>NC_049906.1:35975276-36290706 GCF_001411555.2 Juglans regia
CTAGATCGAAAGGGAATCAACACTTACATAGACTATGAACTTAGAAGAGGAAAGGAAATTTCACAGGCACTTCTCAAAGCTATTGAAGAATCGAGAATTGCGATCATTATACTCTCTCAAAACTATGCATCATCCACATGGTGCTTAGACGAGCTGATGAAGATCCTTGATTGTAATAAAACAAGGCAACAAATCATTCTTCCTGTGTTTTACAACGTAGATCCATCAGAAGTACGACATCAAAGAAAGAGTTTTGGTGAAGCATTTGCAAAACATCAACATAGGTTTAATGATGACATGAAGGTGCGGAGGTGGAAGGAAACACTCGAAGAGGTGGCCAACTTGTCCGGGTTTCATTTAGGGAACAGGTACTACTTAATTCTAATGTAATGATCATCGTGTGACTTCAGAATTAAACTCTTCTTTTTCTTTTTTTTTTTGCAGTAGATGACGAAATACCTTATATATATATATATATATATATATATATATATATATATATATATATATATATATATATATATTAGCAATTTCACTATATTTATTTGTATGTTATGTTACTGTCTCTTTTCATTTGAAGAGTCCATCTCATTAATTGTTTCTTATGATCTTCTCTATTGGTAGGAACGAATCTGAATTCATCAACGAAATTGTTGAAGAGGTTTTGAGAATAGTAAATCGTATATACTTAAGCGTTGCCAAGTATCCAGTTGGAATAGAATCTCATATAAAAGATATTAATTTGCTTCTAAGTATTGGGATGAATGACATACGCATGATAGGGATCCTTGGAGTTGGTGGAATTGGAAAGACAACCATCGCCAAAGCAATCTACAACTCAATTGCTTATCAGTTTGAAGCTAGCTGTTTTCTTGCAAATATTCGAGAAACTTCAAATCGAGAGGGTGGTCTAATGCACCTGCAGGAGACACTTCTTTATGAGATCTTAGGAGACTCTAAGAATTTCAAAGTTGGTAGTGTTGATAGGGGAATCAATGTGATAAAGCATAGGCTTTGCTCTAAAAAGATTCTACTGATTCTTGACGATGTGGATAAGTTGGTCCAATTAGAAACTCTAGCCGGAGATCATGATTGGTTTGGTTTAGGAAGTAGAATCATCATAACAACAAGAGATCAAAATTTATTGACTAGTCATGAAGTTGATTCAACATACATGATGAATGAGTTGGATCACGACAAAGCTCTTCAGCTCTTTAGTTTACATGCCTTCAAGAGAGAAAAGCCTATTGATGATTTTGCAGAACTAACAGAAGATGCAGTAAGATATGCAGGGGGTCTTCCACTAGCTTTAACGGTTCTAGGTTCAGATCTAAAAGGTAGAAGCATACATCAATGGAAAAGTGCATTGGATAAGCTCAAGAGAATTCCTAACAAAGATATTCAAATGATACTTAGAACAAGTTATGATGGATTGGATGATAATGAGAAGGATATTTTCCTTGATATTGCTTGTTTCTTCAAAACAAAAGATGTAGATTATGTCATCAAAGTATTAGATAGTTGTCGTTTCTTTCCAGATGATGGCATTCAAAGGCTTATGGATAAGTGTCTCATGAGTGTTGATGAAAGTGGAAAATTGTGGATGCATGACTTGCTACAAGATATGGGTAGAGAAATTGTTCGACAAGAATCACCTAAAGAACCTGGAAAACGTAGTAGATTATGGTTTCATGAAGATGTTCGTTCTGTACTAGAAGAAAATACGGTAAGAGAGTAAATGAAGAAAACACGACTAATTTTACTTTTTTTATGAGCATCTTCCATTTTCATTTATGAACAGTTTTCAATGATATGCAGATTTTGAAGAGACATTATTTTTTTATATTTTGAATGTGATTAATTGTTTTTGGAAACTCAAATATTAGAAAAAATTACTCAATTTGAAAAATATTAGCAGAAAAGCAAGATATAAAGACAGTCTAGATGTGAGTTAATTTGCTAATACATGTTGTATATGTTGTTGCACTAGGTAACAAACAAAATTGAAGGGATATTGATAGATTTGCCAGAACGAGACTTGATATGCTTAGGTTCCAAAGCATTCATGAAGATGAAAAGACTCAGAATATTTATAAATCGCAATGCATGTTTATCTGGAGGGCCTAATTACCTTTCTAATGAGTTAAGCTTGCTTGATTTGGGTGAATGCCCTTTGCAATCTTTGCCATCCAATTTTCATGGAAAAAAACTCATCGACTTTCAAATCCGTAGTAGCCTCATAAAAGAATTAGGGGAGGGAATCAAGGTAAAACTTATGTTCTCAATATTTTTCTTTTCAATTTAGTTTTGAACTTCTTTGAATCTAATTTCTCTTTTTTTTTTTACTGATCTGCAGAATTTTCAGAACCTGAAGTTTATGAGTTTCTATGATTGTAAATTCCTAACAAAAATTCCTGATATCTCAAGGATCCCAAATTTAGAGGAACTGTATCTTCGTAATTGTGAAAGTTTAATTGAAGTTCATGATTCTGTTGGTTCCCATGATCATCTGACCTCTTTATCATTCTTCGGATGCTCAAGCCTTAAAAGTTTTCCAAGAAGCCTCAGGATGAGATCTCTAGAATCTCTTGTCCTTGAAGATTGTTCAAGCCTTCAAAGTTTTCCTGATATTGAGTGTCAGATGGAATGCTTAAGATTCATTAAATTCGACCAAGCTCCTATAAAAGAATTGCCTTCATCCATTGGGTATCTCACTGGCCTGCAGGATGTATACATAAAAGGCTGCAAAAACCTTATTCATCTCCCAACTAACATTCTTGAGCTGCAGCATTTACGCAATCTTTGTGTCGAAAATTTTTCAGAACTTGTTAAGCTTCCAAAGAAGGAGAAGGAGAAGGAGAAAAGATGCTCCACGCCCTGTGTCATGTCAACAGAAGAATGTGAAATTTCATCAAATGAAGAACTGCTCTCAAGGCTGCCACCTCCATTGCCAGCACTAGAATATTTGAATCTCTGTGATTGTGTCCTATCAAAGTCTGACTTCTTTACAGCATTTAATTTCTCATCCACTTTGGAAACTTTAGAACTGTCAAGGAGTGATATCGTTATTCTTCCAGCAAGCATCAAAAGATTTGTTGGATTGAGGTGCCTTATGTTGTTGGATTGCAAGCAACTTGAACAAATTCTAGAACTTCCACCAAATATAGAAGAGGTGTTTGCCAGTGGATGCATTTCATTGGAAACCTTTCCGGAAGTATCAAAAAAATTTGAGTTCAATACAAGCACCTTACCATCACTACATTGGATTGACTTGTCTGCATGCAATAAAATGCTTGTGAATATCAGGAATCATGTCACGAATCCTTCATTGGTTGAGGTCTCTCTCTCTCTCTCTCTCTCTCTCTCTCTCTAATACGTATTTGTGTATGCCATTAATATTTATGGGTTGTATTACTGAAAGTTATAATAATATTCATTCAACAGGGACAACTTGAGGAGGCACTTTTAGGTGGAATTATTTTTCCGGGGAATAGGATTCCAGACTGGTTTAGCCATCGCAAAGAGGTTTCAAACAGTGAATCTTGTGAAATACAAATTAATGGACCCTTGTATCTGGATCAGATCAAAGGAATTGCTTTGTGTGCTGTTATTGGACCCATTATTGGGATCACCCAGCCAGATACACCCCCTGCTGATATTAGTGCTAAAATCATTGGCAATGGAGTCGAAAGGTTCCTTAGAGAAAGAACAATTCCTTCAATGGATCATGTTTGGCTAGAGTACTCCATGCTGGAATCTTTTAACCAAAAGGAGAACAGTTTGCGAGTTGAGTTTTATTGTGAATCAAAGATGGTGTTCTTTAAAAGTTGCGGGTTGCATCTGATAAACAAGCTCGAAGAAAATGTGCAAGTTCATCCAAGTGTGCTCCCTAATAGTGTTGATGTCGAGATTGAAGATTCAGTGGCCTCAATGGCTGGTATTCAAGTTACTAAGAGACTCCGTGATGGTGATGATTACAGCTTGGAATCCAATTGGTACCCACAACAGAAGAGTGTAAAATCCACTCATGATGCCGCTGATCTATAGAATGAAACTGATTTTGTCATAGAATTGTTGGTTGTTTTAAGAATGTCATTAACGAGGATGAATAACTTTAGCCCCCTCATTATCTATGTTGATCAGATTGCCTAATAATTTTCTTTCATATAGAGAAATGCTGGGCACCAGCCGGAAGCCGCAACACACCCTTAACAAAATTTTTATTTTTTTTTTCAACCCAGCACGTTAGGTTTGCTGGGGCTTCTACTAACAGTAGAGTGTTATCAAGATTTTTTCTTTCGTATAACCCAACAATGTTGACAAAGCTGCGCACCAACCTACATCCTCTGTCAGCAACTGATATCAACTAATGGCAGAAGTTTGGTGGATGACTCTTTCTATAACATATTCCTCCGCTATCAATAAAGAAATAAAGAGTAATAGTTTATACAAATTTCGAACAGTCTCTTTCTAAAAAAAAGTGAATCCTATCATGAAGTGTTAAAAAAATCTTTTTTTTTTTAATAGACTACTTTTTTAATAAAAGATTTAAACAAGACTTATCTATTTGAAATTTTATATTTATAAATTAGTGTGCAAAGCACACCTTTTATTTAATTGACACGATAAGACTTGATTTGTCAAGAAAACTTAAAATTAAAATATCTAATTAATTTGGCAGTTTGGATTTGGCAATTTGGAAGAGCCAGGAAGTACTGACAAAGTACTAAAACCAAGCATCTAATTAAATTACTTTTTATGTGTAATTTATTCCAAGACATCTGCTTTTATGCTTTTCAAAAGCATCTGCTTTGTAAAAGGTTCTGTTGATGTATTCCAAGACATCTTCTATTAGGCTTTTCAAAAGCATCTGCTTTATAAAAGGTTATGTGGGTGATTTATTCCAAGACATTTGCTTTTTTGCTTTACAAAAGATGCTGTGTGTGATTTATTCCAATTAGTTTTCTTTGAAAGGAAGTTGCTGCGTTTTTGTATATATATTACTAACTAGTATGACCAAGTTGTTCTACGAGGACTACTTCAATGGCTTTCCATGGTGGCTCTTCCTCTTCCTCTTTCCCTAGTTCTGCTTCTTTAAGTCCTCAGCAGACTTACGATGTGTTCATTAGCTTTAGAGGTGAAGATACCTGCAATAATTTTATTGCCCGTCTACACAATGCTTTGCATCGAAAGGGTGTGATCACCTACATTGATGATAAGCTTAGAAGAGGAGAGGAAATTTCACAAGCACTTCTTAGAGCCATTGAAGAGTCAAGAATTTCAATAACTGTACTCTCCAAAAACTATGCATCATCCACTTGGTGCCTGGATGAGTTAACGAAGATTCTAGAGTGTAGAAAAACAAAATAGCAAATGGTTTTACCAGTATTTTATAACGTAAATCCATCGGAAGGACGACATCAGACAAAGAGTTCTGGAGAAGCATTGGCGAAACTTGAAGAAAGGTTCAAAGATAGTGCGAGAGTGCAGAGGTGGAAGGCATGCGTAAAAGAAGTGGCCAATTTGTCAAGGTGGCAGTTAGAAGGGAACGGGTACTTCTAACCATTCTTGTCTCTCACACAAGAAATTTACATATTCTGTTCAATTTCACACCATGCATTCATACAATGCATGTCCGCTCTTGGACTAGAGAGCAGGAAGTTAAAAAGAGATTAATTCGATTCAAATTCTGAGACAAATCCATCCTTCATCCTGGATCGGGGGGTCTAAGTTTCCTCTTCTCTGTTTTTTTTCCTGTCTTTTTTGTTTTGCCTTTCATCTATTCACATTTTCTTGTGGAGGCGTCAACAAAGTGAAGTTTAATAGCGCATATAAGACTACCATTGTCATCTATTATTGGAGAAAAGATGACACTAGATCATGTTCTTATTTCTTTTCATAAGTGTTATTCATTTGATGTTTTGGTATTGGTAGGAATGAATCCAAATTTATTCAAGAAATTGCTCAAGCAATCACAAGAATAGTAAATTGTACATACTTGAATGTTGCCAAGCATCCGATTGGAGTAGAATCTCGTGTACATGCCATCAATATGCTTCTAAGTGTTGGGATGAATGACATACGCATGATAGGAGTCTTTGGAGTTGGTGGAATTGGCAAGACAACAATTACCAAAGCAATCTATAACTTGAATGCTTATCAATTTGAAGATAGTTGTTTTCTTGCAAATGTAAGAGAAACTTCAAAGAGGGAGTGCGGTCTTGTCCAATTACAAGAGAAGCTTCTTTATGACATCTTAGGAGACTCAAGTTTGAAGGTTGACAATGTTGATAGAGGAATCAACATCATAAAAGAGAGGCTTTGCTGTAAAAGGATTCTTTTAGTTCTTGATGATGTAGATCAGTTGGCCCAGTTAGAAGCATTATCTGGAGAAAGTGGTTGGTTTGGTTTGGGAAGTAGAATCATCATAACAACAAGAGATAAACATTTACTAACCAAACATAAAGTTGATTTAACATACAAGGTGAAGGAAATGGATCACGATGAAGCTCTTCAGCTCTTCAGTTGGCATGCCTTCAAAAAAGACAAGCCCATTGATGGGTTTGTACAACTCTCAGAGCATGCATTGCGTTGTGCTAGAGGCCTTCCACTGGCTTTAGTAGTGCTTGGCTCAAATCTATATGGTAGAAGTTTGCATGAATGGAAAAGTGCATTAGATAAGTGCAAAAGGCTTCCTAACAAAAATATACACAACATACTTAGAATCAGTTATGATGATCTGGATGACAATGAGAAGGATATTTTTCTTGACATTGCATGTTTTTTCAAAGGTGAGGATGCAGATTATGTCGTTAAAATATTAGACAGTTGTGGGTTTTTCCCTGATATTGGGATCAGAGTTCTTACTGATAAGTCTCTTGTAACTATTGAAGAGAATAACCGATTGGTGATGTATGACTTGATACAAGAAATGGGTAGAGAAATTGTTCGTCAAGAATCACCCAAAGAACCTGGCAGACATAGTAGGTTATGGTTTCATGAAGATGTTTGCTATGTACTAGAAGAAAACACGGTAAGAGTTTAACTCTTCTCTTAAAAAAAAAAGTTTAAAATTGTTTCCTTTCCACAAGAGAAGCTTACTAGAAAAATCTACTGGTTGTGTGTATATCTATAGACATTCATTCTTGTATATATATACTGCCATTTTGGAAGTAATCTTACTTTGGAGTTTGGTACATGCCAATAATAAAAACAATATTCCCTTTGTGAAAATAGGAAAAGAAAAAGAAAAAAAATACAAACTGTTTAACTTTATGTTTCTGTATATAAACAAAACAATAGTTTCAAGCACATGATGAAAGGATGGAGAAGTTAAATGTTTTGATTTTGTTAGCTTTTATTTTGTCTTACTAGGGAACAAACAAAATTGAAGGCATATTGGTGGAGTTGCCTGAACGCGACTTGATACACTTGAGTTCCAAAGCCTTCACGAAGATGAAAAGGCTCCGGCTCTTTATAAATCGTAATGCATGTTTTTCTGAAGGGCCTAATTATCTCTCTAACGAGTTAAGATTGATTGGCCTGAATATCCGTTACAAGCTTTGCCATCCAATTTTCATGGAAAGAAACTCTCTGTTTTTAGGATCAGCAATAGCCTTTTCAAGGAATTGAAGGAGGTATTCGAGGTACATTCAATCTTATTATCGATGTTCTTATCCCCTAAATTTTGATGTAAACCACTTTGAAGCTAATTTATACCCCTTTTTCTTTACAGAATTTCCAAAACTTGAAGATCATGGAATTATCTGATTGTAAGTTCCTAACAAAAATCCCTGATATTTCAAGGATCCCAGGTCTTGAGAAATTAACTCTTTCTAGTTGTGAAAGTTTAGTTGAATGGAAAAGTGCATTAGATAAGTGCAAAAGGCTTCCTAACAAAAATATACACAACATACTTAGAATCAGTTATGATGATCTGGATGACAATGAGAAGGATATCTTTCTTGACTTTGCATGTTTTTTCAAAGGTGAGGATGCAGATTATGTCATTAAAATATTAGACAGTTGTGGGTTTTTCCCTGATATTGGGATCAGAGTTCTTACAGATAAGTCTCTTATAACTATTGAATAGAATAACAGATTGGTGATGCATGACTTGATACAAGAAATGGGTAGAGAAATTGTTCGTCAAGGATCACCCAAAGAACCTGGCAGACGTAGTAGGTTTTGGTTTCATGAAGATGTTCGCTATGTACTAGAAGAAAACACGATAAGAGTTTAACTCTTCTCTTAAAAAAAAAAAGTTTAAAATTGTTTCCTTTCCACAAGAGAAGCTAACTAGAAACATCTACTGGTTGTGTGTATATCTATAGACATTCATTCTTGTATATATATATACTACCATTTTGGAAGTAGTCTTACTTTGGTACATGCCAATAATAAAAACAGTTTTCCTTTTGTGAAAATAGTGAAAGAAAAAGAAAAAATATACAAACTGTTTAACTCTATGTTTCTATATATAAACAAAACAATAGTTTCTAGCACATGATGAAAGGATGGAGAAGTTAAATGTTTTGATTTTGTTAGCTTTTATTTTGTCTTACTAGGGAACAAACAAAATTGAAGGCATATTGGTGGAGTTGCCTGAATGAGACTTGATACACTTGAGTTCCAAAGCCTTCACGAAGATGAAAAGGCTCCGGCTCTTTATAAATCGTAATGCATGTTTTTCTGAAGGGCCTAATTATCTCTCTAACAAGTTAAGATTGCTTGATTGGCCTGAATATCCGTTACAAGCTTTGCCGTCCAATTTTCATGGAAAGAAACTCTCTGTTTTTAGGGTCAGTAATAGCCTTTTCAAAGAATTGAAGGAGGTATTCGAGGTACAATCAATCTTATTATCGATGTTCTTATCCTCTAAATTTTTATGTAAACCACTTTGAAGCTAATTTATACCCCTTTTCCTTACAGAATTTCCAAAACATGAAGATCATGGAATTATCTGATTGTAAGTTCCTAACAAAAATCCCTGATATTTCAAGGATCCCAAGTCTTGAGAAATTAACTCTTTCTAGTTGTGAAAGTTTAGTTGAGGTTCATGATTCTGTTGGCTACCTGAATAAACTTACCCATTTGTCATTTTCCAAGTGCTCTAACCTAATCACTTTACCAAGAAGCCTCAAGTTGAGATCTCTAGAATGGCTTGACATTAGAGATTGCTTAAGCCTTCAGAACTTTCCTGAAATTGAGTGTGAAATGCATTTTTTGAGTTCCATTTCATTAGAGCCTACACTGCTATAAAAGAATTGCCTTCATCCATTGGATACATCACTGGCCTTGAAGATTTATGTCTAGATGGGTGCAAAAGTCTTTTGAATCTACCAAGTTCCATTCTTCAGTTGCAAAATCTAAGGTCTCTTTCCTTCAAGGATCGTTTCCTATTGAAGGTGAGGAATAAAAGACAATCCATACCCTCTTTTGTGTCCACAAAGGGATCAGAAATTTTATCAGGTGTAAAACTACTCTCTTTGCAAACTCCAAAGAATTCAAGCGTTTCTAATGATGATTGTTCCTCAACAGTGTTTCTGGCATTGCAATTTTTGAATCTTGGGAAGTGTGTCCTATCAGAATCGAATTTGTTTAAGCTATTTAACTGCTCTTCCACATTACAAGATTTAGATTTCTCGGGATCTGATATTGTGAGCCTTCCTCCAAGCATAAAAAGATTTATTGGATTGAACTGCCTTATATTGCAAGATTGCAAACAACTTCAAGAAATTGTAGAACTTCCACCAAATATCAAGGAGGTAGATGCTAGTGGGTGTCTGTCATTGGAAATTTTTCCTGAAGCATCACAGAAATTTCAATTCAATGCATGCAACTTAAAAGCACTAGAATGTATTGACTTGTGTGGATGCCATAAAATGCTTGTGAACATAGGGAATCATGTGGTAGATCCTTTAATGGGTAAGGTATGTCTCTCTCTTTCTCTCTCTCTCTCTCTCAAACATTTTCTTGTGCCCCTTGGTGTGTAGGTTGTACTGCTGAAAAGCTTATGATATTTGTTAACAGGGTCAATTTAAGGACCTTTTAGGCGGCATAATACTTCCAGGAAATAGGATCCCGGACTGGTTCAGCCATCGTAAAGAGACTTCAAATATTAATTCTTGTGAAATGGATATTAATGGACTTCTGTACATGGATGAGGTCGTGGGAATTGTTCTATGTGCTATTATTGGACCCAATATTTTGATTGGCCGGGAAAGGCCGCTTCATTCTATTGGTGTTAAGATCAATGATAATGAAGTCCAAGAAAGAGTGGTTGATTTAATGGGATCAGATCATGTATGGCTAGAGTATGTCGTTCTAGAATCTTTTAAGCCAAAGGAGGACAATATGCAAGTAAAGTTCTATAGATATTTAGATGAACTGGTGTTCTTCAAAAGTTGTGGAGTCCATCTAGTACACAAGCATGAAGAGAATGTGAAAGATCATGATCCAGCTCTACTCCATGAGAATGTTGATGTGCATTTGGATGTACCCAATGAAGAGATTGAAAACTCTTGAGTCGGATTTAGTCGATGGTATTCAACTTTCTAAGAGGCATCAGGAGGATGAAGATGATGGCATCAGGGAGTCCATTATGTACCCTCAACACAAGAGGGGTCCTTTTGGGCGTGCAAATTTCAGATTTGTGAAAACCCTCTAGCATTTCTCAACTAAGGAGCCTCTATAGACTTCCTTCAAGCTAATATATTTTTCTTCTTTTTTTTTTTTTAACAGGGTTCTCAAAACTTAACAGTTATGGAATTCTATAATTGTAAATCCCAGATCTTTCAAGGGGTCCAAATTTAAAGGAACTGACTCTTTATGGTTGTGAAAATTTAGTGGAGGTTCATAATTCTGTTGGATTCCTTAATAAGCTTAGTTGTTTGCGTTTGGATGGATGTTGTAGCCTTAAGATCAGTTTTCCAAGAAGCCTCAATTTGAAATCTCTAGAATGGCTTGACACTGAAGGACACTGCCATAAAAGAACTGCCTCCATCTGTTGGGAACCTCAGTGGGCTTCGCATTTTGAATTTTGGAGGCTGTAAAGATCTTATGCATTTACCAAGCAGTATGTTTTAGTTTTAAGCACCTAAAGGAACTTTATGCCTATGATTGTTCAAATCTTACTCCATCTTCCTCAATAGTTTTTCCAGCACTAGAAATTTTCAATCTTTAAGAACTCTGCCATATCAAAATTGGATTTCTTTGTAACACTTAATTGTAATTCCACGTTGCAAGAATTAGATCTTGCAGGGACTGATATTGTTAGCCTGCCAACAACCGTAAGAACATTTGATGCTTTGAATATCCTGATCTTGGAGGATTGCAAGAAACTTAAAGGAATCCTAGAACTCCCACCAAATATAAAAAAAAAAAAAGGTACATGCTAGTGGATGCATATCATTTGAGATTTTTCCAGAAATGTCGAAAAGACTGGTATTCAATACAAGCAACTTGCGAGATCTGTGTTGGATTGGCTTGTCAGGATGTCACAAAATGCTTGTGAATGTAGCAGAGAATTCTGTGCCAAGTTCTTCATTTGTTGAGGTAACGACTTTGATCTCTGCTTGTGTCTCTCTGATCTCTCTCTCCTTTGTATAAATTTGCTCATGCCGAAAATTTGTTATATTTTTTTGGCAGGGACATCTTAAGAACTGTGGCATTATATTTCCAGGAAATAGGATTCCAGACTAGTTCAGCCATGGTAAGGATCAGACTTCAAATGGTAAATCATGTAAAATAGATGTTAGTTTTGATGGGATCAGTACTAGAATTGCTTTATGTGCTGTTATTGGGCAAAATCCCACGATCTCTCGGGAAAGACCCCTTCCTCATGATCATGTGGAAAGTGATTTCCATGTTGTGTTCTGCACTCTTAGTTCACTGCATGGAATCCAAAGTGTTGCAGAGAGAGAATGGTTGGAGAAAGAATAGTTTCTTCAAGGGATCATGTATGGTTAGAGTACTACAATGGAGAATATGTTGGAATGGAGATGAATGATTTGATAGTACTTGAGTATCCTCCTACTATAGATTCAGTGATCCTTAAAAGTTATGGAGTTCATCTGGTACATGACAAGCATGATGAGAGAATTAAACATCATCCAAATGTGCTCATGAGGAAGAAGATGATGATGATGTCAATTTGAATGTACCTGATCATGAGAAAATTGGAAATTCAGGAGATTTGATCGATGCTATTCGACTATCGAAGAGGCCCATGATGATGATGATGATTACAACTTTAAATACACCTCGTACCCACAACAAGAGAGGTGTTCTTCAACCTCGGGTGTCAAAGAAACAAAGGAAGATTTGGATTTACATGAGAAGTATACTAATCAATGGTTAGTTGGATGAATACTCATGGATCATGAATAGTGGTGCTGGTGGTTGTGATTTTCACTCTTGCTTGTTCGGCACCATGGATTACGTCTATATATATGTTTGTATGGGACTTTGGAAAAAAAATTGTAGTATGAAATAGATGTAAATCCAAACTTTGGGCTCTCATTTTTAGCTCTCTATTACAGGGTTTGACATAGAGAAAGAATGAGATGTTCAAGAAAAAGAAACGCAGCTAGAGGAAGAAACCATTGCCTCTATCTTTGCCTTCCTTTTCTTGTCTTTTCTACCCATTTTTGCTCCCTTCCCCGTTGGTGCCTGTCTGTTCCTTATACTAGGAACATTGGCAATGGTTTATATATTTTCATGTTATCTTCATATTTGCATAATATCTTTCTAAATTAATCTGTAATAAATTATGCATATTTAAAATTTGAAGAAATACTATTCACTCTCCAAATATTATTTTACTATTTTTTTCTCTCTCCTACCCATTTCAATAGCAGCTCTTAAAGCATAAAATTTATATTAAGTTGATGATACAAAGTATTTTTAGCACATGTTAATATTTATTGATAAAATTGCTCATTTTAATATATGAAATTGGTAATATTTGGATATATGAAATTGGTATTTTTGAGCACAGGTTAAATAATAGAATTTACTGTGGTTGCTAATTGCAAAATATATAAAAATAATAATTTTAGGAAAAAAATAAAAAATAAAAATATTTTTTTATTATTTGGTCCAAAAATACATAATCTAATGTATGAGTTTTTCTTTATATGTAAAATCAATATTCAAAAGATATGATTTTGAAGATGCATACAGAAAAACTAATGTTAGTGCTCTCGAGTTCTATTTGCAAACATCTAATAAGTCAGGTTTTGCCTCCAATATCTTGGATTATAATGTTTTGCTTTTTGCATTATAACATAACAATTAGAGTTCAATTGTAAAATTGCCTCATTTGGTTACAGAAAAAATTAGATATTTTGTTGAAAATTTAATAAAATATTATTATAATATAATTTTTTAATATTATTATTATTTTAAAATTTAAAAAAGTTGAATTATATATTATATTTTATATAAAAGTTTGAGAAAATTATAATAATTATGTGAGATGAGATGAGATAGTCATGAGTTTTCACGTTATAATAATTCAACGTCTCAATTTTTATAAAATTGATATTTAGATTTTCAAAAAACTCATAATTAAATACTTTTATTAATCTTCCCTTAGAAAATTAACTTTAAAAAGCACTAAATTAAAGCTGTAGATTTACGCTAAAAATCCACTATAACTAACTTTAATAGCACTTTAGCTATATATTTATCAAACAAACATAACTTTTTAATGGTAGAATATTATAACAAAACTCTACGATAAAAATAGAGTAGTGCTATTTAAAGGCATTTATATCATATATTATCTACATGTCATAATTTAATTTGTAACATTCAAATTTTAAAATTTATCTTTTAAATCAAATTATGTCACATGAATTGTGTATGGTATAAAAGATTTTAAATACAATTATTCATTTTAAGGCCCCGTTTGGATTGAGAGATGAGAAATGATTTTTTAGATGAGTTGAATAAAATATTATTTTTTAATATTATTATAATATTATTTTTTAATATTATTATTGTTTTCTGATTTGAAAAAATTGTCTCGTATTTTTATTAAGTTTCTAAAAGTTTTTTATGATGCCACTTTGAAAATTTTCGGCTCATTGTATGTGACCTCTAATTTGTTATTTCAACAAATTTGTATAATTGAGAACACTTTGAACAACATGGGTGAGAGTGAGGATGGTATGTTGAAGGGGATGAATATGGAGATAGAATTGAGGCCAACGTAAGATTGCTCATGAATCATTTGATTGAGCAATACCACAAATTTCATGGGTTAGGTAGTGGAAGATCAAATATGGCCCATAAAAGTTCCTCAAGTATTATTGGTGATGACCTGAACTCTGATATTTTGATACAGCTTTAGATCAATATCTTGAGAAGTAAAACAGTTCGGTACTTAACTCAGACATGGATAGGTATTTATCTGATGTGATTGAACTAAAAGTATCCGAGTTTGATATTTTGGATTGGTGGAAGAAGAACTCATTTATATATCTCTTCCTTGCGGAGATCGCATGTGATGTATTGGTCATCCTTATTTCCACCATCGCATCCGAATCCGTATTCAACACCAGTGGACGTGTAATAGACCCATAACCAAGTTCATTAGCGCTGGAGACTGTCCAAGTACTAATATGCACACAAAATTGGTTGACATGTGAGCCACTTAGTTCTTGGGAGGTAAATGAGCATGTAGAAGGCATTGACATCGAAGGTAAACACTTTTATTTGTTAATTTTATTTTTTATTACTAATTTATCCATTTAACTTAACCTTTACATTTTTTTCCTGTTTAAGATAAC
The DNA here is from genome assembly GCF_001411555.2 of Juglans regia. Taxonomy (NCBI): domain Eukaryota; kingdom Viridiplantae; phylum Streptophyta; class Magnoliopsida; order Fagales; family Juglandaceae; genus Juglans; species Juglans regia. The sequence goes on from NC_049906.1 coordinate 35,990,075, forward strand.
CATCTTCCTTCAACTTCAGCAACTTAAGCAACTTCAACTTCAACTTCAACTTAACTCTCTTCTTAAGATTCCCTTTATTTCTATAATAATTTATTGGAATTGATATTGTGCTTAAAATTTTTTACATATATGAAACTCATTTGTGCATTTAATATTTATAGTATGAGCCAGTCATGGAACATGAATCTGAGAGTACTCCTAGAAGAAAGAGGAGGCTTTTTCTTGGTGGTGAGATAACTGAGATAGAGGGAAAAATTAAGGATGTCTACGATAAGTAAGTCTGTATTGACCTTGACTATTTTGTGATGGATAATTTGTGAAATATTGTTGGGCTTTTTTATTAATTTGATCAACTTCGAATGAATTCAGTAATGATATTTTACTTTAGACTTTTGAACATATTTTTAGTAATGCGTGCATACTCATATAAAGAGAAACCACATAAATCAACATGCCCTTTTACATTTCATGGCTCTGCCATTGTGCATATGAGTACTCATGATATATCAATTTGGTATCATTATTGTAGATCTCTCGATCAGAACTGAATATTTATAAAATATATATATATATATATATATATATATATATTGCTCTTAAATGTATTCTTGTAGATCTCTCGATTTGGTATCATTCTTGTATTAAATTTGGGTTGTGGATATGCAGGAGGAACACGCAAAAATCCAAGCAAACAGAGAGGTTAGAGAATATCTACATGGTCTCACATGCTCTACTTGATGAATACGGTGAGATTTCATGAACAGAAAGAAACCTAATTTTCTATTATCTTTGTTGATTATCTCCTCGAATAACTGTAGAAGAATCAATCATCTTTTCTGCTTGGTTGCGTTTGTTTGTTGATATAGACCCAAGAACTAAAGTTGTAAGACAATAATAATTGTAGTGTCTTTGTGAGGTTTTGTTTCAAGTTTTCCTCTCTTGTTCTTTTTGACTTATTGTTTCTAATCATTATAGTTTTTATTTTTTTGTTGTAATTGATGTTGTTGGCAGTTTATAGAGACTCAGTCCAGCAGAAAATTTCCTAAACTGGTCATCACCAGATCAAGGTGAAAGAAATCAATTTTTTCCCTCAATTCCAGATTCAAGATATGAAGACTAATGCATACTAGAATCGACCAGAATGATCTCGAAAATATTCAACAATGTTATTTATTTTGCATTGTTTTGTATTAGTTTAATTAGTTGTGATGTATTATTATTTAATTTGTTCTTTGTAAATTTATGTTTTACATTGTAATGTAACAACAATATTATCTATTTTGTATTTTTATTTATTTTGTTATTTAATTTATTTTTTATAAATTAATTTTAGAAATTGTTTAAATTATTTTTAAAAAATAATCTAGACAATTTAAGCATGATTTAATCAGATTATAACCCGATTTAACCCGGATATCCGGCAATTTAAGCATGTTTTAAAGTTGTAAAGTCTTTAAAAAAAATTAAAAACCGGATTATAACTGGATTTAACTCGCATATCCGAATTGAATCCAATTATCTGTCCGGATTAAATTTTCGACAAATAACCGCCCAATTTTTTAAATCTGGATCTGAATCCTGTTATGACTAGATATCTGAATCCGGATTCAGATGCACGCCCTTAGATTGAGATGACTTCTCAATCTCCCCACTCTATTCATGGTTTGTCCGTGGGATGACAATCTCTAGAAATAATTTTATCAGAAATAACTTCAGCAATCAAACAAAACTCTCCTCTCCTTAAAGAGACGTATCGACCATTGATGTGAAGATCTTCAGTTTCCTCGTCAGTCAAGGAAATACAACTCTTCATCCATTATTGACCTTGTCCCACCCAAACTCAACTTCCTCTCGCAGTAGCCTTGAAGAAGACTTCCAACTTTCTTTTTGTTACTATGTTTTTTAACTGCAAAACAATGCGTGCGAAATGCAGTTGTTGTCAATTTTTTAATTACAAATAGATAATATAAAAATAAATTCATAAGTTAATATGACTTAATGTAATTATGTAATTTCTTTTTGAAAAATTATATTTATAGTCATGTAACACGAAAGTGACATTCAATCCTTTTAAAAAATAAATAAATACGAGATTTACATAAAAATAATTAATTTTTTATGATAAATTCTATTTTTTTTTTTAAAATTAAACGTTACATACTTCGCAAATATCTAACATTATTATTATTTTTTTTTTTATGCAGGTAACAATTCACTTTATACAATCCTTCTGGTTTTCACCGTACAATGAAACAAGTCAAAGTCCCGACAGACGCCCACCCATACCTTTTACATCGGAACATTTTAAAAAAACAGCAGACGTATATATAGCGGAACCTTCCCACATCGTGTTTATATGATACCCTTTTCCTCTCTCTCTCTCTCTCTCTGGTTGTTTTAGTTTATTTTTTTCCCCTTTGGTTTGTAGGTTTCTCAGGGCCCCCAAGGAAACGCAGGTATTTCCTTTCCCTTCTCCCGATTCCTTCAAATTCCCTACTTTTAATAAAGTTTATTGATCCAATTATCACAGATTTTGTGGCGACTTTCCTTTTATTTGGTATATTGATTTGATGAATCTGATTTCTGTTTCTGGTAAATTATGAATTTTAATTCATCTCGCCTTAGGGATTATAAGCATACATGTAGATGTTATGGGGTTTTACTCCGTGATCGTTTAACTAGGGGAAAAAGAAATCAAATTGTGAACCAGGTGCCGATTGGGGTTTTCATGGCCTCCCCGATCTCTCTCTCTCTCTCTCTCTGAACTTTGATTTCTCGCGGAGGAATTTAATTAATAGCGCCTTAAGTCTCAGGTTGTTTGCCTATAAAAATGGGTAAAGAGCATAAAAATTGAAACGTTAACGCCAGGCTTATGATATGTATATATATTGGGCATGTTATACATGTTATATGAGAATCCTTCATCTTAGATATGTGATTCTGTTTGGCATGCTTAGAGGAGATGTTTCTTCGATCAAAAATCTGGGAAAGAAAAAAAGAAGATATTAAATATAAATTTAAATTTGTGTTCTCCTTTAGCTTTTGATAGTTTTTTTTCCCCCTTATCTCCTTTCTTTCCAATACATATTTGAATTCCTGGGTCTCATAGTCTTGTGCGTTTTTGGATTTGATTGTAGGTATATACGAGTATAGGAGATGTTAGAGCAGTTACTGATATTTACTCGAGGAGGATTAATCCTCTGGACATGTAAAGAGCTCGGAAATGCTCTTAAGGGATCACCAATCGACACCTTGATCCGGTCTTGTCTCTTGGAAGAGCGATCCGGTGCAGCATCATACAACTATGATGCCCCAGGTGCCGCTTACACACTCAAATGGACCTTCCATAATGAGCTTGGCCTTGTATTTGTCGCCGTATATCAGCGGATTCTCCATCTGCTGTATGTGGACGATCTGCTTGCAATGGTGAAACATGAGTTTTCTCAAATTTATGATCCGAAACGGATGGCCTATAGTGATTTCGATGAAACTTTTAGGCAACTGAAAAAGGAGGCTGAGGCTCGGGCTGAGGATTTGAAGAGATCAAAGCAGGTGGTGGGCAAGTCTCTAAATAATAGTAAGAAGCAAGGATATATGCAAAAGGCTGGATTTGAAGGAGTGACTAACAAAAAAAGCAGTGAAAGTAATTCCTCCAATGATAGTGAAGACGGTGATAATAGGAAGGGCCGTAAATTGGAGAATGGGCACTCCAATGGTAATTATGTTCATAATGAAGAGTCTAAGTTTAATGGTCGTGCTAATGGTATAGAAAATGGGAGTTCGAATGCTGGGGCTTTTGATGTAAATAAGCTTCAAAAGCTCAGAGCTAAAGGTGGGAAGAAAACTGAACCTGCTGTTAGCAAGGGCTCCTCCAAGGCAGAGCCAAAGAAAAAGATAACAAAAAAGAACAGAGTTTGGGACGATTCACCCCCTCAGGCAAAACTGGATTTTACAGATTCTGTGGGTGAGAATGGAGACAATATAGAGGTTGTTGCAGCAGATCATGGTGAAAGTATGATGGACAAGGAAGAGATATTCAGCAGTGAAAGCGAGGGTGAAGAAGATGAGGAAGTGGGGAAGGACAGCAAGCCTGAAACTAAGAAGAAGGGATGGTTTTCATCAATGTTTCAAAGGTTAGTTTATTTTCAGTCCCTTGGTTATTTTTATGCATTTATGACCTTAAGTTAGAGTGTCTCTGTAATTTTGTTCTTCAAGTTTGTGCTCTGCAGCTTCAGCCATACTTAGGAGAAGGATCTTTCTATTTTCTCCGTGATTTTTTGTCTCCTGAAAAATAAATACATACTGGTTGATCACATCCAGGAGTTTTTGTTTTGACTATTGAAAGTGATATTTGGGCAATTATTTATATATGTTTATAGATCACTTAATGTACTTCCTGTGAATCTACTTTTTTTTTTTTTTTTCCCGATTCAGATTGCTCCATTGACCCTTAATCAAGTTTAAATGCCTATGTTACCCCTGAGGAGTTCAACCTCCCCTTCCTCTCCTTCCTACAGTTAATCAGTAAAATAAATAAAGTTTTCGTTGATATATCGAGGGAATTAATTGTTTTATTTTTTTCATTTACTTATCTCTTTTTTCCCTTTTCAAATCTTGGAGTTTTTGAGGAGTCTTTGTTAAGGTTTATCTTGTTGATGGCTGTAATTTTGCTCTTTGCTTTTGTATTTTAAAAGAACCCATGGATCAACTGTCAGCTTTAGGTCTTTAGCACAAATCTGTTGCACTGTTGTCTTACCATTTTCATTTTCATTGAAATTATCAAATACATGCTTCATTAATTTATTCACTTTTCTATCCTCAGTATTGCGGGCAAAGCAAATTTGGAGAAGTCAGACCTGGAACCAGCTTTGAGAGCTCTCAAGGATAGGCTTATGACCAAGAATGTGGTATGGTTCTCTTTCAGCTTCAATGATCTACCTGAGTTTCATGTCTATTTTTTATGTACTTCTCAATCGCACTATGCCTGCTACTTAGAGTTCCATGTTCTGACACTTATAGGCTGAGGAGATAGCAGAGAAACTCTGTGAATCAGTGGCAGCAAGTCTTGAAGGGAAAAAGCTGGCTTCATTCACAAGGATATCTTCGACAGTGCAGGTTTGTGAGTCCATCACTTTTTCTTATCTTACCCATTTGCTTGTGGTCATCTGTAACAAGATTAATATCATGGGCTTGAACCAATGACTGCAGGCTGCAATGGAAGAAGCTCTTGTACGTATTTTAACTCCTAGGCGCTCTATTGACATATTGAGGGACGTGCATGCTGCAAAGGAACAAGGGAAGCCTTATGTCGTTGTTTTTGTCGGTGTTAACGGAGTTGGGAAATCTACCAATCTAGCAAAGGTAAAGCCATCCTTTTTTTGAAATGGTAAATGGAGCTGGGAGATTTATCTGAATTATTTAAAAGAAAATAAAAACATTTAGTGCTAGTTAAGATTAAGCTTAATCCCTAGTTGTCTGTAGTAGATGATGCTTTTTTTTTGGTATATACATACATTGGTCCTGTTGACGACACATTATATGGAATGACTTTTGATCAGAGTTTCTCTCAAAACTCACTTTGCAGGTTGCCTACTGGCTTCTGCAGCATCAGGTCGGTGTCATGATGGCTGCTTGTGACACATTCCGATCTGGAGCTGTTGAGCAGCTGCGGACTCATGCACGAAGGCTCCAGGTATGACATTTGATGTTTCAGCCAATGGTTATCAGATATCTGGCTTCTTTAATTGGAAAGGGTTTTTGTTTCTGCTATAATTGTACAAGTAATACAACCTGGATGGTGATAACTGAATTTTTTATATTTTCCTTTTTAAGGTCCCTATATTTGAGAAGGGGTATGAGAAAGATCCTGCAATTGTAGCAAAAGAAGCAATCCAGGAGGCAACACACAATGGTTCTGATGTGGTTCTCGTTGACACAGCTGGTCGAATGCAGGTATCACACTTATCTAGGATTATCGCTTAAATATTTTATAGTTATCAGCTTCATGTGCTAGTAATGAACCTTATTATTAGTACATGTCTGTTCTTACCCCGCTGTCTACCTTTGATACATGTACTAATGATGAACCTTTGATGCTTTACTTTTCAGGATAATGAACCATTGATGAGAGCACTCTCAAAGCTTATTTACCTTAACAATCCAGATCTGGTCTTGTTTGTTGGAGAGGCACTGGTTGGAAATGATGCCGTTGATCAACTTTCAAAGTTTAATCAGGTTTAATTTTCATGTTTAGGATGGTCTTCTATTCTGCCAACTTTTTATTTTCTTTTCCAGATTATTTGCTCCTATTATATCCTCTAACTTAGTTATTGTCATGTATGCTTCTTTGTGCTTGCAGAAATTAGCGGACCTTTCGCCTTCACCCAATCCAAGATTGATAGATGGGATCTTGCTCACTAAATTTGATACTATTGATGATAAGGTAGATACTCTTCACACGAAATGGAGTTATGGAACTTTGGATGGCTTGATTGCCTCCATCATGTTTAGTGGTTAAGTCTGATGTATGGATTGAAATTCATGTTGTAGGTTGGAGCTGCACTTTCAATGGTTTACATATCTGGTGCCCCGGTCATGTTTGTTGGCTGTGGACAGTCATATACAGATCTCAAGAAACTCAATGTCAAATCGATAGTCAAGACCCTCCTTAAATGACCATATGTGTTAGTTTCATCCTTCTTTGTGTTATCTGTCTTCTATGAACATGTATGGTGTTGCTGAACTTCTGTGTCATTCCTCATGAGCCCATGAACTTGTTGGAGGTGAATCGGTCGCTTGCATCTGTTGCTTATATTATAGTTATCTCATTTGTTATACCGTGTCTCTCCCTCCCTCCCTTCCTCCCCGACAGGTTTTTTTTTTTTTTTTTTTTCTCTTTTTTTTAAACCCCTTAAACATTTTTAATAAATAAATAAAAATCACTACTTTAATCATTAAGCCAAAAAAAAAAAAACACAACAATAATCAGTGAGAATTTTCGGTAGCCACTTTGGTGAGAGTTGCATTTTCCTTCAAGTGGATAATATCCATTGTGTAAAATATAGGGTATCTTGGACATTCACATGCCTATTGTTTTAAGAGTAATGCTAGAGAGAAGCCACTATAGCAGTACACACTTTGCACTCACTGCGTAGCTATTTCTAGTTGCTTGTTCCCAACACTCACTTGGGGAGATGTGTGGTCTAGATGATGCCACATCATGTGTGCAAAATGGATATTACTAATAGTGGCTTCTATCTATATTTATTCTTGTTTTAATTATTAGTGGCCCATTTCAAGCAAAATCCACGGGTTTGAAATTTGTTCTTTTATTGCCACGGGTTGTCTAAGAACAAAGTTGCTTGCACTCAAGATAATTCGAACTTTAGACATGGAGAAAGCAAGGCTAATGCTTTTATCACTTGAGCCAACACTTAGGGTTGGGTTTGAAATTGAGTCATCCTCCCTCCCTCAATTACTATAAATAAATTGAGTTATTGCCGCACATTACTAGAACCAGACCTCGTTTGCTATCATAATTTTTTTCAATTCATTTTATCTAATCATTACAATTTTTTCAAATTTTAACACAAAATAAAATAAATAATTTAACTTTTTTAAATCTTAAAATAAAAATAATATTAAAAAAATATATTTTAATAATATTTTATCTCATTTTTAATTTTTACCTCAATTCATCTTATCTTATCTGAGAAAACAAGCGAGACTCTATCATCATCTCCTCCTTAGAATCAATGCCAATTGCGGGCCCCTCCAAAACCACCTTTAAATTACCATCAAACCTCGAACCAAAACTTGTTGGAGCCACTGCAAGAAAAAAAAAAAAAAAAATCCCTGATAATGAGGATGCAGTTTTTCAAAACAAATGAACCAGACCTAGCCGTTGTGGCTTGTTCTGAAAGTATGTTCTGGGTCGACCTGTCATTATAACGTTCGAGTTCTGTTGGATGCCCATTTTCTCACGGAACCAGTCTTCTTTTTGTTCATAATCGAGAGAGAGAGAGAAGAAAAAGAAAAGGCACCTTCAACTAATGAATTCAACTCTTTGTGCATGTTATTGATGTGTTAGCCTCAAATTTGGAACGTATAGAGCTAATGTGATGTTGCCTAGATACCTCGAGAAACTCAATATCCCTTGTTTGCAAGTTTACTGGCCATTTCCGACTCCCATTTCTCCATCTTCGGAAGTTTTCAAACTTTCAACCTAAATATAAAGAAAAAATATTGTATCCACAAAGTATTTACACAAAAGTAATCTTATAAATTGATATGACTAGATGTGATTTGTCAGATTGTAAAATTACTTTTATTATAAAATAAATCTGACGGATTACATGAAAATACGACATTTTGTGAAATTACTTTTGTGTAATCTTTTTGTTAATCTATCAACTATTCATGTAAAAAAAAGGGGGCATCCTTGTTTAATGGCCTCCCAACTTAGGAAATACATATTCATTGGTGGCTCCATGTTCTGTACTTATCCAGTTTCATCGTTTGCAGTGTTAAGACTTTTTCTATGAATTGCTTACAACCATACCAATACCTTTGAAATATTGAAATGGATCTATCTATTGATAGAAAAATTAAGGCTTCTAGAGTGTGCGCTTTTTTTGGCAAATCTAACATGCAATTAATGGTATTCCAATTCCTCTACATGATCTGTAAAATGTTATTGGGAATTTGGCAATTTGTAAAATGTTTTTGGGAAGTTGGCCAAAACTTACAGTTGTCACAACCCATAGTTAATTTATTGCCAGTTGAAAGGGTCAAATCTACATTTTCATTTGTGGCAATATATGTGTGACATTGCTTCCCTAAAAAAGGGCAACTTTAAGAGCATGGTAAGGTACATGGAATTTACTATATATTAATTACTATTCACTTTCGTATCCTACACCTATACTTTTTTTTATAGAGTATAGAATATTTTTCATAGAGTATGGAACTGATTTTCGTAAAATATGAGGTGTGAGATGGTGAATAGTTACTAATGAGAATAACTTTTAATGGTACATTATTATTGGAGAAGAAAACTTTGAGATGGGTTCAAACTTATTTTAAATGTTTTGGATTGTGAATATCAAATTTAAGATATAAAGATGAATCTTACGAATTAAATCTTATCATTTAAATTATATGAATGGTATACTCTACACACCGATTTGAAAAAAGAATAACTTAAAAATATACTTCTAGCGATGATCCCTATGCCTATGGGTTATTGCTATCAAAGATCAAGACAAATTTGATATTAATTATAATGTTATGTTAGGCTTTCTAATGCTATTCATCATATATTTTACTATCATTCTCTCATTATCTCATGATGTGACATTAAATGATTGGAAATTAATTTTTTTATTGTACTTGTTGGCCTATCATCATTTAATGATACATCAAGGGGTGTTGAGAAGATGATAATAAAAAGGTTGATAAATAAATTTTTCCTTTCTCCAAATAAAAACATGAAGATAGTGAAATTGAAAATATCCAATAAAAGCATTAGAACATTTTGTTAAGATGCTTCTTTACGATTTTTATTGGGGTTTTTCAATGGTAATCCTTTAATCCACTCTCTGAACTTCAACAAACTTCTTTTTTTCATAATTATTTTCTCAATAAATAAATCAATATGGGTGTAAACCGCAGCCTTTAATCCATTTTTTTTCTCATTATTTCTTCAAGGGTAGTGCTAGTGTGCTGTCCAGTTTTGACCGTTGGGCGTGCCTACTAGTACAAATTTCACTTTTTAATTTTTTTTTTGTTTTTTTTGTTCTTTTCATTTTTTAACATATTTAAATATTTTCAAAAAATAAAAAAATATATCAATACACTAATATTCACTTCTTTAATCAGTAAATAAAATAAAATAAAATAAATATACAAACGATTTAAAATGAGCTGGCATAATAGCATTACTCTTTCTTCAAATAATGCTTCCAATTCAATAAGATTTTTATTGGGAATTTTCAATCTATTTTCTTGTACCTGTAATTTTATTTGAATAACTCAATCCAAAAAAGTTAATTGCATGGGACACGAAGATAGCTACCAGTAACGTACTACCTTTACTTGAATTCCCTAAATAACGCTTGGATTTTCTTTGACTGATTTTTCAGCATTAGGTTTGAGATGTTATAGAATTTTTTAGGGTATTTATCAGATAAAGTTTGTAAAATCTAAACCATTTTTTAATTCAAATAGATTATATATATATATTTTTAAAAACATCATTTCAATTCAGTGATTTCATTTTAGAAATATTTTACTTAACTTTTGATAAATTTGTGTTGAAAAAAGCAAAACTTTTAATATGTCGAAAATAGAAAGAAAAAGGAAAAGAAAAAAGAAAAAGATTAATCATATTTAAGAGAATCGGCTCTGTTTAAGCAGTTGCGTTTTTTACACGTGGCACCCATGAACAGCTTCGACTACTCCGAACTGACACCACGTTCCCAAGTCTCGAACCGAACCTAAGGGCTATAAGAACGTCAAAGCCCCGCCTCTGTCTCGCACCAGTATTGATTAATCAGTTTCGTTGTTTGTGAGTGCATCAATGGCTTCCTTGAGAACTATTCTTCCAGTTCTGACTCTCTTGTTTTTGTTCTGTAGCTTCTCTGAAGCCAGAGATTTTCTGGTTGGAGGCAAGGAAAACTCATGGGCTAGTCCATCTTCTGCAGACTCTCTCATTCAGTGGGCTGGGAAAACTCGATTCAGAGTTGGCGATTATCTCGGTGATTTCTCATCCCAGTTCTCTTTTTCCCTTTACTTTTTGTACTTATACCGTCGCTCCAAATTTAGCTCCGTCTTCTTTCCTTAAAGCTTGAATCTTTGATGCCATTTCCGCTCGTTTTCAACAATTTGTTTGCGTGATTTTACATCTGGGTTTTGATTTTCTTGTACATTTTCCTGCAATCTATAATTTCTAACACAACTTGCAATATGACTTGTTTGCCATATGGGTTTTGAAGGGAAATTGTTTTCCATCTTCATCTTTATTTCACTCCTAAAATTAATTTCCTGGGTTTCTTGACTTTGATCAGTCTTCAACTACGATCCCAACACTGACTCAGTACTGCAAGTGACAAGGGAGGAATACGAGAACTGCAGCAACTCGAACCCAGTAAAAGAATACAAGGGCGGAAAAACCAAGGTTGAGTTGGACAGGTCAGGACCATTCTATTTCATCAGTAAAGCTGAGGGGAAGTGTAAGAAGGGCCAGAGGCTGACTGTGATTGTGCTGTCTCATGGACACCGGGCCCCAGCGCATTCTCCACTGCCGGCACCGGAACTAGCTCCGCCATCACTTCCTTCGGAACTAGCTCCGACCGCACTGGCTCCAGCACCGCTGGGTGGCGGTGCTAATGGAGTAAGGTGTGGGTTTATTGGTCTCCTCGTTGGAATAGTGAGTTTGGTGGGGATGATCTTGAATTGAGGAAATGGAGAGAATGGGCAGATGAGAGGTTTTAGTATTCTTAATAATATAATAGGATTTAGTTTTATTATTTTGTGTTTTTTTTTTTCTTTTTTTTTATTGGGTTTGAATGATGTAAGTAGAAGAGTGATGTGAACTTTGATCAGTAGTGTTTTGAAGTTACAATATGTGAAAGGAGTTTCAGCAGTACCCATGACTTGTTTTGGTTTTCTATATATATATATATATATATATATATATATATATATGCATATTGTCTTGGAATTTGAATCATGTTTGAGCATTTGATCAAACTTTATTTTGATAAATCTTGTTATATTCTTCAATATGTGATGGATGAAGATCTCTCCAACTCTCTCCAACTCAATTAATTACCCTCAGAGAACCAACGAAATCTCCTAGAAAAATGGTTAAATTGGCAACAAAATGAGAATAGTTCATTTTTATGTAAAAATGAGAATAATTATTATGTCATCTTAAAATATGGAAATTTACACTTGTTTTATATCAGTTATTATATCAGTATATAATTTTTAATTTTGTAAAATTTCTACGCGGCTAAAGCATTTCTAGTTTATTTTTATGAAATTCTCGAATATTTTTATGAAATCTCTTTATAATTAAAGTATTTTTTTAGATAAATTAATATGTATACAAATGGTATTGATATTTCTATTAGTGTCATTTGGTAGTATGCATGGTTGCATTCATTACAGCTGCAACTAAGTTAATTGTTGCGAGGAAAGAGAGAATAAAAACTGACTCAAAATGAGACCTTTTTCATTTTTTTTTTTTTAGATAATGAGTCAGCTTTGACGGTCTCTTTCCTTGGGTCAAAATCAAAACTATAAGATCGAAATATTAGCAACTAATCATTTTTCTCATCTAATATTATCAGATATGAGTTATGTTTTGCAAAATTTTCAAATGATCATGAAGACTGATCAATTACTATGAAATGTGGGATACTGCTCCATGTTTGTTTTTATAATTCTGAACAGTTTTTGACGTCCCAGATATAAGCTGTGAAGATTTTAGAGTGAGTAATGCTAGGTTGCCGGTCACTGCTGGGCGGCAGCTGGGCAAAATTCAATGTATTTTATTTTATTTTTTATTTTTTTAATATTTTAAAAAATAAAAATATATATTAATATATTAATATTCACTTCCTTAATTAATAAATTAAAAAAATTAAAAAAATTTAAATACATGAGCGGTCAAAATGAGATATCAAAATGAGTGGACAAATTAACATTATTCTTTTAGAGTTTAGTGAAGGTTGTTAATTAGTGATTTATTATTTTTCTGGAATAAATTAATTTGAAAGGGTTGTACACCTAAAAGAAAACACTACAATTCTCAGAAATTTCACTTAAGACTCGCTTAGATATTAAGAATATCTCAAAATATTTGTGTGAATCTAAAATATTTTGTAAATAATAATTAATAATTTATAAATAATAGTGAAATATTTTTGAAAATATCTAGACAATTGTATTCTTAATAAATTTGAAATGTTGCATCATCCCATATGCATGGATTAAAATATCTGAGATTACTAATTTGTATTCCAGTTGGGGGATGTCATTGTAAATCAACTTGGTCTCTTTCGTGCTCGACTTTTTCAAATCATCTGATGTCAATCTGCATATCCATACGGTAATTAACTACCAGCTATTCTTATTCTTAATAGAAGTTTATCTATTGCCATCAAATCAACCACAACATTAGCCTTAACAAGTCATCCACAACTCCATTTTCTTGGTTAAGATTAAATTTAAATTTAATATAAATTTAACTAAGAGAAATAAATATTTTAAGACTAATAAAAATACAAAAATTAACACTGTAATTGTGATAATGTTAACAAAAATTTTATATGTAATTACTTTTACGTATTCTTTACATACTTTACCAATGTGATTGGTTGGTCTGGATGTAGTCACTCCCAGACGAGAAATGCTTTGAGTTCCGAATTTGTGTTCCGAATTTTTTTTTTTTTAACTTAGTGATTAATGAAGTGTTTTTTAATAATATTATGAATTTTTTATTTTTTTAAAAATATTTATGATAATTAAAAAAATACATGAAAAAAAATTAAAAATTAAAATACAAGACATTTCTTTGGATCACTTTTCGGTGGCCGTAGCGGAACTCCTCCCAGACCAGCTCCCCCCTCTCACGACTCACCAAGAAAATCGCACGGCCATTATCTGACCAAAACCCAGAGCATTCCTCGTGCACGGCCACGCCCAGACCAAACACAATATCGGAGCCCCACTCTCGCACGGCCACGCCCAGACCGAAGGAGGTATCTTTCCACCATGAACTCCCTTTCTTGTATTTCTTTTTTCTGATAATGGTGATTGCAATTTAGAATTATTTTTGGGTTTGGGTGATTTTTGTGATATTCCGTGTAGTTTGGATTTGGGTATTTCTTGTGATAAGAGAAATTGGGAGTATGTAATTGCTTGCAGAAGACTGGATTGTAAGAGAGACCCATAAAGCAAGAGGACACTGTATTGGTTAGACGTTTTAACTGTTTACCATTTACCATTTTGATAAATAGAGAACTGCTTGTAGAAGACTGGGTTGGGAGTATTTTTTGATAGCACTGTTTACCATTTACCAACCATGAATACATGTGCTAAGAAATTTCCTACCAAATGAGTTATCGCAAAGAAATTTCATGTAGACTAATACTGTTTTTTTACCCCATTCTTTTATAGTTCATATAGAGTAAGGCAACTTATTAAAAGAATGCTAATTGATCTGGATTAATCAATCATATGAATCTGAAAATTTAAAGAGCATCTGCTAGTCATGCATGCAAAATTTTGTTTGAAAATTTGTCACCTCATCTTGATTTGTCTTGACATGTAATAGCTAGCTAGCTGATCAGTACCAATAATTGTCTCAAAATGCACGTAGTACTACTACTAGTGCTTGCACGCATATATGCATATGCAGTTCAGGGATTTTGAATTTGAAGGTGGTACTGCCACACCAATGATCACTCGTGAGAAAACTTGTGTTGTGTTTCTGTATTGGTTCATATACAACATAATGCATAATTAGGAATCAGAACACACAAAAATTGAGAAGCTAGTTATAGCTTAAATGTAAACCATCAGCATAGGCATATTGAATTCAATGAGCCATGCGAGTGATGAAAACTTGTGTGCTGTTTCTGTATTGTATGCCAGGCTTGCTTCAAGAACTGATCAATACACTAAGCAACCTGCCATTGTATTTCTGTATGGTCAATTTGCAAACTTGGAGGCAGATTGACCTTGTATGCTTGGCCCAACTCTCTTTATATGTTGTATGCTAAATCCCATTACCGGATGACCTTGTTTGCTTGGACTTACTTTCTTCTATATTTTCCAGCAAATAACAAGTTCGGATTTTCATTCAGGTTCAAGTTCTTGGATTGCAAGAGGAGAAGACAAAGCTAGTTTGGAGAGACCTAAACAAGCAAAACTACTTTGCTATTGTGGCATTTAAGCAAAACTATGAATTTTTGGAAAAGCTAATAATTTCGGTAGAAGATTTTACAATTGTTTAAACTATAAGATCAATAAACAATGTAATTTTTTGAATGGATTGATCTTTAAAGTGATCAAAACAACTGTTGTAAGATGCAATGGAGAGGAAGTACAAGGGAATCTTGAAAGTATTGTTCTTGTCATGGTTTATGTTTATTGTAATTTGTGATGTGATGTTTATGTATCCAAAAAAATTACAATGTCCATTGGGCAAAACTATTAGCCATGTAACCCGTTGGAATTTTTAGGGCACTTTTTTTCAGCTTAATGTAATGAACATGTGGTTAATGCAACAGACTTGAAGTGAATCTAATGGACGTGTTTTGAACATGTTGGAATTTTGGACATGTTTTGTTTCAGAGTCCGTCTAAAACATGTAGTGTTAAGAATTTGCCCAAAACATGTGGTCAATGTAACGCCCCATGCCATGTACTATTCAGAATCTGTTTGTAACATGTAGTATTCAGAATCTGCCCAAAACATGTAGTATTCTATTACGCCCAAAACATATACACTTCAAAACACATCCAGAATCACATAAAAATGAAGATTCAACATATTCAGTTAGAATTACATAAAAAAAACTCATAGTTTCAGAATCACATAAAAATAAAGCTTCAATATATTCTTTAGAACTACATAAAACATCTCATTTTCGGTACATTCAGTTACATCCACTCAAAATAAAGAAAGAGAACGACATAAAAGCAACGACCACTTCAAAGCTCACAAGCTACTGCATTTTACCTGTCACAATAAAAGAAAGACGGTTTAAATTAACTTTACGATAAATAGAGGCTAAATTAAATGTTCTTAAATGTCCATGACATGACAAAAGACAAAAAAATACATACAACGTATAAACAAATTTGCACTATGAATCCAAATGTTGCGATATGTTGGGGGTTGTTGGCCCAAGATCCCTACATAAACCACAAGTAATTTTAAACTTGATTAACTTTTTCGATTAAAAACCAATAAAACAGAAATACTTATAAGCTACTATACCTCATTGAAGGAGAGTTATTTCTAACATGTCCCTCATTTTTGCAAATGCCACAACATTTTTTCTTTGTTGAAGCTGTTTCTTTTGGGTTCTTTGCTCTCAAAGACTTTGGTCGTCTTTTTGTTGGCACCCGTGGATGATCTTGGACCGTTTGTAAAAAGTTCGATTCAACTTGACATCTTAACATATAAGAATCATTGGTTGACTCCCTATCTACATGATCGTCCATTGCAAGTAATTCTTTGTAGACCTTCTCTAATGCAAGAGAGAGATGGTTGAATTTTCCTTTTGACTGCGACCCAAGTTCGACAATGTCATAAAATTGCATCATCAACTTACTTTTTCTCATCGTAGGATCATCAAAACATGATATGTCGGGAATCGGTCGACTTTTAGCATTAATAGCCCATCTTTCTAGAATATAATGTTGTGACAATCTATCTAATTTAGATTTCTTGCCAAAAACACATAGGACATGCCTACAAAGAATTCCCATAACCTCCCACTTACGGCATGTACATGTTGCATCTCCTTCACCACTCTCAAATGTCACATAATAAATAGGTGTTTCTTTGCCATGAGGTGCCACTCTATATGTTCACCCTCTTTGAAAATTTTTGTTGATTTGTACCGTTGACTATTGAAAAGCTCATCTTGAAAGATCATGAAAGACTTTCTTGTATAAACCATAGCAGCCTCCTCTTCAATTTTATGACATGTTTTCAATATCGCCCTCGTAGATTTTGTCCGCACATCCTTCTCTTTCTCTTTAAAATAACGTGCATCTATAGCTTTCTCATACTGATGCACAAAGTCACTAACCATAGTGATTGAACGAACATAATCCTTGAAAAACGTGTTCATGCTTTCACTCCTTTGAATTGTTAACATACTAGCACAGAATGTTGAACGCAAGTAAGTCGAAACCCACTTTTCCTTTCGGCTATAAAGATTTTGTAGCCAAGTATTTTCTCCAAGCTCATACTTCACTAATATCGAAGTCCATTCCTGCTCGAACTCATCACTTGTAATTGTCTCATGGATGCAATGACAAAAATCTTTTTGAAAGTTCAGAAATTTATTATATACATGAGACAAGTGTTCGGGAAACTTTTGTAAAATGTGCCACAAGCACAACCTATGATTCGTATTTGGGAGAACCTCTACAATAGCCTTTGTCATTGCTTTGTCATCATCGGTAATTATAGTTGAAGGGGTACGTCCAAGTATTGCCTGTTGCCATGTTCTCAATAACCATATATATGACTCAGCTGTTTCATTAGCTATCAAAGCACAACTAAACATTATAGTTTGATGATGATGGTTAACTCCAGAAAACAACACAAATGGTATCTTATAAATATTTGTCAAGTGCGTGGTATCAAATGTTACAACATCTCCAAAATATTGGTATGAAGTTCTTGATCGAGCATCGGCCCAAAAACAACTTCCCATACACCCATCCTTATCAACTTGCATGGAGTACACAAACCCAGGTTGTTTGCATTGTCGATCAAGAAAGTAAGCATATAACTTTTGTGCATCCTCCTTTTCAAATAATTTTCTCATTTTGTTTCCCAAATAATTTTCAACATCCTCACCAATACAACCGACATTAAAGTCGCCACCTGATTTTTTACTCAACATCGACATTATCTTTCTTGTCGGTACACCAGACTTACTCAAGTACAATAGTTTCAACTTCTGGATAGTTTCCACATGTCGTTATCTCAACTTCATCACTTTCAAAAGAAGAAATTTGATCCTTCCATACAAAATAAACACATTATAAATTCAATAGTTATACATTGAAATAAACATGGATTCTCATCATAGAATCCCAATAATGGCAATGCAAATATTAGTCATTATTTTGTTGACTATTCCCAGCACAAAAGGAGGAAAGAGATAAGAGGAAATGAGTTTTTGCCTTATTTTAAATAACAGTGTCATGATCACAACCAGGGATGGATGGGAAATCAGATGCTAATGTGGAAATTCAAAAGAGTTAAAAGAGTTTCTGTAAACATGCATGATATAAATTAATCATGTAAATGATTGCAGAGTGCAGCACTCATAATTGAAAAATAATTGCTCTTTTGTGATTACCAAGAGAGTGCATATAGAGATTACATGCACCATGGCATGCAACCCTCGAAATGGAACTTTTAAAGCATGCTTTCAATATCGTATTAATGTCAAAAGGTGGTTTGAATGTGGATGGCTTCATCTCACACTTGTTGACTTCACACGTGTTGTTTAAGATAATTCCAAGTTTAACATTCAACCATTCACCGCAAATGCTTTTAATTGATGACCACATTGGGACACTTCAAAGGGAGGAAATTTTAATTACCAATAAAATAAATGCTCATTTATGAAAAACGTGCTTGTGATGAAAATTGGGTCATGATCGAGCACAAAACTCCTTTAGACTAAGCAATTACTACTAATTGATTCATTGCTCAATCTTTGTACAGCGGTTCGGCTGTCCGATCTTTTTCTAGCACGCAAATGAACTACTGCATTTTATTAGAAGAAAGAAATATTTGATGAAATGTGTGCATGCTAGGCATGCATCAATTATGTGTAGTAGTAGAATCCTGGCACCTACCATTTACAAGTACAGAAAATGCAAGTATCTGTTGAGCAAGAAACTTGAAGAATAAATCACAGTGACATCAAACATATGATATAATATAAATATTCTGTCAAATATTTTCTGTCAAACATACTGTCAAACACCTTTCATGCTGTAATAATTTCACATTTTTTTCCATGTCATGTTCGGCTCAGCTTTCTTAAAACAAAGAAATAATAAGCATTGCACCTCTAGTACTTTAGAGAGGGAGACATAAACACAATATGTGAACAACAACTGTGCTGATATCAGAAGAATGAACAACAAAACGGCCATGTGAATGCCGAGCTCGAAAACTACAGCTTGTGAGTGGGAAAGATTAAAAAAACTACATGATCAACACCAATGCCACTAATGTGATCCATTAAAAACGACGGTATCCGACGCGGCGGTGGGCGACTCTAGATGGTTAATAGAAAGGTTTTGGTTGATTGACAAGATTTTTCCAGAATAACCACCCGGAAAGTGATTTTTTTTCTCACAAAATATGGTGCTGCAAACTCTTCTCAAATGATGTGGTTATTTTTTCACTTTTCTTTCAGGTCCAAGGATAGTTATAGTGGTAATGGGTTGTATTATCTTTAGGGTGTGATATATTATAAGCAGTTCAACACTGATTTTGCAGAGTGGAATCTTGCTGCTATTAGTACCAATATTTCGATGACAAGCTTGATATGGCTAGTCCTATCGCTTAGCTGATCTATCCCGTTAATCCTTTATTATGCAACATCAATTTGAATCATCTTCCTCCATGACAGATGTTATCCTCAATTTCATGCCCCTGAATGATTGCTTTTTGTTTAGTAATTTTAGAAAATACAACTTCCTTTTGGTTTTGATTCTGCTGTCATTTATTAAATTTTGCTTCATGGCTTTTGTTCTTATGAACCTTCTTCTTACAGACATGCACTTATAAAGGACTGTATACTGCATGCTCTCCAAATAGACGTGTGATTTTGAGAAATTATACTGACTGTAAGTAAATCTCTCCCTAGCATACAATCTTTCATCAGATATGCTTCATGCCCAAATAAATGATCAATGAGGTGCTGCCTTTATAGTTTAATATTCTTTTAACAATGTTTTGTTTATGATTTATGTTGAGATTCTATCAATGATGTTTCCCACTTGCCATTTCTTGCTTAATGGTAATCATTGATGTTATTGGATGCTTCCCTTGATAGGGTAAAGCGGTGCAAAACAATCTAAGTAGCTAATTCCAGTTTGCTGGGATTAAGACCTAATAGAGTTTGAAGTGATTTATATCAATTAGTGTACCGTGTTGCGGAACTAATGAGGCGTGATCTATATTAACTATGGGTGGTGGAGAATAGCACTGTTGGTTCAGACCCTGGTCAACTTGAAAGTGAAAACTTGCCTTATGTTCTTGGCTTAAGTAGGAACCCTATAATTTCTTCCCTAAAATATTATGATTTTGCAGAAGAGAAGTGCTACAAACATAAAAGGATTATACAAAAGCAAACTCATAAACCGACATGCCTTCATGTGATCCGTTAAATCTTCATCTACTTTATGATAAAAGTAATTTTATAATCTGATGTACCATATCAAGCCATGTTACTTCGTGAGTTTTTTTTTTTTTGTAATCTCTTTGTGGCTAAAGTATTTCTCTTTGCAAAAAATGTGTTCACTATTTCCTTTCTATGAAGATTGATCCCTTATTTGGTAACATAATCTTAAGCCTTTTTGCTTGGACTCCTTTTCTTCTGCAACTGCTCAAAGTAGCTATTTATGCCTTCCAAGGAAGCATGTTGTTGCATCGTGGCACTATTTTGAGCAAAAAGAGGAGTTAAATAGACCTTATTCTGGGAATATATTGCATAATAGAAATAGATTGTCTGTATGCGTGGTTGTAAGATCTCAACTCATTGGAACTGGAAACTCTGATCCTGGGTACCCATTGTCAGGTTTTTCCTTGAATCTTTTTCTGATATTATCCATCTTTATAATCAAGCTTACAAGCCTAGTCCTTTCGCTCTTAACAATATCTGAAGTGCAGACCTTAAGTTGGGCTCAAAAGTTAGAGGAATATGCTTTTATGCTGTCACTGCTTTCCACACCATCTTTCTGTTTGTGCTAATGCTGTTGGCTCATCCATTTGTTCTCTTGTTTGACCGGCACCGAAGAAGATTTCATCATTTCATTGCCAAAACTTGGGCCACTTTAACTGTCGCTCCATTTGTCAAAATCAAGTATGAGGGATTGGAGAATCTGCCACCTCCTGATATTCCTGCAGTATATGTTTCCGACCACCAGAGCTTCCTCGACATCTATACTCTTCTCACTATTGGAGGAAGTTTTAAGTTCATCAGCAAGACTTCAATATTCCTCTATCCAATTATTGGGTGGGCCATGTTTCTGATGGGTGCTATCCCTCTGAAGCGCATGGACAGTAGAAGCCAGTTGGTAGTTCCTTTCCTTTTCTAGATTGTTTCTGATTGCAGTTGTTTTCATTTAGAATATCTAGGTTAGATGGAAATTCACCACAGCTACATTATGGTAAATTCCTTCTCTCTTTTTTCCCCATTTTGCTGACATGAAGTTATTCTCTTACTCTCAAGAGTGTAATTCTTAAATTCAGTTGGCTTTTCCTCATGTAGGAGTGTCTTAAGCAATGCATGAATCTTACAGTGAAAGGGGCCTCTGTGTTTTTCTTCCCTGAGGGAACACGGAGTAAAGATGGAAAACTAGGTGCTTTCAAGGTGAGTTCATATCAGGACTCTTGTCATCTGTGTGGACTGATTTGATATTATCATTTAGGGAAACCAGAGATGTAAAGGTCATATGTTGTGTCCAGCGGTTTAGGATCATGGAGAAAAAAGATAGAAATATAGTTCTTTCAATTTTTCTGCCACCAAAATAAAGCATAGATTACAGTCCTATCACATTTACAATACACCTGCATGTGTTGATTTGCTTTTATGCTTCTTCTTGCTGAATGTGAAGGGGTCATGTATGTGGCTGTTATAAGAACCACTTAATATTTTTTCAAGATATGCAGTTATTATTTCCAATTTGACCCTAGTCTGTTCTTTCAAGTATTTTTTTTTCCCTGAATTTTATTGTTTTATCTTGCTGTTGTATGTAGAAATGCGCGTTCAGTGTTGCAGCCAAAACCAAGGTGCCAGTAGTACCTATTACACTTAAGGGAACTGGGAAAATCATGCCTCCAGGAATGGAAAGTATCTTGAATTTAGGTTGTGTTAAAGTTGTTATTCATAAACCTATACAAGGAAGTGATCCAGAAGTACTATGCAATGAGGCTAGAAAACAATTTCAGATGAGCTTGATCGCCAATGATGGGATATCAACTGCGGCGAGTTCTGTTTGATTTCAATGGCTCATTACTTAATCCGAAACGTGGAGAAACAGGAAGGTATAAATCAATTATCCTTACTTCTTGTCTGATTTAATTATTACCATCACCCAAGGCACTGCTTTGAATTAAATCTGAGGGTGCTTTGCAAACTTCTAATTTTGCCTATAAAAAAAAATTAAATTTGAGGGTGCTGCTTCTTTCCTACAGACTAATGCCAAAACGCTGTCATCTTACCGAGTTGGAACTGGTTGTGCCTGTAATAGTTCCTATCTGTGCCTGTCAGTTCAAGCATTTTGAGATTGCTTTCAGAGCGGTCTGATACATATATGGAGCTCATAACGGGTGGCTTTCTTCTGCTGTATCAATTCAAGCATTTTGAGGTGGTTTTCAGAGATATCAGATACATTTATTGAGTTTGTAACAGCTTTTATGTTGGAAATGATCATTCAAAAAAAATGCAGATATATCTAAATTTGGAATTCGCGTTTTAGTTACCATCTTTGCTCTTCTTGTTGATAGTTCAATTCTGTGACCTATTGCAGATAAACATTTGGAAAGCTAGCCCAAAATTATTGACCATTATATTTGTGTTGGTCATTGTGAATACAAGCTGTGCCTGCAAAGATATACAAATGGACAGCTGGAGATGTGGGGCTAAGGTGCCCTGTACCCACCAAATAAACACAATCCAATAAATATCGATCATGAAATCAAGAAAATTAAATAGATATAATTATTGAATAATGCGAGATAGGATCATGAGTTATGGAAGTACTGTGCATTTCTTTTCAAAAGGCGTTTGGTCTACTAATAAAAAATTTGTATTTTTCATATAGGTCTCATATTTGTCCTTTAGTCGACGCTTATGTATTCCATAATTGTAAATATTCTCTCATAATCATTTTCTCCCTTCTTCAGTACGAAACATATATGAGATACTTGGGTCGAATTATTTAATTGAAATATGTTACTTATAAGTTGGTGTATAAACGCATCACTTATTATTGAGATTTATTACATTTATATAAATTTAAAATGCATATTTATATATATATATATTAGTTAATATATATAAATATATTTTTTTTATGTCGGGAACCTCTCTAAGACAGGGCCCTTTGGATCCACTCCTGCATAGTAAATCTCGATCTCGTGCACCACACTCTCGAAAGTTTCTCTGTACGGAATTGGTTAAATTGTTGGCTTTTTACTATGAGCATGGCTTCAAAAGATTGTTTGCATCTATGAGGTGTTAAACCTTAGATCTTGAAGGGAGTGATATTCCAAGACTAAAGTCTTCACCACTTGGATCAACCATTTGGGTTTTGAAAGGAGTGATACTCCAAGATAGAATTGTTTGCAATATATTAGCTAATATTGCAAGCTTTTAAATCTGTAATGTCTTTTATGTTAATAAACAAATTGGCAAATATATTTTTTCTTCATTGACCTCATTGTTGGACTATTTGACTCTTATTTATATGTAATATTATCGAGAGTTTGCCAACCCTTGAAATTAATCGAAACTTTATTCTCAAACACTCGGTATCAATAAAAAATTATGATTTTATGCAACACTTTGAGAAATCAAGCTGTGGAAGAAAAGATCATATTGTTCAAATCTTCTTAAAAAAGTTGCTCCTTTTTTCGGTTATTTTATTACAGAAGTTTATATAAAAAGTGACCTTTTGTGTCCCTTTTAACTGTCTGATCAAAACTTCCTTAGTCATCCTTTAAGCTTTAATCATTTAACTCGATTTTTCAGGTTTTAGTAATTATGTAGTAATGCTATATATAAGGTTTAAGATTTGCAATTCGTGTACAGATCTTTTAAAAAAACAAAGAGACCTCTACTGAAAAAGTGCATTTTTTTTTGGGGTGAAGTATATTTTCTTTTTTCAAAAAATCTACATCTTGCACACTTTAAACCTGTGTCTAGCATTACTCTTTTCAAAAGAATCTGATTTCTTTATTTTAAAAAGAGAAATATTTTAAACACAAAGAGATCATACAAAATAAATCTAAAAACTGACACGTTAGATTGTAAAATAGATTTAACGAATTATGTCAGTTTATGAATTTCTTTTTTCAGGATCTGAGATTACTTCTTTTAATAGTCGGCATACATTTTTTAGATTTCTCTTCAACTGTCCTAAAATTTTCAAAAGAAAAATATCTATTTTATCATTTTTATGTTATCAATAAATAATTATTTGATATTTTTGAAGCACAGATATATATATATATATTTCTATCATCTTATTATATAATGTAATCTTAATTCAAAATTAGTACATATAACAATAAATTTTAATTACATAATATATTACCTTAGAGCATTGACATTGACATCATCAAAAATCAATACATCTTTCATCAAAAGTCAATGCCTCTTCAAAATTTGAAGAAATGTAGATAAAAGCATCTACATTGACTTTATCAAAATGTAAAAGTTTAAACTTTAAACTACATTGATTTTAAGTACATCTTCAAATTTGAAGATGTAATATTCATCATCAAAAGTAATATTTTATTATAAAAACTAAAATCAACTTCTTTCATGCGTAAACAATATATAGTAATATAATAGTTTATTTTTTAAATAATAACTTAATTAAATTCGTATTGTGTTAACACTATATGATTATAGCTACAGTAATTTTTATTTTTTATAATAATATAATATAATATTATTAGCTAAAAAATCCGATACTTTTATCTAATTCCATGCCAGCAAAAAAGTTATCGATGCTATCTAGGATGCCTTCCGTTTAATTTTTTATTAATAATCATTAAGCTTTATTTGGATAGTGTAATTATAAAATATGAAAAAAAAATATTATTATTAAAAAAATTATATTATATTATTATTTTAATGAATCTAATAGCTAATCTAATATAGAGTTATGGATAAAGAGTTTTTGAATTTATAAAAAATATATACTTTTTATCAAATTTTAAAGATAACTTTGATGAAACTAGAATCGAAAATATTATTTTCATCCTTATTTCCAAAATATCTAATAATTTTTTCTAGTTTAAAGTATGTTTCAACGAAATAATTATCATTAATATGAACAAGACAATATTTAAGGTAGTAATTTCCCACTTCTATAGAAGATCCTTTGACTCCTTCTCGGTTGTTTTCTTTTCTTTCATGTTTATTCGCTTACAAATATCTCCCTCTCTCTCCATCCAAATTTTGTGTTTTTCTTTTCCCACTTCAGAAGATGAGCTAGATTAGCTCGAGAGGTTCACAGTACGCCTCTTTAACCCCTCTCTCCGTCTCTCGATTTTCCATCCGATTTCAGTTGCTATCATATATACACGTGTATATGTTTTTACTTCTATATATAGTTTTTCAAAATGGAATTTTGCATCGCATTTTAAGTTTTTAGTGTAACTTTATTGGGTGAGTATTAGAAGTAGATTAGTTTTTGGAGCTGTTTTGGGAATCTGGAGGTTTGGAAAGTATAGTCGTAATCTTAAAGACAATTTTTTTGGCCATAATCACTCTTGTTCATGCCCTTTTCTTTTTTATTCTAGATGTAATTATTGAAATCCAGTGGTCAACGTAGTGCCAATAATTGGATATGCTTTTAAGAATTGCAAAGCTAAAGGAATCGACTTTTGTAAGCATATGATTGAGGTTTATTGCATTTGAGTGGCCCTATTTGAATGTGTTGGAAATGATTTTGTAAAAGTTGCGGCTTTTAATTTGATATGATTTTGCTTTGACTTCAAGGTAATTTGTATCTTGTATAGAAAAACATGTGAACGTGTTAATTGGACTATCTGGTTTCAATGCTTGATAACTTTGGCTTTGGAAATCGAGAAAATAGATATTTTTTTCTTTTACTAGATAGCTAACTGACTTTAGTTCCAACACTCGTAATGTATGATAATTAAAATCGTGATTTATCTAACTGGATGCTCTTATTCGCTGTGGAAATCTATCAAACACATAGTTTGGGCGAACTTTTGAAACACTATTATATAAGAGTCCTTGAAGTTTTCATCTCCCTATGCTGCATCTCTTATTTCTTCCACTATAGATGCAAGGCATTTGTGTCAACTCATTAGCTTAATTAGCTTGAAAGTTTTAGGTTACCAAGAGGTACAGAAGTCCTGAGTTTGTGGTTGGAAATTAAAGAGTTTCTAGTGTCATATTTCCCTGGCCGCTTGGTTTAAACTTGTTGTACAGCCCAAGCTTTTAGGTGGATTTGATTAATTTGATCAGCTGATCAGTTTGCATTTTAATATGAATTATTTCATTGTTTGCAGGTTTTTTAATGTTGTAAGGAATGTTGGATTGTGATTATTAGGTCAAATTACATGGGTGGCCAGCGCGAGAAGTTTGTTAGGTACCAAATTAGTTCTTCGCACAATTATTGCTGTAAATTTATGAAACAGAAGAAAGTTGGTCTGTTTATATATTGAGAAATGATGTGTACTTATAAAAGAGAGTATGTTTTATTTTTACGGGGTTTTTATATCTTCTGAAAATATCTTTTTGGGAAGTATATAAAATGACCATGCAAGTTAGCTATCACATGTTGGTACATATGCAAGTTTTTCTTTATGAAATTGCTGGGTATGAGATCTCTTTGCCAGTTATGTCTGTTTTTTATGGCCATAATTATGCATAAATTGCGATAGTAGAGTTAAAACTTTTTTAGAGCAGAAGTTGTTTTCAATCACTTGTAACTCGTAGCTATTTTGTAACTCGTAGCTGTTTTTACACAGGTAAGTTAAATCTTCCCATTTTTTAAAAAAACTAAGTAAAGTTTTATCCAAAGTTCTTGTGGTTCATGGGATGATGGGAAGGCTTTGAGTTTTGTTTGAAACTTCCAAATTTATTTTCAATTCAATCATTTTTTATCTGTTTATTGCTTTCATTTGTTGACCAAGGCCAGTATCAATTCCATTATACAACTTTTGATACTCGCCTTCACCGTTGTAGATATTTTTTTGTAAGGTAAATTTTAATCAAAGCGCAAAGGAGCACAATCCAAGTATACCGGAATTATACAATAGGTTGTAGATATACTTAATAGTAATAAAAGGAGAAAAAAAAAAACGTAGATGTTGCTTAAGTCATACAATGGATTGTGATCGTGTAAAAAACCAGGGTTATTGTATCCCTACTCGAACCTCTCCCATTATTTATTGAAAATCACTCGTGGTTAGAGAATGCTGCAAGAGTTAAAATACCTTTATGCTCCCATCTTCTTATGATTAGCCAAACGCCCACAACAACACTCTCTTCTAATGTTCTACAAATCTTTTGAATGCTTGTTCTTCTTGCTTGTCTTGGCTGGGTGTATCTCCTTTGCATACTTCCTGTGAATTTGGGTTGTGCCGGTAGGCCGTAGTGCTCTTTTTAATGAAATTTTTGGTATCTACTTATCAAAAAAACGTTGTTGATTGTAATTGTGTATGAGCTTCATTTTTTTCTGCTATGGTATGAGAAGCATCTTATTTTGTGCATGGTGGCCCTTTTTTTTCCCAGGTTGGATGACTTGGATTCTACATTATCATCATCTTCTAATACTGGAGTAAATAAATGTGGGTTTGATGTTGATGGATTTCGCCATGCTGCTCATCCAAGAGATGGAACATCTAGATCGTTTAAGAGGGGAATGAGAAAGGGATCTGAAGGGCTTAAGTCAATTGGTCGATCACTTGGATTTGGGGTTTCTCATGCCGTGTTTCCAGAAGATCTTAAAGTTTCAGAGAAGAAGATATTTGATCCTCAAGACAAACTCCTCCTTTTCTGGAATAAACTCTCTGTCATATCATGCATTTTGGCTGTATCTGTGGATCCACTTTTTTATTATCTTCCGGTCATTAATCGATCTTCAGCTTGCATTGGTATAGATCGAAAGTTAGCCATCACAGTTACTACATTGCGGACAATTTTCGACACTTTTTATCTCATTCACGTGGCCCTTAAATTCCGAACAGCTTATATTGCCCCATCGTCCCGGGTTTTTGGACGGGGTGAACTTGTGATAGATCCTGCACAAATAGCCCGGCGATACCTGCGGCGGTTCTTTATCATTGATTTTATTTCTGTGCTACCCCTACCACAGGTTCAGAAGTTCATCTACTTTGATTCCATTTATCTATTCACTAGGCTGCATGCTTCCACCCCATTCATACTTTCTCCCCATGTACTTGGATAGTGCCTTTTCACTCATTAATAAAACTGATCTGCTTTATCAAAAAAAGGGAAAAAAAACACTGATCTTCTTTGTATGCTGTTGAAATTATACAATTGTGATGCAATATACAGCAAAAACAGTTAAGCTGACTGTTGTTTCAACATGATTTCCATGAGAACCATGTAGTGTATTACTCAGTTATTTAGTTTTCCTTGTTTACCTTAATTTTATATTTGGACTGAGTGAATTTGCAGTGATGCACACTTTATTACGTCAACAGTGTTCCTTTTATTTTACTTTGCAGTCATTCCCAATACATCACATTTCACTTTTTGCTGCTGAAGTGTTTTATTTTATGTAGGGTAATTACTATTTCCACCTTTTTTTGCATAATTAATAATATTTTCATCCATCTGCAAGACTCCTATTCGAAAAATATAATGGAGAGATATATGAAAATGATTGCTTTTACTGAAAAATTTTGTTTAAATCTTTCAATGAGAGAAGCTTTACAATGATTGAGTTTTTTATTTGATATGGGTATATGTGCTCTTTGTGCCTCTAACATTGTATTAGAGCCTTCTCTGTTTATTTTGTTTATTTGTTCTTTGGCTCCACTTGCTAGTCTTGTTGGTCGCTGTTTCATTTGATCCTGTTTGTTTGTGAATTCGTTAGATTCTATATGTATTGGGCCTGGGTGTGAGGGGAATGTTAAGAGAAGTCTTATATCGCTCAAGTTTCATATTTGATATCGGTTTATGTACTAGCTGGGCTTCTTGACTGAATAGTTCAAGGTTCTGGGTTGGATGTTAAATACCCTCACTCGAAAATTATGGAGCTTCTCATATGTCAAACACCTAAAATTAAATGATATATAGTCCTTTTTACTTGTGTCTACTGGCATGCCCCAATGACATATGATCTCACTAGATTTTTCAGCCAAGATGTAGCTGGAATTGTTGGCCCCATTTTCATGAAGTGTTGTTTACCTCAAGTGAATTTTGGTGTCTGTATAGGATGCTTTTTCATTGCTCCTTTAAGATGTGCTAGAATAGAAATCAGTAGAGTTCTAAAAAGTGTGTTGCATTGTAAATTTATAACTTCCTACTTGAATATTTGCAGTGTTAAAAGAACATCAAGACTAAATCCTTTTTTTTCATCATTTCTCAAACCGTGCAGATTGTGGTTTGGAGATTTCTTCAGAATTCAGAAGGTTCAGATGTAATGGCTACAAAACAGGCCTTGTTTTTCATTGTCTTACTTCAATATTTTCCCAGATTTCTTCGAATATTACCTTTAACTTCAGAACTTAAAAGGACAGCCGGTGTATTTGCTGAAACGGCTTGGGCTGGTGCTGCATATTACTTGCTACTATACATGCTCGCTAGTCATGTAAGTTTCTTTTTGGTTTGGTATTGTTTATCTAATTGATTTTAGCTAATATCAAAATATTGAAAATATATATTTGTAAGAAAAAGCATGGTTTGGCATGGAAAGAAAACTTTTTACTGCAGAAGATACATTATTTTCAACCGGGTACATATTTATAATCGTACGGGATACAGCAATTGCATCAGCCTGTTACCCCGGCGTACCTTTGATCCGTTGAGCGAGAGACCTTCCACGTGGTGCATTTCCTGCTTTATTTGACATTTAAGAAGTATTTTAGATCAATTATTCTATGGAATATGTTGGAAAAGATCTCATGAAATTCTCAATGTAAAAGCAAACAGTGGGAATGAAGTAGGACCAGCAAATAAACATATCTAAACAAACAATGCATCGATAGAATTCTGGCAGAATTACAGAGTGAAGCTAACACCCATTATGATTTATCAAACAAAGAAGGCAAAACAAAGGCAATTGATTCACATCCAATGTAGCAAAAGAATCATTCTTGGATTTATAGCCAAGAAGATTTGCCGTTAACTCAGAAATATTAATTTAGTCGAGGCCATATTGTTAAGTGACTTCTAAATATAATTGCACAGCCCCAGGTCAAGAAAACTGCACCATAATTTCGTCCTTCCCTAAGTGAGACCAAATTAGCTGTTTTATTGTAGAAAGTGTTGATTTTTTTTGTCAAACAAGCAACAGAGAAAAATTGTGTCTAAAATTTTGGGAATCATACCCCAATGCACCAAATTTTTATATTAAATACTAACTATCCAATTTATATAGTTTTATTCTTTTATGTTCGGCAATTTGTCCCAGAAAAAAAACAAGACGACAGGTTATGTAGTATATGTTTGAGAAAACATTTTTATTTTACATATAAAAAAAGATGAGTAAAATATGCAAGAATGATTTTATTTGTTAGGACTTTTTTTTTTCTTCCAGGGCTGGGATTCATTTTCATAGTGACATGTGTCTAACTTTTGTAGTAAAAATTTTTTCTCTCCGTACAAGCTCCTCTTTTTTTCTGTTCCATCTTCTTTTTCCTGAAGTTTGGGGGTGATTCGTTAATGGCTTTAGCTCTATCTGAAGCCTAACTTATCTTGGTGCATTAGTTAGTTTTCATTCGATAGGTTGTTACCCATGAAGTGCATCAGTATTGAGTCTAAAGTGTTTGAGGTGGCTGGGGTTGGGAGGTACGTAAACATTACAGAGAGGGGATGGAAAGTTGTAAAAAATTTGAGTTTGGGGTTGGGGACAGTACGTTGGTTCTCTAATGCGTTGGAAGAGTGCTTGTTGTTAGAAGGAAAGGGATTCTATACTGCTTATCGGGATGGGGACAGGGGATACATTGCTCAAAGGTGTTGTAACTCAAGGGGAGAATATATGGCGTTGGTGGAGTATGGTGGGGGGGGACGTCGAAATTTCATCTTCATCCTAGGTGACAAGGACAGAATGGGCTGGAGAAAATTAGTGGAGGTGCTGAAGGAGGGCAGCAGTGGTGGTGCTTCAAGGTGGTCGTTACCATTAACGACGACACAAAATTCAAACTTTCCTTCGTATAGAGACATTTTGCAGGGGGCAGAGAGTTGGTGAGGACTAGAGACGGGAATAGTGTTGAGAAAGTAGACCTGTTGAAGTCAGGACCCGTCACTTCTTTGAGGAATGCTTAGTTGCGGGATGGAGGTGGCAGAGTAGTTGCTGGGATGAAAGAGGAAAATCTGCTGCAAGTGTTGTGCGAAATGGAGACGCAGCTGGGAGAGCTGACTTATAGGGTGGAATACTTAAAACGCTGCGTTGAAATTAATGAGAGGGAGGGATTGAGTCTGGGCCAGGGGAGGAAAAATTTAGCCCAGCCGAGTGAGCCCAAAGGGAAGGCAACGTCCGTGGGCTGCGATGGGTCTCAGCCCACTAAGGCCCAACAGAACGTTGGAGCCTTTTGGAGGAAGAAAAGCCCCCGTTCCCTGATGGAGGACGATGGCCCATCAGCGGATGGGGCCGAGCCACCGCCGGCGGTGAAGGGTCGGGCGACCCCACGGGAAGTTGCCGTGACGCCGATGGATGGCTAGTCGTTAGAAAATGCATTCTCGGAGCATGGAGGAGGATTTTCTGCTGCCTCGAATGAACACGAAGACCCAAACAGTACACAAACCATAACGATGGAAACCATCGACGCACAGACAACGTCGCCGAAGCCATTGGCGACGTCCGCGAGTGAAAAGGCGGGGAGTTTCACCTTAGAGAAAGGAGAAATTTCGGGACAAAAAGGGTCGACTGTGGGCGAGCCCTCGCCTTCTAAACAAACACAGATAGTGTCGACTGAAGTGGAGGAGGCTATGGGTGGGTCAAACGAGGGGTTTTTGGGGCCGGAAGTGGAGAAAATGGTCACATCCATGGCGGGAGGAGACTTTGTCGATGGACAGGAGATGGGTACTAACTGTTTGGCTCTGGTTATGGACTCCGTGGGCAGTGAGGAAGAGAATATGGGAAGCCCATCACCCTTACAGATGCTCCCACCGCTAATAGCTCCTCAGGCATCAGATTGGATACTAAAAAAAGTAAAGGAGCTTCATAGTTGGGTGGGAATTTCCTGTGATGGGTATGAAGACCAATTCATGGCCCTTCTAATAGCCATGGAAGCTGGTAGATCCACAGTAACGAAGTCAACTGTTAAAAAAGAGAGAGAGCTGAAACGGTTGCAATGCTCCATTAATTATGATAATAAGGAGGGCGCTTCGGGCAGAGATAGAACAAAAGGGAGGGATGTTTCTTCTGTTAATGAAGCCTAAAATAATGTCTTGGAATGTGAGAGGGATCAATGAAGTGAATAAAAGGCTATATATTAGATCCCTCCTCCGAAGTTGGAAAGTAGACATTGTTTGCCTACAAGAAACTAAGTTGGAAGTTATTTCTCTTCGCATCATTAGGAGCTTGTGGAGCTGTGTGCAAGTGGGATGGCATTACTTACCGTCCATTGGAGCATCCGGGGGTATATTAGTTATGTGGGACAAAAGAGTGGTGGAAAATAAGGAAAATTTCATGGGGGATTATGTGGTGGCATGTTCGTTTATGAATGTCATCGATGGCTATCAGTGGGCTTTTGCAGGCGTTTATGGGCCTAATCTTGATCGGTCTCGAAGTTTACTTTGGGATGAGTTGGCCGGTATTAGCAGTTTTTGGGACTTACCTTGGTGTATTGGAGGTGATTTTAATGTAACCCGTTTTCCGAGTGAGAGATCGGGTGGAGGGGGCTACAACCAACCTATGGTAGATTTTTCTAACTTCATTTCTGAGCAGAATTTACAAGATTTACCTCTTGCAGGCGGTTCTTTCACTTGGTCTAACAACCGAGATCTTCCATCTTGGTCAAGGATAGACAGATTTTTAATTTCAACGGATTGGGAGGCACACTACCTGAAGCTTATTCAGAAGAGACTACCCAGGTTGTGTTCAGATCATTTCCCTATTCTGTTGAATTGTGGGGGCATTAGAAGTGGTCCAAGGCACTTCAAATTTGAGAACATGTGGTTGAAGTCAGAGGGGTTTCTGGACAGAATAAGACAATGGTGGTCTTCTTACCACTTCCATGGAACTGCTAGTTACAAAATGGCTTGCAAATTAAAGTCGTTGAAAAAAGACTTAAAGGAGTGGAATAGATAAGAGTTCGGTAATGTGGAAAGCCAGAAATCGGTTCTAATGGAGGAGCTTAAGGCTTTGGAAGGTGTGGAAGAGGTGAGGATTTTCTTTGAAATCGAGCGGGCCCGCAAATCCCAAGTGGTTGCGGACATTGAACGGCTATCTCTATTGGAAGAAATATCATGGCGTCAGAAATCACGGGTGTTATGGTTGAAGGAAGGGGATAGAAGCACCAAGTTCTTTCACCAAGTGGCCAATTCACATAGGCGGAACAATGCGATAGATACCTTATTGATAGACGGGGTGGTCTCATCCAACCATTCCGAGATCTCAAACCACATTGTTCAATTTTATGATACATTGCTTTCGGAACAATTTGAGTGGAGGCCGAGACTTGACGGGATGGCCTTTGATGTTCTTGACCCACAAGTTGCGGAATGACTTGAAAGGCCTTTTGAAGAGGCAGAGATTCGGTCGGTGATCAAGGGTATGGCGGGTGATAAAGCTCCAGGTCCGGATGGTTTTTCCATGGCTTTTTTTCAGACGTGTTGGGATGTGCTTAAAGATGATATCATGGGGGTTTTTCAGGAATTTTATGGAAGCGGGCGGTTCGAGAAAAGTCTTAATGCTACTCTCTTAGTTCTCATTCCCAAAAAGCCAGGCGTGGAAGAAGTGAAAGATTTCCGCCCCATTAGTTTGGTGAGTGGTATGTACAAAATTCTATCTAAAGTATTGGCAAACAGACTGAGTAAGGTGATGGAAAGATTGATTTCGAAGCCTCAAAATGCATTTGTTCAAAGTAGGCAAATCCTTGATTCGGTACTGATAGCCAATGAATGTTTGGATAGTCGAGTTAAATCCGGAGAGCCTGGAATCCTTTGTAAGTTAGACATGGAGAAAGCTTATGATCACGTCAATTGGAGTTTCTTAATTTATATGTTGGAGAGATGTGGCTTTGGTTCTAAATGGTGTTCTTGGATCCTTCATTGTATTTCCACAGCATGCTTTTTAGTATTGGTGAATGGGATGTCCAAAGGTTTTTTTAAAAGCTCCCGAGGTTTGCGACAAGGAGACCCCCTTTCTCCTCTTCTATTTGTTTTTGTGATGGAAGCGTTCAGCAAGATGATTGGAGGGGCAGTAGAGAGAGGGTTCATATCAGGATTCTCAGTAGGAGAGACAAGTTCAGGTTCACTTAACATTTCCCACCTTTTGTTTGCTGACGATACTCTAATCTTTTGTGAAGCCAGACATGAGCAAATTCGAGCTGTAAGAGCTCTTCTATTATGCTTTGAAGCTGTGTCAGGTTTGAAGGTGAATTTGGCTAAATCATAAATAGTGCCAGTGGGACATGTACCCAATGTGGAAAGTCTGGCGTCCATCCTGGAGTGCAAGATATCTCAGTTGCCTATGAAATATCTCGGTCTTCCGTTGGGGGCAGCATTCAAATCGAAAGCTATTTGGGATGAAATAATAGAAAAAATGGAAAGGAAACTAGCTGGTTGGAAGAGGATGTACTTATCTAAAGGGGGCCGGTTAACTCTCATAAAAAGTACTCTTTCTAACTTACCAACATACTTCCTTTCACTATTCCCACTTCCCGCCAAGGTGGCTCATCGCATGGAGAAAATTCAACGTGATTTCTTATGGGGAGGGATCAAGGAAGAGTTTAAATATCACTTGGTGAAATGGGCTACAATTTGCTCCCCCATTAAGGAAGGAGGTTTAGGTATACGGAATTTGAGAGCATTTAACCAAGCCTTGCTTGGCAAATGGTTATGGAGATACCACCATGAACGGGAGGCCTTCTGGCGAACCGTCATTGCCTTGAAGCACGGGGAATCATGGGGAGGGTGGTGTTCCAATGAGGTGAGTGGTCCCCACGGAGTAGGGCTTTGGAAACATATCAGAAGAGGATGGGACATCTATGCAGCACACACTTGCTTCAAAGTCGGAAACGGTGTTAAGGTAAAATTTTGGCATGACTTATGGTGTGGTGATCGGGCACTCAAGGATGTATATCCAGGAGTCTACAGCTTAGCAAGACGGAAAGATGCATCCATTGCCGATCTACTTAGCTTTACAAATGGCTCCTTCCAATGGAACCTTACTTTCAATAGAAATGCACAAGATTGGGAGATGGATGACATTTCGGCCTTTTTTGACCTTGTGTACTCCACGCGGATGTCGGGGGAAGGAGAAGACAAGTTATATTGGCGTCCCTCTAAGAAAGGAGTTTTCACGGCCCGCTCGTTTTATCATTCCTTACATGTGCACAACTCGGTCCCGTTCCCATGGAAGAGCATCTGGAAGACGAAGGCACCTCTAAAGGCAGCCTTTTTTGTTTGGACTGCCACGTGGGGAAAGATTCTTACCATAGATAACCTGAGGAAACGCGGCATCATAGTTATGAATTGGTGTTATATGTGTAAGAAGAGTGGTGAGTCCGCAGACCATCTCTTACTACATTGTGAGATTGTCAGGTCCTTATGGTCCGAGGTCCTAGCACGGGTGGGGTTAGCATGGGTGATGCCAGAAAAGGTAAGTGAGTTTTTAGCCTCTTGGAGAGGTATTAGGGGCAACTCTCAAATTGCCTCCATATGGAAGATGCTACCTATTTGTCTATGGTGGTGCATTTGGGGGGAGCGGAACGCAAGATGCTTTGAAGATCAAGAGAGATCAATGGAAGAGCTTAGAACTTTGTTTTTTAATACTTTACTCCATTGGTCAATTGTAATTGATTTTCAGGGCAGGTCTTTTCACGATTTCCTTGTATCCCTAAGCTAGACTTAAATTTGCTCATGTATATGTCCCGTATACTTGGGCATCCTTTGTATCACTTTTGATCAATAAAATTTTGTTTACCGATCAAAAAAAAACTTTTGTAGTATTTGATTGCATGCATTTTCAATTTAGGCTGAGAAACCCATTATAGAACTTATAATTTGCCATCTTTGAACCCATTTCCGAGAAGAGGCCAAGGAAGAGGACCTACAACATTACATTGAACTTTAAGAACACTTTATGTGGTTCTTCTCCCTACCCACTTTAGTTATTTCATTTGTTTATTGCAAACAATCGAAGAACTAACATTTAGTGGTAAATCAACTTTTGCTTACAGACAATGGATTCTAACATAGAATGAGAATCTTATGACACCCACATTTTGTATCCAGCTAAAATTCTGTAAAGGCGGAGAATATCTTTTATATATATATAATTAATAAGAGTTTTATTACCAAAAATAGGCATAGCCCAAGTACATAAGAAGTACACAAAGGAAATACCTACATACAGAAGCTAAAAAGATAGAAAAAACTAGAATAACTCCAACACATCATCACCATTCATTACGAATATCTAGTCATCCTTCAGATATTTTGTAGCATCTGCACCATTATATGGTTCAATAATGAGGTGTGGCCAAAGCTATTAAAGAGTTTAACTTCTCACAATGTCGTCTTATTTGAGTTTTTCATGTTGGATGTTAAATTTTTTGTACTTTTAAGAACTTCACCACCAAATTACCAGTACTTGTTTTTTGATAAGTAAATAAGTAGTTTTATTGAATAGAATGAAACTAGGCAATGTCCAAGTACACAGAAAGTATACAAAGTGAAACACCTAATTACATTTTAGTGAACTGAAAAGAATATAGAAACTCATGGACATTCCCACCCTTCAATACAATAGCAGAAAACCACTGTAAAAGAGAGAATATAAAAAAATTCCAAATTTCCCCCACTGCACGCTCCTTGTTGTTAAAACACCTATCATTCATTTCCAACCATAGACACCATATTAAGCACAAAGGTATATACGCCACGCTGCTGCCAATTGTGTACTGATATGCCTCCTGTTCCAGCATGCTAGTAATTCTACCACACTCTTAGGCATTACCCAACTCAGTCCTGCTCTATCAAGGATACCAGCCCATAATTCCCCCGCCACTTCACAATGTAAAAGCAAGTGATCTATCGATTCTCCATTCCTTTTGCACATGTAGCACCACTCCATGACCACCATACCCCACTTCCTTAAATTATCAACCGTCAAAATCTTTCCAAGCATAGCTGTCCAAATAAAAAACAAAACTTTAGACGGAGCTAGTGCCTTCCAAATACTCTTCCACGGGAAGAAAGTGGGCTGTTGTACTGTCAAAGCCTTGTAAAAGGATTTAACAATAAACTTTTTTCTCCCCGTTTGAATCCACAACATACGGTCGCCCCCATTTCCTCCTACCTTTGCTAAATACAAGTAACTATAAAAGGCTGCCATCTCATCAAGTTCCCAATCCTGAGCATTTCTAGTAAAAGTGGCATTCCAAGTTACCGTCCCATTGGCACAACACAACAAATCTGAAACTGCCTCTTGCCGATTTCCAGCCATGTTAAATGCGACTGGAAAGTCAATGGAAAGAGGGCTCTCCCCACTCCAAGCATTGAACCAAAAGCAGAGTCTTGCTCCATCACCCAATCCAAACCTAATATGTTTTTCAAAGGTGTTCTACCCCTTTCTAATAAATTTCCATAGGCCTACCCTCCTTAGTACACCATCCCCCCCACTCACTACCATACTTGTGTTCAATTACCTCTCTCCACAACGAGTTCCCTTCCATTTGATACCTCCACAATCACTTATCAAGAAGGACCTTGTTGAAGATGCTCAAGTTTCGCACCCCTAATCCCCCATTCGCAATCGGACAGCACACCCTTTGCCAACTTACAAGATGAAATTTGATTTCCTCCCCCATGCCACCCCACAAGAAAACTCTAAACAACTTTTCAATACGGTTAGCCACTCCCACCGGTAATGGAAAGAGGGAAAGATAGTAAGTAGGAAGGTTGGAAATGGTACTTTTAAGAAGTGTTAACGACCCCCCTTTTGATAGATATAGCTGCTTCCACCCCGATAATCTTTTCTCAATCTTCTCTACCACCCCATCTCAAATGTTCTTTGCTTTCAATGACGCCCCCAAGGGGAGTCCAAGATATTTCATAGGAAGTGAAGCAATTTTACAGCCCAACAACTCTGCTAGAGAAGCAATATTACTCACAACCCCCCACTGGTACCAATTCCGACTTCCCCAAGTTCACCTCAAGATTCAACTCAAAAATCAACTCTGAAATGTTTTCCATTACTCTTGTCGACGTAGATGACTCCGCCCTCTCACTAGGGAACCGAACAATGTTGAAATCACCACAACCATAAAGAATATAGACCCGCAAGAGCCCACCTCCACCCATCCTTAGCATTCCTAAAAGATACAACCATAGAAAAGGACCCAATGCAATTCTCTACCATCTCCACCACTCTCCTGTCCCACATCACCAACACACCTCTCGAAGCCCTCGACGAAGCTAAATAACACCACCCCACAAAGGAACAACCCCACAACTGCGGATTATACTTCTATAGACACCACACAATTTAGTCTCTTGTAGGCAAATAATATTAACTTTCCAACTACGGAGAAGAGATCTAATGCGAAGACGTTTTTTCACGTCATTAATTCCTCTTACATTCCAAGACAGTATTTTAGGCTTCATTAACAAAAGTAGAGTCCCTCCCTTTTGTTCTATCTCTCCCCGAAGTTCCCTCCTTGTTATCATAATTGATAGAGCATTGCAATCGTTTCAACTCTCTCTTCTTTCTAACAGCTGACTTCATGGCCGTGGAGTGGCCAGCTTCAATGGCTATTAGGAGAGCCATGAATTGTTCTTCAAAGACAGCATCATACTTCCCTCTTATGTACACCAAGACTCAAGTAGCCAACAACAAAGTAAAAGCAGCCCTCTTTCTCAATTAAACTACATTTTATTTCTGTCAAAAACTAATTGAGCAATGTTGGGCCTAACTCCCGAGTCCCAAACCAGATATCTCCTCAATGTTCAATAACAGATAATCAACTTCAAACTAATAAAATGGAGGAAAATGGAAGAAGTTAAATGACTTCGATCTGGGAGAATCTTTTTGCTAGAAGTGTGATTTTTTGTTTGAAGCATATGAAGATGCTTTTGTCATGGTGATCGATTGTCTACAGTTGAAAGATGTGTGGCATGGTAATTGTTGATGTATGTGTACAATGAGTGGAGGTTGCTTGATCATAGGAATTGCAGATCAGCTGCAAGTTTTATATAAGTCCCTAATATGTCCTTTTCTTTGAGCTTAAACTACAAGCATTAAAATTTTAGCTTGTTTTTGCTTATCTGAGCATGATTCTAGTATTGATCAGCTCTTTAAGTTGCCTTTGAAAGTTGGTATAAAATTGAGGTAAAAAAGAAGGAAACTCTTGGATTGTTAGAATGTTTTGTTCCATGTATCAAGTAACTCTGGTTGCTAACATGCTGGAAGCACTTAGTTGTCGCAAAAGCAGTAAAATTTGGAACTATCCAATTTTTCCTCCTAGGGACTATCTGGATTGAGTTTATAATAATAATGACGATGACGACAGCAACAATACTTACAATGCCTGTTAAACTTGGCCTGTGATCTTGGCTTTGTTTTTGTGATCCTTATATGATTGGATCATAGCCTTCAGCGGTGTTCTTCATCCTTTCTAGATTTATGGACTTTTTAAGTTCAAATTGTGCATTTAATAGGTACATTTCCTGTGGTACCTAAATCTTCTTCCTTTTTTCTTCCAATTAAATCATATTGAAGAAAAAGAATGACATTTCCTCTGACATTCTTTAATAACTTTTTTTGATACGTAAAGTTATAACATTTATAAGCTTTAATAACTTATCATGTAATTTATTTTCCTGTTAAAATAATTCATTTTAGAGAAGCATCTGCAATCCTATTTAAATCTCTCATATGTTTTCAGTAGACTGTTTGATTTTAATATTGATTCTATAAAGAAAGAAACAACCCATTTGTTGGACACATTTTCTATACAGTCATACAGTGTATGAATCTTTGCAGATAGTTGGGGCATTCTGGTACCTCTTAGCTGTAGAACGCAATGATGCGTGCTGGCAGCAGGCTTGTTCAGATAGAGAAGATTGCAAAAGATCATTGCATTGCAACAAGCAAACCATGGGAGAGAAGAGCTGGCAGACTCTGCTCAATTCAAACTGCTCAGCAGATGATAACTCACCATTTGATTTTGGAATATTCAAAAATGCTTTGTCATCTGAAGTCGTCTCATCCATGAAGTTTGTCTCTAAATACTGTTACTGTCTGTGGTGGGGGCTACAGAATTTAAGGTATGTTAATGTTTCTTTTTTCCCTTCAGGAGGTGCTCTATAAATGAAAGGAGAGTTGGTTATTTTGCCTGGTGTGGAGTCATTTCAGTTTTGGTATTTCCCTTTTTGGAATTTTGCTTATTTGTGCATTCAGATTATTGATGCCAATTCTTTGCCGAATGACGTAGTAGTAACAGTGTGCTGCCACTGCTCATATTTATTTGGCATTTGGATGCATAACTTATTTTTTTATAATTATTAGATATTTTATTGATAAGTACACAGAGTATACAAGAGGTACACCAATCTAGAAGGTGAGAAAGATACTAAAAATTCATGCAAGTTGAGTTCATCAAAGTTTATAGATACAGTGCAAAGAGAAAGATTATAGATAAGGAAGTTCTTGAGCTCCTCCACCGTCTGCTCACGGTCTTCAAAAGTTCTAAATACACAAAATGAGGCAAATAGGGACTTTCTCCCATTCCAAATACACCAAATGAGGCAATTAGGGACCATCTTCCATACAGCTGTAATTTGCAGGCTGCCACCTAGTTTTCTCCAAGCAGAAAAAGCTCTGCAATTCCTCCAGGCATGACCCAAGCCAATACCCAGTTTGGTATTATCTTTTTGTTGGTTGATCTTAGTCACATGACATTGATTGACCATAGTCATCTGAACTTATATATTCATTGACCACCATAAATTTTACACAGTTGAAACCATTGGATTACAAACGCATGTGGTTCCACACTTCCACTTAGATCCATGCATCTAAAATGGCATCTGTTGTTTCTGCCACACCTTGCCCTCTGAATGCAACAATATGTCCACGTAAATTATCAGCTGCAGCCTCAAACCCATGAAACTAAGAATTTGGAATTTGGATAATGAACATTGTCTAGGTTATCCATTCAGCATAATAATACACTCGTGATTTGTCCTTCTTAATGAATTTTGTCTAACATCCATTCAACATGGCAACATTGTCTATCCTAGCTGAATCACTTGTGTGAATGACAAAATAAAAATGGACAATTAGTTTAAAGTTCCCAGTCTATTTAACTTCATCCAATACTAAAAAATGCAACCATGGTTCCTCATCCACTCATTATCATGAAAACTAGAGCTATAATTTGAAGTAAGCTTTTCTAATGTTCGAAATAATTACATTTAATTTTCCACATTTTGACTACATTTCCTTGTTTTTTCTGTAGTACACTTGGCCAGGGACTTCAAACCAGCACATATCCTGGGGAGGTTATATTTTCCATAGCACTAGCCATACTTGGACTCATCCTCTTTGCACTTCTGATTGGCAACATGCAGGTAAACATGTTGAATCATATGTTTTGCTTGGAGACTACTGATGTTTCTGGTGATGGTGCGGTGATGGTGCATTTTCATATATAGGCAGCCTTGAATTTGGTCAACAAGATCAATCCTTGTTGGAACCTCATTGGAAACAAAAATTGTGCTTGTATTTATTTAGAGATGAACAAAAGATGTGAACTGCCCAATAAGAACAGAATTCGAAAAAAATAACAGTGTAGCTACCCCCATGTAGTAATTATAATCTTCAATGCCCAAGTTCTGCTGTCTGCTGCATTTGTTCTCTCTTTTTTTCTTGGAATTTTCATTTAGAGAGAGAGAGAGAGAGAGAACATGGGAGGGGAGTGAAATTTTCTATATACTGTGGATATTAGCTTCCTTTCTATTTCTCTAGATGCATGTCTTTCGAAATCTTGACACTGTGGAAGAGACTGGAATGAAAAGCGGAATATGAAATTCTGGATATTGGTATTGTTGCAGACCTATCTTCAGTCGCTTACCATTCGACTCGAGGAGATGAGGGTTAAAAGGCGTGATTCAGAGCAGTGGATGCATCATCGCTTGCTCCCACAGGACCTTAGGGAGCGGGTTAGACGGTATGATCAGTACAAGTGGTTGGAAACACGTGGGGTGGACGAAGAGAGTTTGGTCCAGTGTCTACCAAAGGATCTTAGGAGAGATATCAAGCGACACCTCTGTCTGGCGTTAGTGAGGAGGGTAAGATTGTTAATCCTTTTGGTACACGTATCTGTCCTTTTCATTGGTGGGGATATAAACATATAAATCGCACAAGATACAACTGAGCATTGTGACAATTTTATCCATATCAAAAACTAGGAAAAAAGATCATATTATATGTTGCAAAACGTTTTAATCCCAAATCTTTTAGCATTCCACTTTTTGTTTGCATCACAAGGATCCAGAAACTTGTCATTTACTTGATGAAAAAAAATATATATTTTTTGAATGATAATAGTTTCTGTTTTCCATCATATTGTGCATAACTTTCTACCCGTTAATTATTGAGTTTTTCTCGATTAACTCATGAACCCAAGTACTTCATCAAGGACTTTCAAGTTGTCATATCTGCCAAAGAAAGAACTTGAGGTCATTATTAGGATACTAGGTGTTCTTGAGAAGTTGGTATCTGTCTCTGTGTACATTCTCTTGTATCTGTTCTATTTACTCAGGCTATGCATAT
The DNA here is from genome assembly GCF_001411555.2 of Juglans regia. Lineage (NCBI taxonomy): Eukaryota > Viridiplantae > Streptophyta > Magnoliopsida > Fagales > Juglandaceae > Juglans > Juglans regia. The sequence goes on from NC_049906.1 coordinate 36,032,983, forward strand.
TTCTTGTATTAATAAAATTCTGTTTTTTTATTGAAAAAAAAACAGAAGAAGTTGCATCTGTCTTTGTCATCTCTCCATGGGATCTGTGCTTGTTTCAGTTTCCCATCCAACTGGCCAATGGTATTGGTGTTGTGGTTTGTAAATATGGTAAATTGTTTTGTTGATAATTGTAGGTTCCGCTATTTGAGAGCATGGATGAGAGGTTGCTTGATGCCATTTGTGAGCGACTGAAACCCTGTTTATTCACAGAGAGTACTTACATTGTTCGTGAAGGAGATCCAGTTGATGAGATGCTTTTTATCATACGCGGTCGCCTTGAGAGTGTAACCACTGATGGTGGGAGGAGTGGGTTTTTCAACCGCAGTTTACTGAAAGAAGGTGATTTCTGTGGGGAGGAGCTTCTGACCTGGGCACTGGATCCCAAATCAGGATCTAACCTCCCATCTTCTACTAGGACAGTGAAGGCTATAACAGAGGTTGAGGCTTTTGCCCTAATTGCTGAAGAGTTAAAATTTGTAGCAAGTCAATTTAGGCGCCTTCACAGTAGACAGGTTCAGCACACCTTCCGTTTCTACTCACAGCAGTGGAGGACTTGGGCTGCATGCTTTATCCAAGCGGCATGGCGTCGATATTCCAAGAGGAAGATTATGGAGCTTCAGCGCAAGGAAGAAGAAGAGAGAGCAGAAGGGTCAGCAGGGACCCACAACAATGTTGGTGGAGGTTCATATAGTCTTGGTGCCACTTTCTTAGCTTCCAGGTTTGCAGCAAATGCACTTCGTGGTGTTCATCGAAATCGGAACGCAAAGACTGCCAGGGAACTGATGAAACTGCAGAAGCCCCCAGAGCCTGATTTTGCTGTTGATGATGCAGAATGACTAGTTAGATAACTCGTTTGATATGGCTCATGGCTGAATTTTTAGGACTTCATTTAAATACAGGATGTCAAACTTTGTATAGAAGTTGCAAGGCTTTTCTGGGAGAAAAGGTGAAAGGAAAAAAAAAAAGTAAATATGTTGTTTCCTCGTTTGCCCTTAAATATTAAGAGCCAAGCTGTTGGAAGATTGAACTTTAGGCCTGCCAGACGTTATGAAGCCTGGTGAATAGGCTTTGTGGTTGGTAACATGCTGTATATATTGTAGCAGAAATGGCACTCACCAAGTTTTCCTTTCCCATATTTCATGGTTAAAGTGAATTATAGGCACGCGAAGATGAAATTGAATAAACTAATTCAACTGGACAAATCAAGGGGGGCAAAGAGCAAGAAAGAAGGATGAAAGCTATGTTTCCATCACAAGTTCATGTTCCAGTAATGGATGATGCTATAAATGTTCATTTACCAAGCAGCTGTGGTTGGACGCAATTACTAAGTATTGCTTCCCAGCACGAGACCTGTTCATCAATTATGCCATAAGACTGGTACCGCAGTAGGTAAACTTGAAGGGGAAAAGAGAAATCACTTCACCAGTTAGAATTGAAATATTTCCATGAACCTTATAAAATCAAGGAGGAAAATGGTCCAGAATTGTAATTACGAGTCACATTCAACTGCGAAATAAGTCATTTTTCACGGGGAGACAGGATATCATTTAGAACAGAGGAATATAGATATGATAATAATACTAACTAGAGTGAGGCAGGATATCACTTGGAACAGATTTTTTTTTTTTTTTCAAGACAACCGGAACGGATCAAGCTCGAATCAGAGATATCGGAGTCGGTGTCAGTGCCGTTGTCGATGATCTATCTTGTATCTTCTTTTACTAGCAAAGCATCAATTGATTGGTTTTTATTAATGCCAGAAACAAGGAAACAACCAGCAGCATGGACACAAGAACCCCAACGTTCTTAAATAGGCATGTGGACAAGTGGTTGCTTAACAATTCCCTCAAATGTCTCATACAAAACAAAAAACGGACACAAGAACCCCAACGTTCTTAAATAGGCATTTGGACAAGTGGTTGCTAAACAATTCCCTCAAATGTCTCGTACAAAACAAAAAACAAAAAGAAACAAAGTCGGGCTTGGGGAGAGAGGAGAGAAAGAACCTGTATAGAGAAGACTAAGAATAATAACATTTTCTATGAATTAAAATTCAAAAAACTGAACCCAAATGGTAAGTTCTCCCACGTTTTCATCCCATGTAAAACTCTGCGTGTCCACTGGTACCAAACAGGAAGTCCCTCACTTGGCAAAAATTAACTAATCAATCTTCACTGATGAGTAGATGAGCCTTGTGAACCAGAAGCAGGCATAGAAACCAATTGTACCAGTCAGCACGAAGAAAGCATATGAAGCGATTAGCATGTAGCCGAAGTACAGGATCCCAGACACTGGCTTAGTGATCTCAAGCTTTGTAAAGAAGTAGAAGGCAGCATAGAGGAAGAGGTAGAGTGCTGAAGAACCTGAAGTCAAATACGACCTCCACCACCAAAGGTAGTCCTCACTGCACAGCTGAAAGTAGCACAGTACAATTGTAATCTCGGCACAAGTGACAATAAGGATGACGAAGACAATGAAGAGGAAACCAAATATGTAATAAAACTGCTGCAACCATATTGAAGTGAGGATGAAAAATAGTTCAATAAAGACAGCACCAAAGGGGAGTATGCCTCCAATCAGGATAGAGAATGCTGGGTTCATGTACCAGGCCTGTTCTGGGATCTGCCTAGGGATCTTATTAGTTTTCACAGGATCCTCAATTGCAGGCTTCTTAAAACCAACATAACTACCCACAAAAACAAGTGGAACTGAGATGCCAAACCACAAAACAACCAGAGCAAACATGGTTCCAAATGGCACTGCCCCAGAAGACTTCTGCCCCCAAATTATAGCATTCAAGACGAAAAAAATGGCAAAGACAGTTGCGGGAAATGTGACAGCTGTTTTGAGAGTAATTTTCTTCCATTCTGTTCCCTTGAACATCTTAAAGAGACGGACAGATGAGTATCCAGCAAATATTCCCATAAAGACCCAGAGTAGGAGCATAGCTGTCATCAAACCACCTCTGTTTGAGGGGGAGAGGAATCCAAGGACAGCAAAGATCATAGTCACAAGAATCATACCAAAAAACTGAACTCCTGTCCCAACATAAATACAGAGTAAGTCTGAGTTTGATGGAGGCCTGAAAACATCCCCATGCACTAGTTTCCACCCTGTCTCTTCTTGGGCTTCTTCTTGGGTCTCTAATTGGTTGTACTTGGAGATATCCCGGTAAAGAGTCCGCAACATGATCATAGCCACCATGCCCGAGAGGAAAAGAACAATCATCAAAGAATTAACAATTGAGAACCAGTGAATCTGATCATCAGCCATCAGGAGATAGGTATCCCACCGAGATGCCCATTTCACATCACTCTCCTGCGAGGGTTAAACAAGGGACAAGATTTCCATAGAGAATGTCAAAATAAACCCAATGGAAAACAGCAAAATATTTTCTTTAGAAAGAGGCATGATAACTTTTTTTTTTTTTATCTGTAACAAAGAGGCATGATAACTGACCTGGAATTCCACATCATATGTAAATATAATTTCCTTCTTAGCTTCAACCTCTTGAGGGGATTCAGAGTTGGTAACTGTGCGTTTTGCATGGGGATCACAGGTTTTTAAACGGGTTTGTTCCTCTTTCCATTGACCGTCATATTCATGTTTGATACTGTATTAATCAAAATAATAAAATATCTTTAAACAGGCACAAACTATCAGTTTTTTTTTTTGAGAAGTGAACAGGCACGAACTATCATTAAGAGTTAAATTTGGAGAAATTAGTGCAGTAATAATAACATATAAAGGAATCCTGGAATAATAGACTCTAACCTAAATGGTTTGACCTCAAACCCAACAATCCTTGATAGGTCTGTCACTGGATCTTTGTGATATTTGACTGTAAATATTAAGTGATTGTGGATAAAATGCTTTTCTTCCTTGCTCTGCAAACAATTAAGTTAAAAACTCAAAATTGCTTGTAGGACTACATAACTAAAATTTTTGGCTAGCTTGTTAAAACAAATGGTAATTGTGCCAGCATTTACCCCTGCATATTGTCCTCTGAGACCCACATGGAATCCATGTTGATAAACTATTGAATTTTCCTGATCAGGCCTTCTTATAGGAACAACCAGAGGAAGATTATCCAAAATCCTGAAATTCAGCACAAAGATAATAAAAACAAATTATGCCATACAAGTCAGTCATTTCTGTTCACATAAGATTACAATTCACATTCAAACTCCTCTAAAATACTTCCTCACATGTTCACCCGATACTCATCATCTATCTTTTCCTTGAACTCCTTGGCAGTTTTCGCATCAAGAGTTGTATGACATACAATATTGCACATCTTGGGTTCTCTCATTTTAAACTGAAACAAACAAATTCATTTAGCAGCTTACCAATCAAACATAAGAGACTGAACAAGAGGACCTGTAAATTGCCTGAAAATTCTAACTTACTGCATAAGGAGAGTTTTCAATGCGATCACCACGAAGAACTTCCCCAAGATTTTCAGCACTGTCAACTATTTTTCCAGGACGACAATAAGGAAGGGAATAGTAGGAATAAGGAAGTTGGGTTTTGATAGACGTCAATTTGTTCACTTTCACGTTCAAATCATCCCCCTGCAACCAATGTCACATAAAACTTAAAATCTACATCAGATCAACTCATCTAACTGGAAATCATTGCTAGTACACGACAGTAAAACATGACTACACAATTAGAAAACACATACAGCACACTTGATAAACAACTGGAGGATTGATCTCATTATACACGATTAAAATAAAAAATTAAACCTCTACGAATGAGGGAGTAGACCAGGTACACGGTGAAAGTGAACATCTACTTTCATACATCATATGCTCAAGTAACTCAACAGAGATTCAAAAAAGGAGTATTCTTCTCTGTATGTGTAAATGTGTATGGCCATTTGAACTTCTGAAGCAAAGCTTAACTTCTCTCTCATTCATATAATGAGGTTTCACAGAGAGTATGCTTTATCTACATGAGTTGTGGAAACCCCTTTCACTAAAACTTGGAGACAGAGTCACAAAGGGTACCTATAGGAACTAGGAAGCAATGTGAATCGCAGGAGTCAAGATATAATTTGTTACTAGGCTGCTTAAATCTGCATATTTTAAAGAGCCAATATATATCCCACCTTGCAAATACAGAAAAATTTTGGAAGTACCCAGGAATTGGAAAACTTCAAAACAGATATCCCAAAAAAGAAAGGAAAGTTCGGGTAATAAAATCTCAGAACTTTTTCCAAATATAAATACTGTGAAAAAATGAATTCCATTATTAATTTTTATTCCACTTTGTTTCATTTCATTTTTCTCCATGGACAGCCAAATCTCCATCATTTTCGTCTAGATTCAAGAATTTTTCTTCTTTACTTCCTAAAATTTAGTCTAGAAACAGAAACGCATGATTAAAAACAACATTTAACACAAATGAAAGCAATAGCAAACCACCGACAAATTGAACATCCGTCAATACGTAGCTAAGCATAAGCGAAAAAACACGTTCAAAAAATAAAATTAAACAAAGATTAAATCAATTATAGAAGCAATTATTTTCTCCAGAAAATCAAAATTTAGAATAACTCGCACGCAATTGCCAAGCCTACACAAAGATCCAAAAAACCGCTACCAAAGATCCAGCCCTAGATGCAACCAAAACACAGGTATACATACACATATATAAAACACGTACATTTTTGAAATCTTGGGGAGCGACACCAGGGAGGTAGAAGCAGTGAGCAGCATGGACGAAGAACAAGACAAAAAGACTCAGACTCAAAGAGATCCACCGGTGAAGAGCGAGAGGTCCTCTCGCCATGGCTTCCGCAGAAATCTGAATTCTAGATCCACCAAAGGCCCGACCTTTCTCTCTCTAAAACCCTCTCTCTCTCTCTCTCTCTCTCTCTCTCTGAGAATCTCACTGGGGACTGGTATATGTGGAAGCTACGAGGCACGACCTGACCATATTGCTCCTTTATTGCCGTCCGATCTTTTACAAACCACGCGATATGTGGTCGAGATTCGATCACCATAAACTCTTTCGTTCGTCAACGTTTGCTTCCTTCACTTATACGGTTCTAACTTCTACACGTCTTTAGAGTACTTTTTTTTTTTAATTCTTTTGTGAATTTCTTAAACTTCTTAATTATTAAAAATAATTTATTTTCATAATTTTTATTTTTTATAATCTATCATTTCTAATCATTCCCCTTTTTTTTTTTCTTTTTTTTTTTTGAGTTATACGCAAAAGTGACGAGATCAAATAAATTTAGGTCCTCTTTGTAGATATATATGATTTCATCTTATTTTATTTTATTTCATTATTATAGATTTTTTAAATTTTTACATAAAATATAATAAATAATTCAATTTTTTCAAATTTTAAAGTAATAATAATATTAAAAAATAATATTCTAATAATATTTTATTCAAATCATCTAAAATCATCTCATCTCATCTCATCTCGTTATTAAGCCTTAATTGAATATGACTATTAGGATTTTTAGATAATTATCATAAAATATCTTAGGAAATATATGGAATCATAATCCTAATTAAATGTTAAAACATCTTAAGATATATTAATTAACTAATTACGTAGGATTATAAATTATAAATAGCCTTTATTTATTAATTAATAGAATAGATTTTGTACGACTGATTTAGTATATTTTCAAAGCAAATCATGATTATGCAATATAGGAGTTACTTTAGTTTGATATGTCCTATTAAACTATTATTTTGAGATCAACATATAATATAATGTTATGTCTGAATTTTATGTAAAATTGGGAAAGAGATAAACACAATAAATAAACTTTATAATATTTTGTTATACTAAATTTGTAAGATCTTGTGAATGATTTGATGTCACCATCTTAATGAATAGACTATATTTCATGTACTTATGCTTTGTAACTTTTTTGCACTCACATATAGAACCATAGAGACTAGAGTGCAGCAAGAGACTGTTGAAACTCCATACCCCAATTCCATGCAACCAAACAAGGCATATATATATATATATATATATATATAATATATGGTAGGAAGGAGTTGATACAAGAAAATCTCAATTCAATAATAAGGTTTTAAATGTGTCCTGTTAATGTCAAGTAGTCACTTTCAGGGCCATTTTAAAATGTGTATAAAAATCGAGAAAGGTAAGTGGGGAATATGTGCCCTACTTGAATTTTTATAATAAAGGGGGAAAAGGTGGGGAATTAGGTCTCTTGTCCTATATTCTTTTGAGACACAAACTCTCAAGGGGTCCTTCTAAATGTGTACTACTAAATTGCACCTATCTATAATAAATCTTGAATCATTTGTAATGTTCCTTCAATTTGTAAATCTTTTTTAGTCAACATCTTAATTAGAAATTAATTTGCAATATAGTCCAAATAAGTAATTAACATATTAATAGATGCCTTGAATTGCAGGGTATAAAAATGAGTCAAAGTTACCTAAACTTAAGAGTCGGGAGAGAAACAGATACAACAATCGAGTCTTATAATAGTTATTAAACATTTGTGTTGTTCAAAAATTCCACACGAACAATCATTTGAAGGGATTTCTCTTTTCGAGCATAACTAATTTCTAGTTTAGATATGACATTGGCCTGTTTGGATAGTGAGATGAGATGAATTGAGATAGTTTATAAATAATAGTAAAATTATTAGTTAAAATTAGATGAGATGAAGTGAGATCTTCTATATTCAAGCAGTTAGTTAACCCTTTCAAATGTCCTTGAGCATAACATTTTATACCACATTAGTTGGTAGATTTAAAAGCATAATACAGCTACACACCAAACAATAAGACGCAAAGGAAGAGTGGGACAACCTAACAGAAGATTGCAAGGTGCAAGAGGGACCCCAAAATTTTGTCACTGCAACCACCACCTAAAGGCACTACACACCAATAAAATGGAGGTTTATTCCCAATTGTAGCTTCTTTATTTTGGAGGGTCTTTGTATCATAATAAGATAGACTAAAAATACTTGTTTTTTCCATTCAATTTCCAATTGCCTTTTTTCTGGGTACACTACATGATGAATATTCTCGGTTGCTTCATGAAGGGTATAGTTCAAATTGAAGCCGTACGCATCAGCCAACCTTGATCTGAGTTTACTTTACACAAACTATGTCCATTTCCAGTATCCATAGGAAATCTCAAACAGTTCTGTTTTCAATCCAACCTGCAAGCACAGCCAAAACAGTTATCCCTTTGGTTGAATATTTTGGACAGAATTCTCTTCTGCAACTGTATTTGGTCAATTTTCATTTTTCAGTAACTCGTTGTTTTCTTGCTTCCATTGGACTTGAGGATTAAGCCACTGCAAGATCCAAAAGGGTATATAATGCTTATGTAAAGTCCAAGTTTTCTTATTCATCTTAAGTTCTTGAAAATAGATGTTCAGCATCATTGTAGTTCATGAAACCGCGAACTCTCTCAGCCACCAACCCCCCATACATGAGCTGTCCCTGCTCAACTACTGCACTGAAAACAAAGCGTGAAGGGTTTTGGCTTTAGAATATGCTAATAACAAATCTAAGTTTTAGTGCTCTTGTTTTCCTATAGGATTTCGACACAGGTTTTTTTTTTTTTTTTTTCAAAAATAACCAAAAAAGAGATCAACTTGATACACAAGTCTACCCAATTCACTTTTAAGACATCCATATAAAATCATCTCAAGACAACAAGCAACAGTACACCCGCCACTCTCACCACTTTCAGTGGAGGTTCCACCGCTACTAATGGTGGTTCCATTATTTGCAGTTTTTTGCGAACAACTTATTTCCATCTTTTAAGATAATGTCCTCTTTGCAGAACATGGGTGAATATCAAGAAATTGGTCACAAAAATCCTTTTTTTTTCTTTTTTTTTATCCACCACTTTGCACCATTGTTATTGTTTTGGAGTGTTTGTCGGGAACCCCATCCCCTCCTCTTGTATCATATTTTCTAATGAAATATACTTGCTTGCTTAAAAATATAAATAAATATATATATATATATAAAATCATACGAAATTACATCCATGCATTCTCCAAGCACCTCAAAAATTAGTTGAAGATCCAACATAACCAACAAAAAGTGCTCAAAATGGCTATCTAATCTTGGCAAGAATCAGTTGTCCTTGGCGCTCTAAGTAGAAGGCAAGGGCTAGGACTCAAAACAACTAGCATTTTAGTTTTCCTCTTGAGTGGGTGGTTCTGGCATTCTCACGGTACGAGGAAGCATGAACTCAGCAAATATGGGATAGTGAGATGATGGATAGTACCCATCAATGTTATCATTCACCACTTCACAAGAAACGGGAATTAGAGATCTACCCCTGAAGAGAATCCAATCTACGTGTAGATCCTGAGTTTGGCGATCCCAGCAAAGGCATAGAGCTCTGAAAATCAATTTCAGGTATTCAAGGGTTCCCTGTTTGTCACCTGACAAAATAATATCGAATGAGGCAATGGCTATAACATGTCCAAGGAGCAGTATACAAAGAGTAAAGTGATACCTTTGAATCCATGGTAAGTGCGTATGAGAGAAACATTTTTCCTCACACGGGCATTGGGCCACACATCCCTCATATCCCCTACCACACCATGCTCTCTGCAGGCAAGAGACAACAGTAATATAGTTATACTTTTAACGGAAAAGGACTAACACATTCATTTTGCAATAAAATGCAAGAGGACACGTTAGGTGTTAACAACCAATACTGGACACGTTAGGATTTGCCAGGGGGTTCTTTTACCCTTCTTTAATGAGTTCTTTTACAAAAACCATATTAACATAGAATTGTTGTTCAAGTAGCATTATATTGAATAGATGAGACAGTAATGGCAGCGCCAACAATTAAATTGACTGCCCAGAAGAAATGAGAGGTTATGGCCCTTCACCCCAGGAAATATGTATACTTTTTGCTCTTTTCTTTTCCCTGAAACATAAACATTGCATTCCAAACATAGAAGTAGTTGGATAATGCCATCCCAATGTCATATTAATTACTTCATATTCCTAGTTCAGTTTTCGACACAGAGTATTCAAAACTCATAACTCAGTCATGAGTAAATTGGGGTAGCATGGGACCATAAAACATCTAGAGATCCATATGTCAATGACTACCTTGATCTCCCAAGAAGAAAACGCCCCGTAGTTGATTCCTTTTGTGTGTTGAAACCTCCACAGTATACTACAGGTAGGCTAGGAGGTAGGGATGCAATGTGCTGCCATGTAAGTAAAGCACTTCGTCTACGAGCACGAGGACTGAACTCATCGATATTTGTATTGACTATCTGAAATGAAAACCCTGGTGGCTCGACTCCTTTCAGTTGGAATGTGTGGACATCACATGTCAAAGAAGCAAAGAATACAATACTCTTGGATAGAAGAATGAAACATTACGTAAAAGGCAGTTTATTTAAGATAAAGTTGACTTATAAGGATATCACCCATGTTGCAATACATGGAACAACAGAGCCCCACGACATGCTTCCAGGGACAGAAGGCGACTCTGACAACCAAAAAGTTCCACCTTCTACCAGCTCTACCTTCATTATTAGAAGAGAGAAGTAAGGCCGATTGTTTTCTGACAAACAGCAATAGAAGGATATGCCACATTGGAAAATAGAATCAATCTTGTACCTTCTCCTTGTCATAGAAGATGGTGCAGTGTTCATCTGAAGTATCTTGGGATCCTTTCCTAGATATTCCAAATTGATCATAACCTAATATATAATATGAAAGAAAGATAAGAGTCTAGTTATAAGCTGATTTCCATATATAGAATGGTGATAGCTTTTATGTTTTTTCAAAAAATAATGATAATAGCACAGAGAGATTTGATTGCATCTATGGATACATATGGATATGGTAGATACTGAATGCATCTAATATGACAATGCTAGATCCACACTTGGTCTTGATTAATAATCTTTCCATCAGAATGAACAAGTATATATGTAAACATAGCTATTCCAGCCATAGCTATATATAAGCAAAGGCATGGCATATGTAAGCTCAATGCCATCAGACATCTCAGATGTTTGGTGATCGGGCACCAAATGGAAATGCTTTATATTCAATGTAAGAATAAATGCACAAGCGATGAATGTATCTAAGTAATACAAGGACAAAATCTGTCTTTATTCCATACTATCAGAAAAAATATTTAAAGCCAACTTCTTTGACTATAAACCTAAGTTCATAAGTTTTATAATAACTAACTCCTGAGACGAGAAAATAAATTACCTGGCAAGCCCTGCTGAAGGTAATCCAATTGGGATTTCACTCCTGAACCAAGATAGAAAATAAAAACGAAATGAATTAGTAGAAAGAAAGCCAAGCCATCACCATCTTAATGGGAAGGAACTTAGCCCAAACTATATGAGGCAACTCAAGTACCCTAAGGATATTTACTTCAACCCAATCCAATGCATCTGTCCTCCAAAAGGAGTATGATTTCTAGAGTACGAAGTAAGCAGAAAGAACCCTTCAATTTAAGAAATCATTCACCCAAATCTTTGTTCGCTAGCCAAGTATTTCAAACAGTGAGACCCAACTACATCCTATAAGAAAAAAAACCCCACATCCAAACTGCCAATCAATGAAGACCCAGAACAACCACTTCAAGCAAATAACGATCACAACCAAGATCCACAGATATAGAGACACGCACAGAGGAAGAGAGACCTTGTTGGGTACAGAGGATCATTGGGGAGTAGCTGGTGATGACGCTGAGACACAAATCCCTCCTCTTTTCCCATGAATTAAGACTGTCTGGTGGCTGATCTTCGTGTAGGTTGAAGGTCATCACTGTTAAGGAAACACTCATTTTTTTTTTCAAATCTGTCTTTATCTCTTCCTATACTTTCTTTTTTGTTACATGATCATCATTCAAATAATGCTCCACAAAGAGGAAAGAGCAAAGTGAACAACTTTATGCATATCCGTTTCTGGCCTCCAACAGAAGATTGAATGGTGCACAGTGCAATTTTGAAGTGAGAGCCGAGAGAGAGTCTCGCACCTCAATCATGTCTGAACTGTGAGAGAACCTGCCTAGGATTATTGTTGGGTTTTGACTTTGCACGTGCGAGGTCAAATATATGGACCCCTAGGACGCATGTGTCATGACGAATGCTTGGTTTAAGAAACAAGTACGCAGCCTGGGACTAATGGTTTTTCATAAAAGAACATTAGCGCATGTTATGTTGTTTATAATATGAATAATTCTACTTATTATCTTCACATATTATATATTATATTATTTTTATTTTTATTTTTTTTCTATAATAAATATGTAATATATGAATAATAAGTAAAACAACTCAATTAGTTTAATAAGAATAAAATAAAAGAAAAAATAATTTTAAAATATATAAAATATATAGTGTGAGATTATGAATAGCATCCCTATTATAATATTCTTAATTCCTAATTGGACAGAAGATTCAAATTATATAAAGTAATGTTAGATATTATCTTAGAGTGTGTAAGTCTCGTACACCATTTTTTTTTTAAAAGAAAGTAAGATTTAATATAATAATATTTATTTTTTCATATGAATCTCAAATTTTTACTATTTTTCTCAAAATGAGTGTTCGAGACCTTTTTTTTTTTTTTTTTTTGAAATGAGTGTTCGGACTTGTATACTCTATCTAATATTAAATAAAAGACCAGATTTTTACAAATCGGGGATGAATAAATACAGATATGATATGGGGTGTTTTTTACTTTTCAGTCCAAAAAAGATGGAAGGAGGCACCAGCTATCTGTTAGTTTTGCTTTCAAAGTCTGCTTTTTATGCATTTGATTTTCTTTGTAGGAGAGTAGGATTAAAGACTAAATCTCATCCATTACAGAAAGTGTGATGGATGCACATATATCACATGATTACCTTAACATATATGATAAACATAATGATTACCTTCAAATATCTGTTTGTTATTACATGATTACCTTAACATATATGATGATACTGGAAGATATCATGCTTTAGCCAACTTGTTGCATCCCTTCGGAGCAAAGATTCTTTACACTTTTTAGGATAATCTATTTTATAGGTATATTTTTAAGATAAATGCTTTGGATCCTGAATTTGGGTCCCAAAGCTGTCTTGAATCTTTTTATTTATTTATTTAATGATTAAAGAAGTATTTTTTAATGATATTGTGAATTTTTTATTTTTTTAAAAAATATTTATGATGATTAAAAAAAATAAAATACATGTTCGGGATATATTTTCAGATTACTTTTACAATAGTTATAGCAGTTTTCTATTTTTAATAAATTCTAATCATTACTTTCCAATAATGATGTATATATATTGTCACACCCACCTTTTAATAAATCTCGAAACAACCTTTGAAAATGTTGTCAATTTAAGTCAAATTATAGAAATATTATAAAAGGATTTGTGTCTTTAATATTGTGCTTTGCCGGAAGAATAGAACTGCATTTAATGAAAAAAGTTCTTTGTGAGTAATTTTTTAAATGAGTTTAAGATTACATTATAAACTTCATCCATTAATTTCCTTATTTACTTTTTTTTTTAAAAGCAAACATTATCCATGTTGAAAAAACACGTGTTAAAAAATAATATTTACAGTAATAAAATACATAAATGCCGCGCACTAGTTTAAAAAATAATAATAAATATAAATCCCACATTAAAAATTATTTTTTAAAAAAAAAATTGCGTGAATTTCGTTCGAATCTATAACTATTTCTAGATCTATAACTATATCTAGAATTATTCACACAGGAAATGATTCCCCGTTCAAAGAGATTGATACTTTGATTGTTGAAAGAAAACAAAGAAATAATTATATAGACCATTCAAATTTCAAGCAGATTGAAGTTGTTTTCATTTACTGCAACCAACTCAAGCAAGGATGTGCCTACAGCTTATCATTTCTCAACTCCTCCAACAATTTATTCATTTCAACTACTCTCATCGTTAGAAACTCAAGATGCACCTGCTTCATCCTTCCCGCTAATTGGCAGATGTGTATGAGATTCCAATGGTATATATATATATATATATATATATATATACTTCAACCTCTGTATCTAAGAAGAGTTCTTCAAAACCCACTCCACCAAAGTAGAAATGCCGAAGCCTGTTGCACTGCGTTTCTTATCGTTCCAAACCGGGCCAGCCATGTCAATATGCATCCACTGAACCTTCTCATCAACAAACTGCAAAAGCACAGCACACATTTCAGAAATCCCAAAGCAACTGCTGATATTGAAGAGAGAACTTTGGACAAAATAAAGGAAGCAAATTGCATCGGGACACCATGATCTTCCACCTAAACACCCCCTCCTCCTTTCCTTTAAGGGAAGGAATAAAAAGATACGGATGAAAGCCCCACAATTCTCAGAGAGAGAGAGAGAGAGAGAGAGCCCACACATTGTGTTACTATCATAATGAGTCACTGAGCAACACATATCAAGCAGAAAACATTTAATAATTCACCATGAAAAATCATGGAATCATATACCTGCTTCAAGAAGAGAGCAGCAGTGATAGCACCACCGGGACGACCGCCGGTGTTGACCATATCAGCTACACCCGATTTCATTGACTCCCAATAACCTTCCTCCAAAGGCATTCTCCAAAGTTTCTCCCCACTGACCTCCGAAGCTGCCAATACCTCCTTGGCCAAGTCATCGCTGGGTGTAAAGATACCTATAAAGAGAAAAGGTTTGCTATCAATTAGTAACTGGTATTCTGATTACCTATCCAAAAAAAAAAAAACTGACTGGTATTCAAAGGACTCAAGTTGTCAAGTAGTTCAGAAGTAAATGTAGGTAGTAAAAGCAGTCGTATTAATAGCTCTAGGCAAATTGCAAACATACCCTAAATGTTTTGACACAATTCAGAATCACCAACGTATAATAATTTCTGATACACTGCAGCTAAGGATTTTTTTTTATTATTATTATAAGTGGAGTTGAGTAAATTTTCATACACCAGTGTGCTATTCTTCCCCTCTTTTTCTTCTTTTACACCACATGCATCAAATTCATCTTTCTATTTCCATTTAAAAAAAATAAAAAAGAGTGATTCTCAGAACTCTAATCCCAGCAGGAGCACAAACCTCAAATACATAGTTCATCATCATGATTATAATAATATGTAGATACCTGCAATTGATGGGCCAAGAGCCACTACGCAAGCCCCTGTTAAAGTTGCCAGGTCAACTATCTGTACAACAATTAATGGTAGTGTGAGCACCAAACACAAAACAAACATCTTAACAAGGTTAGAACTCCTTAAAAGAGAGAAAAAAGAACAAGGTTCCACAATGACATGTATACTTCAATTAGATTCAAACAGGTTATAGATCTACAGAGTACAACTGCTCTCTAGTTTCCAAAAAAAAAACAGAAACATTTTATGAAGCACAGCTTTCTATGGTTGATACCAGGCAGAAATTTGACACTCAACTTTGTTTTCTGCAACAAAAACTAGAGGGCAGCGAACCGCTATTATTTTCCCTTGGAATCAGGATGAGAGCATCAGCGATCGAACATCAAACAAACACAAATTCTTACATTCTTTCAAACAACAACGATAATATAGTATAATTTTTTTCAAACACAAACACCACACTTTTTTTAATTTTTATTATTTTTTTCTTTTATCAAATATTTAATATATGAATAATGAATAGAATAATTGAATTAGTTTAAAAAGAATAAACTAAAAAAAAATTTAAAAAAATATTAAAAATTTTAAAAAAATGTGGTGTGTGGAGGTTGTCTAGCATTGCTCTATAAGTATTACCTTCTCAACACCTTGGTTACAAGCATATACCAAAGCATCAGCCAGTGTAAGCCTGCCCTCAGCATCAGTGTTATTAACCTGCATTAGAGATTGAAGGCAACTAAAAATTATCTGTTTGTAGAGGATCATCTGAAAATGACTGGAAAATTGTCCTGCCAGTCCATCTAGCAATCATTTCATTACCTGTACTTGCATTCTTTATTGGATAACAAATACAGTATGATAATCTTCAAGTCGAGGCACTCTAGCATGTAACCAATGAGCAGATCCAAACAAATGTAATTTGATTCAAGTGTATTATTATTATACTCCACATATCTTTCCAATGCATTTCAGAAACCTTTCTAATGCATTTGAAATATTTTTTATTTCAGAACAGCGCAATCATGTTCCATATACAAAGTCATCACTATGATTGGGCTCTAACGACTCAAGAAAAGCTCAAATTATGTCTAGGCTTATACTCCAAAATGGCTTAGTAAAGTTACAACTCAGGATTAGATCTCATGCCGACCAGAAATGTGGGACTTGAGAAACCTATATAAGGTCATGAAGATTGCAACATCTCAAATTAGTATAAGAAGCCGGTGCATGAGATCTCATATTGCCTTAGATGGGGAAATTCTTGCAGCTTATAATGATTACAAGAGGCTCCAATTGTAATTTGCCTTTTTAGAGTATAAAGACAGATATAGCAAGAGCTTTCTTTGGATAGTTACACGAGCTACTTTAGAAAATAATGGATGTCATCACCTATGGTGTGAAGATTTAATAGTTTAGCCCGTGCTCCTGTCTGTGCAATTTGCACCGCTCTTAAGATAAAGGCATTTCAAGACATCCAAAAACTGGTGTTGAACACCCATAATGAATATTAACTTTTTTTATTGGTTATATACAAGAGCAACGCCTAAGCATGCTACTTTAGTGATACAAGGAATTCATGAAAAGTCATGCTGTGAAAATCAAATACAATTGACCGATGGAGTAAAGTATTACAAATAAGTTTCTAAGCTCATCCATTGATCTATATGAATTATAAGTTCATTTTTACAAAAAGTTGACATATACTATGAAGAAACCAATGGGGCTGATCAAAATTAGATGGAACATCCAAACACGCCCCTGCATAAGTTTTATTCATAAAAGAAAGGCCCCTGCATAAGTTTTCATCATTTTGATGAGTTCCAGATACTGCAATTTGGGGGACCCAATTAAGCTTGACCCAGTTAAATTACTGCATTCAATACCCAATCGGGCCTGGTACAAGAATGAATGAAGGACTTTAAGCTGACACAATCCAATGAGTCAAATAGACCTCTCACAAGTTCATTATCTCATTACCTCTTCACAAACCAAAGAATCCATACCTCAATGGTCTTTCCATTTGAGGCCGTAACAATGTCTCCAGGCCTCATGCCTGTTCCACTTATCATGTTCTCACAAGCTGCCACAATGAAATGAACCTACATAGACAAAACAGTTAAGATAAGGCTTAGATTTCACTGCTTAAAGTACTAAAAAAATATAAATTAAGAGGATGAAAAACTCATCAATTTGTATAATGTCCATTGCACCAACATATGGAAAAAACATCAAATTTCTGACCTCTACTCCTGGTGGTTTAATTAAACCAATAGCTTTTGCCGCCCCTAGAACTGCTGCTGAACCCCCCATATCAAATTTCATGAGCTCAATGGAACAGCCAGGTCCAGTTTTGATGTTGTAGCCACCACTAATATCATAAATGGATTAAAACTCAACAACTGATATAAACTAAAAGCCAGCAAAAGCGAAACAATAACACATTAGATATAGTCCAACAACTTCTTCATAGAAAATCGCATGTCCATCACCATCAGAACAGGCAAGGAAAGAAATTGCAAATAGAAGAAAAAAATACAAAATTATGCAGTGCAATGTCCTGCACTAGTGAGAAGACAAAGGAGTCACTTGCCAGTTGGGTAGTCATGCTCCAGACATATCGACTACTACATAAATCACAAATCACAACTAACTTTCAATTTCAGTGTGGGCATCATACTTTGGACATCCGAAGAATTATACGCAATGAATATTCATTCTTTAACTCTTCTTCCAAGTGATGAATGAACCGGTAAGATGCACCTCGATGTTTAAATCATATATTCACCTGTCAAAGGTCAACCCTTTTCCAACTAAGGCCAGCTTGACTTTGGCAGGTCCACTTGGAGGTGTGTAATGCAAATGTATGAAGTGAGGGGGATTTGCAGAGGCTGCAGCGACACCCAGATACGACCCCATCTTCAATTCTTTGCACTGCTCAGCATTTAAAATTGTAGCAGAAAAAACATCACCGTACAAGGAAGCAATCTTTGAAGCCTCTTCTGCCAGCACCGCTGAAGTATAAAAGTCATAGCATACAATTAGTACCAATTATTAAATCATTTTGTAATAAACAAAAACAGATAAAACAAACTGATAGCTGACAGAGTAGAAGTTTTCTACCTGAATATTCTTTAATGCAAGATAATCTAGAACTTCCTAAGAAATAACTGCAGGATGTCAGAATAAGGTATCATTCATAAGTGTAAGTCATACGAACCAGGGGTGAGGACATTAGCCGGTGAATTCACAAGCTCTCGCCCAAAAATCACTGCAGAAGAAACATCTTCCGCTTGCTTGAGCTTCTTTTCCAGATCAGGTCCAGTTCCAAGACCAAGAATGTCCACAGACTTAAGAGCTGGTTTCTTGGACTCTGACCTGTACCTATTATCTTCATATAACCCGAGCACAGTTCCTAAGACAATTCAACCATTACACCAAGATAAGCAATGTTTTAGCACAAATATGTATATGTTACCTAGACAATTATGAAGTATAATTCAATGAATCATAAATTTAGAACCAGATGCTATTGCTGTAGCCGTATAAAGTTTTGATTCAGCAGAGAGCCCCTCAGAAGAGGCCAGAGCGACAGCAACATCACTTGCTTGAGCAGCCTTGGCTGCTGCTCCAACAGCCTCACCAAGACCCCGAAAAGCAGCCGTAGTTGATGCAGCCTGTCCAAGACCAATCAAAACCACCCTCTTCGAGCCAAGACCCGGAAGCCTAAGAACCGTTGACTGGCCAGTCTTTCCTGTAAAATCCTCCTCAGAAGAGACTTCAGCCAACAAACCACCCAACTGAGAATCTAGCTTCCTCAAAAGTGAATTCTCAAACTTTGAGTTATCATCCTTCGACATGTCTTTCTCTGTTACTCCCACTGCAAGCATGTCTCCTTTCCATTCCGTCACATCAATCTCTTTCGCAGCAAACGAGATCTGTTAGCAATTTTCACAAACATATAAAAGAAATTTCAGCATTCATCAATTCCAAGCAAAACAACCAAAGCCTATTATTCACGGAATTGCGTCGCTAATAACTAAACCAATGATATGTTGAGAACGATTCTATCAAGTATATAATATAACGAGTTACATTTAAACAGATAAATTGAAACATGTGATTTTATCAACAACACGTGGGTTCAATTAGACGGATATAACCCCGCAAACAAAGATCAAACTTTTAGAAAGTTAGCCCGTATAATCCATCAAAATAGTTTAACCAATGAAGCAAAAACAGTGAAAATTCCACCGAGTTCAGACTCAGAAACCCATGACTATTAACTCAATTATCCACAAAGAAATTAGCTAAAAACGATCAAGATGAAAACAAAAAACAAACTGGGTTTCAGAGAGAGAGAGAGAGAGAGAGACCTTTGGGGCTTCGACGTTGGCAGGCAAAGTGAGCCCGAGAGTGTCCGGGGCGAGCGTGTGAGCCATGAACCGATCTCTGCGAGAGCAAAAGGGTGAGACCGCAAAAGAAACCCGAAGAGCAGTCGAAGACCGTAGCCTGGTGAAAAACAAGGACGACGAAAAAGAACGAGAAGACGAAGCAGCAACGAGTGTGGTAGCCAAAGACACAACAATGGTAGCCATTTTGGGGCCTCTTTTCTATTTATAGTGACACCCCCGAAGAAATAGAGTAGTGTTGAGTGTTGACTCGGGACCGAAGATGATGGGGCCGTGTGGTAGATTGACATCACCGACTAGGTAGACAATCGAAGCCCCTGCCACAGTTCCCCTGCCAGTTGCAAAGCACTACGAGTCTTGCTTTTTCTCCATTTTAGTTTTTAAGAAAGAATGCTTTGTCCCTTCAAATCTTATGCTAAAGCATTAAAGCTTAGTCCTTTGTGGGATTAAGGTTCAGTTTAGTTGGTACTATGGCATGAACTAAAGCATATGCCATTTACACTCTTTTTAATTTTTCAAACTATAATCTTTCATGGAATTCCTGCATTTTCAATGTAATAGATGTGTAATATTCTCCATCATTATGATGATGGCACTTAATTTTTCTAACAAGATTTACAAAATATGGACTCGCGACATCGTGATTAAGCACAATCCATTTTCTAATCTTGTGATATCAAAACATATATATATATATATATTATAATTTTAGGAAATGGGCGATTGACAAAAATTTGTAAATTGTTTTTAATTATCATCCTTTGAATATGAACTAAATATTTAGAATCTTTTTATAATTATTTATGATTCGTTTGGATAGTGAGATGAGATAAAATGAGATGAGTTGAATAAAATATTATTAGAATATTATTTTTTAATAATATTATTATTTTGAGATTTGAAAAAATTAAATTATATATTATATTTTATATGAAAATTTAAAAAAATTATAATGATGAGATGTGATGAATTGAGAGTATTTTTATATCTAAACAAGACTTAATATTTAATATTTATGCAATGTCGTCCAATTTTACTTGAAATTTGTGTAGCTAAATAATGAGATATTATTTTTTTTTTTTTTTTAGAAATGATAGAGTTACAACCTCTTTATAATTTTTCTACCATCTTTAAATAAAATAATATTTTTTAAAATATTTATTTTAATTTTGATTTGATATATTTGAATTTTTTTTAAAAAAATATTATTTTATTGATAAATTGATAATAAAATATAAATAAATTGTAACTCCATCACTATTATTATTATGATTTTTAAAAGCCCATTATGTCTCGTACAAAACATGCTTATAGATGTTTAGATGTGGGCTACACCAATTTATTATCTACTTAATTTCTTATTTACTCCCAAATCACTTTAATTTATGTATATGAAAATAGTAAAATACAAAAAATTACTGATTCCAAGTTGTCTTCCATTTTCGAGACCTTTTATGGCATTATTCATGGCACACTCACCAAGAAATGTCCAGTCAAGACCCTTTTCTTTTCGGGAAATGCTTTTTCCACAGGAGTAGTGTACCGAAATTTTTTTTAATTCTTATTTTTTTTATTTAATGATTAAATAAATGTTTTTAAATAAATATATAATTTTTTTAAATATTTAACAATATGATGAAAATAAAAGTAAAAAAATAACATCTCGGTAGAGGATTTGGACGTAGCAACATCCTTTCTTTTCGGATTGGTAATATTTTCGTGGAGTGTATTCACTGTATTAGATAATTATTTTTAAAAAGAATGGAACTTATTATTAAATTTTTATATAAATTTTATATTTATTTTTTTTTTTTTAAATTATGTGATATTTACATATTCACGAATGTAAATATTATTTTTTATTTATATTTACCTTTCATCTTACTGTATATTTCTTTATTTGTTTAATCTAATAAGAAATTATTTATACGTTTTAAATCTCATATTTTTTTATAAATAAATAAATAAGTTTAATATTCGTATAAAAAATAAAATCTACTTTTTTAACAATCGGTTACAAAGAAATTGCATACTTTAAACTATCACTACTACTATAATCAAGTTCAATAATATGCATTAATGAGATGAATTTATTACTGTCGAATGGGTAGTTAAGATCACTCTTGGATTTACTATATGAATTTTAAGATTTAAAATAAAATAGCGATACACATCAAATATATTTATAATATTTATCATTATGTGATAATATTTAACCATATATTATATATATATATATATATATCTTTTTATTGTAGATATATATATATATATATTTATCATTACTATATATATCCGCATTAAACAATCCTACACAACCATCTATATTATTCTTTGTCCCAAAAAGTAATCTTGGGTAGGATTTTTATGCTCCATGTTAACTTAAAAAACTCTTATCCGTGCTTGGCATCTTTCATGGTGAGAGTAGTACAAAACACATCTCACCCAGTTGGGAATCTATATATATGAACTTTCACATGAATTTCGATTGATGCAATAGAGAATAAAAGACTAAGAGCAAAGAATATGGATTCGATATCAAAATATTTTAGCTTAAAGTTATGGAATCGATACTTATTTTCCTAAAGTTTTAAAGCTTAAATTACAATAAAAGATAGTTATATGATGTGGTTGTTCTTGTTTTAAGTTTTCTAAATAGATTGAATATTTAATAAAATATAATTTTACAAAAGTCGAAAGGTAATAGGTATGTAAGTTTTGCGGACTCTCTTCAAGAAAAATTGGGGTTTGCCATTAAAGAGTTAATTTTTTCACGTGGGTCCTAAATTTATTTACTTTTTTCAAAGCGAGTACAATGAAGAATGAACTAACACACATTAGAACTGGAAATATCATTTCTATTTAATAAATACAATGAAATTAATTTCATATACTTATCTGACTCTCACTTTGGGTTTAGAATTTGAAGACAATTTAGAAATAATCTTGATTAACTTCACATCAAAATAATGAGCAATTTAAACTATTACCAAAGTTAAAGATGTGTCTTTGAGAATTCATACCCATGGTCCCATGTTAGGTTGATGGGTTTTCCATCAAATTAAAAAAATATTATCCATAGTTTTGTGCTTTATTCTCATATATTAAAAAATCTACAAAAGCATTCTAAAATCAGTTTCTCTTTAGAGCGGCATATTCTATGTAATGGGTATATCGAAAGCCAATAAGGAGCTGACACATTAGCTAAACACATATTAACAATTTGAACCGCATCGCACTATAGGGAAAAAAATAAAACTTGGGAACCCACTTCGACAAAAAGGAAAGAGAACTGTTACAGACACAGAGATTATACAAAATAAACCCACAAACTAATGTACCACTTCAAGCTACATCAGTTTGTAGATTTATTTTTGTGTAATTATTTTGTAGCTAAAGTATTTTTCAAAAGGAAAATAGTTCCTCTTTACACTACTGTCCATTCAACAAACAAACCCACTCGAAAGAAAATCCACTTGCTTCAAAAGTCTCACCTACAACTCAAACGCATCATTTCCCCGAAGTGTAAATGTAATTTATGTTTGGCAAGGATTAGATGAGTCTGTATTTAATTCGAATTATGAATGAATGTAATTTTAAATAGGACTATAGGATTGCATCCGATAAGAATGAGTATTTATCCGATAAAGATAAGTGCTTGAATTGTAACTCTTATCAAATATTGCTAATATTATAAGATAAGAGTCTACAAGAGTCATATATATGTTTCGAGTCTAAGAGTTAGCTGAAAAGATAAAAATGCAAGCTTTATTGAAGAAACTGAAGCTGATCTGAACTTGGCACAATCGAGAAGAAGTGATCTAGTCCGAGATGTTCGCAAATAGTAAGCAACGTATCTGACTGAGATTCTGGATAAACTTTTTAGCAGAATCTTTGATGGGAACTAAGGTGGGCCTAATCTTAAAGATATTTTGCAAGTTCCAGATGGGCCAATTACAAGTTCAAGGGCCAAGAAAATCAAGGAAGAGACAATGCAATAATTGATGCAATCCACTTGGAACGTGTTTAGCAAGAGCCTAACATTTAAGATGGGCTTAAAGAATAAAGATTCAGTTTTGATTCATTTGATAAGTTATGGAAGATGACAACAACATGACTTGAAGGCTTTCAACTTATTTAATTCATTTAAATGACCTATTTTATTAGTTTAGAATAATTGAGATTATTATGGGAAGCACTTAAGGGGTCTATGCAAGGGCATGTTAGAAAAGTTATTATTTTATTGAACTAGGATTAGGATTTTACTATAGCATTACTGTAGCCGTGCCACTGTTCATCCAGGGACATTTTGGGTAAAAGGGGTTTTATTTTAGTTATGGTTTTAATTAGGTTTTAGTTTAAATACTCTTTGTTGCCTCATGTTAAGAAGTTTTATGAAATTTGATGAATTTATTCATTGTGAGTTGAGTTTTACTCATCTTGTTCTTGATTAAACTTTTGAACTTATCAAAAGTAAATCACAACCTTTGTGGCGTTCCTCCTTTATAATCTGGGTTCTTGAGACGGATTCTTAAATGAGTCTAGATTTTAATATAATCTAGGTTCTTGAAACGAGTTATTATCGAATCTAGATTTTTCATCCATTGACTTGATTTTGGCTTTCTTAGGTGAGTTTTCAAATTGATTGCGGGTTCAAGGGATTTCATTCTCGCGGGTTCATATCATTTGGTATTCAGAGTCAGGTTTCCAATTAAGTCTGATTCTATCTTTTATTTCTTGCAGATATAATTTTAGAATTTCATTGTTCTAGGATTGATTACAAAAGAAAAAAAAATAGAGGTGGCTGCTAGATTTCTTCACTATTGTTAGGGTTGCTGAATTTCATTGTTTTAGGTTATTTGTTGGCTGAAATCTCTTGTTTTAGGGGCTGCCCTATATCACTTGTCTTAAGGTTTTTGAGTTATTGTTAGGGTTTTCTCAATTGCTTATTCTTGATTGTGATCAAATCAGTTGGTGAAAAGACAAGAAAAAAAAATCGTCCAAAAAAAAAATCAAAATTTTTTCTTCAGCCTTATCATCAAAGGGGCTGCATACATTACTCTAGTTGGTATCTTGTCTTATAGTTACTGTTTCATTCGTATAATTTATTTGATTCACGTGTCATTTTTTTTTCATTCCTTCCATATTTTTTCTTGTTCTTGTTTATTGGACCTAATTACTAGTTGGGATAAAACAAGGTTGCTTTGTCTTGATTGAGTTCAATTAGTTCTTAAAGAACTTGAGTGGAAAAACTCTTGAAGTAAAATGCAAGAAAGTGTGAGACTATTATCGGGAAAAAACCAATTAAGAGTGAAACACGAGTGGAGTGCTATTATTCGAGTGTAAACACGTAAGGGAGTGTGTGAAGTTTTCTTTTTTACCACTAACATTCTTTTGTGCAACACCTTATAATGTCTCATCGAAGTAGCTCATCACCAATGGGAGAGTAGATAACTCATCATTTGTGTTGCAAGCCATGCAACAACAGTTTGAGCGGTTGAACTTTGTGTTGGTTGAAGTGAGAGATAAGATTGATCATCAAGAAGCAAGAATTAAAAATCTACAAAGTGTGAAAGATAGGAGGCGATGTGAGTCTAGTGTTGAAAATGGGTATGAGAAAGAAGAGTATGGTGATTCTCTTGTTACTAGATGTGCACTCAATACACAAATTAAAATGGATGATACAGAGCAACAGAGTGAGAACATTTTTCATACTAGATGCCACATCAACAACAAGGTATGTAGTATGATCATTGATTTGAGGAGCTGTATTAATTTGGCTAGCACTACTTTAGTTGAGAAATTAAATTTACGTACCTTGAAACACCCTAGACCATACATGTTGCAGTGGTTGAGTAATTGTGGGGAGGTTAAGGTAAATAAGCAAGTGCTAATATCTTTTTCAATTGGGAAATACCAATATATGATCCTTTGTGATGTAGTGTCTATACATACTGAT
The DNA here is from genome assembly GCF_001411555.2 of Juglans regia. NCBI lineage: Eukaryota > Viridiplantae > Streptophyta > Magnoliopsida > Fagales > Juglandaceae > Juglans > Juglans regia. The sequence goes on from NC_049906.1 coordinate 36,058,531, forward strand.
CATATTTTGTTGGGGAAGCCATATCAGTATGATAGGAAGGTGATCCATGATGGGCCAATGAACCTGTATAGTTTTGAAAAGAATGGAAAAACAATCAAACTTGCTCCTTTAACTCCAACACAGATCCATGGGGACCAATTGAAACTGAAAAGTGAGGTTGCTCAAAAAAGAAAGAGTAAAAATGAGAGTGATAAAAAAAGAAAGAGTAAAAAGAGAAAAATGAGAAGGAAAAAAGAAGATGGTGAGACTAAGACCTCAAGAAAAAGAGAGAATAATTGAAAAATAATTGTGAGGTCGAGAGTACAAAAAAAGATGAAAAAAAATAGGGAGACAGAAAAAAAAAAAAAAAGAGTGAAAAAAAATATAGTGTGAAAGGGGAAAAAGAGAGTAAAAAAGAAATATAAAGTGAAAAAAGTGAGAGAAAAATAAAGAGAAAAGTGAGTTTTTATGCTAAGGCGAGTCTTAATACTAACGACATTGACGTATGTTTACCTAGTATTGTTATCTCTTTGTTGCAGGGATATGAGGTCGTGTTTTCTACCAGTGTGTTTAGTGGATTGCCACTTATTAGGGAGATAGAGCACTAGATTTATTTTGTGTCAGGTGTGACAATTCTTAACCGATCTTTTTTGGAAGAACATGAGTCGTTGACACACTTAAATGGATAATGTAAGTTGTTGACTAGAATACGTGCTAAGCGAGATGATTGTATTGAGACTTTTTCTCATGTATTAATATATACACATAAGGTATGAAAAATTTTGTGGTTGATGCTTTAGCAAAAAGTATGTCTTTGTCTTCATTTTAGATGCAAAATTATTGAGACTTGAATATGATAAGGAATTGCATGCTAATGATGATGACTTTGCTAGTGTATATGGAACATGTGAGAAATCATCGTTTGGTAAGTTCTATAAAGTAGATTGATACTTGTTTAGAGAGAATAGATTTTGTGTGCCTACCAATTTTATGCTTAAGTTGCTTGTGTGTGATAAACATGGTGGTTTGTTGGATAACTTTAATGTAAGGAAGACTTTTGATGTATTGCATGAACATTTGTGGGAATATCATTTGTCATTCATTGACATATTGCATGAATGTTTGTGGAAGTGTCATTTTTCATTCATTAACGTGTTTCATGAACGTTTGTGGGAGTATCATTTGCCATTCATTGAATTGTTACATGGACGTTTGAGGGAGTATCATTTGCCTTTATCAGATTTTGCATATAATAAAGCCATGGAAACAACTATTTCATATTCACATTTTGAAATTGTATTCAAGATGGGCTTAAAGGATGAAAATTCAGTTTTGATTCATTTGATAAGCTATGGAAGAGGGCAACAACATGACTTGAAGGCTTTCAACTTGTTTAATTCATTTAAATGACTTATTTTATTAGTTTAGAATAATTGAGATTATTATGGCAAACACTTAAGGGGGCCTATACAAGTGCATGTTGGGAAAGTTATTATTTTATTGAACTAGGGTTAGGGTTTTACTGTAGCATTACTCTAGCCGCGCCACTGTTCATCCAGGGGCATTTTGGGTAAAAGGAGTTTTATTTTAGTTAGGGTTTTAATTATGTTTTAGTTTAAATACTTTGTGTTGCCTCATGTTAAGAAATTTTATGAAATTTGATGAATTTATTCATTATGAGTTGAGTTTTACTCCTCTTGTTCTTGATTAAACTTTTGAACTTATCAAAAGTAAATCACAATTTTTATGGCGTTCCTCCTTTGTAATTTGGGTTCTTAAGGCGAGTTCTTCAACGGGTCTAGATTTTAATATAATTTAAGTTTCTTGAGACGAGTTCTTATCGGGTTTAAATCCTCCATCCATTACTTGATTTTGGTTTTCTTAGGTGAGTTTTCAAATTGACTGTGGGTTCAAGAGATTTCATTCTTGCGGGTTCATATCAGTCATTCTCCAAATCAATCACATAATTGCCTATTTGTAAAGGAGTCGGCTAAGGGTTTCAAATAACACTTGAACAACACATTCACAAGTATTGAGGGCTTGAATATCTGAGTAAAACTTCAAGAGATCGTGCAAGAGAAAATTCTTGAGAAAAAGATTTTCCAAAAGGCTCAATCTGTGGGATTGAGTGAGAGCATACTCCAAGGGGAAGTTGCCGTGTTCAAGTTCAACCACTGGAGGTTCCAGTAGGAAAGACAAAAATTGGAGAGTGTCAGAGGTTCTGACTACCTACTGCGGTAGAAGACAAGTGAGTCGCGTGTCTAGTTACAAAGATTTTGTAAATGTTTTACTTTTAATACTCTCAATCGATAAAATTGGCTTTCTTGATTTTGGTTGCCTTGCAAGGTTTTACCTTTGAGAAGTTCTTCAAAGGGTTTTCCTTCATAACCAAATTATTGTGTTAATGTTCTTAATATCTTATATTGGTTACTAATCCATACTAATAGCTTTTGTTTACCATTAATGTGAATAATCAGGAGTACTTAAGTAATTTCACGAAGCATGTCGCAAACCCATGTGACTCCGATCTTCATTGATTCCTGGACATTGTGGAAAATATTGCAAGACTATTTTAAGCACCATGTACATACACAAGCTACATTTATTAAGATGCTATACAACATAGCAACAAGCACAACCTTCTTGCATAGCTACATTTATTAATATACTATAAAACAAAGCAACAAGCAGATCCTTCCTTTCTGACTTGATAAATTAGAAACTCATGTCTTGAACTATGATGAAAAAAAAGTACAAAAATTAACTGTCAGGATGGCACAAACCAAATGAAACCAATCATATTTACCATCTCTCTGAGTACACGACTTACATCACTTTCGAGAAGGATAAAAAAGGAAAAAAATATTGCTGCAGATGCTGCTGAGTCTCATCACCAACCCAGCACCAACCACATGCTCTTTCTTTTGTTGGACTCCAACTAGAGCTAGCTTAACCTCATACCCCTTTTTTTTTTTTTTTTCTTTGCAAAAGTGCTTGTACGAATTAATGTTTCTCTATACCTACCTCCCACACCACTTGGGACTTCAAAAAACAAATCCCAAAGGGTTTCGGTGGCCTGAGCTGCAGAGAGGGAAAGGGTTTCTGTGGCTTGAGTGTTTCGGTGGCCATTGGATCTCAAAGGTTTTCGTGCGAGAGAGAGAGAGAGAGAGAGAGGGGAGGAGACCAATGAGGCTTGAAAATTTTTTGTTCCTCTAAACCGCACCGCACCATTGGGAGGATGTGGGGTCTATGTGGCAGGCTACTATTAGAGGCTGTTGTTTGGAGAATATCGAACATACCTATGTGAAGATATTCTCTTCTAAAATTTTGTTCTACACAATAATATGAAATATCCTTTCATTGTGGTCTAATTCATACACAATAACATGAAATATCCTTTTTGATATTTTGATCTATCAAAATATGAAAAACCCTAGAGTAAGATCATTGCACAATCCCACTTGCCATGCCTTTTTCTATGAGCATGCCCATTATATATAATTATGTTAACTTCCTCACCTCCTTGACACATGATGGATACAACTTATACTGATCTAATGGCTAGGGTTATCAAAATAAACTGGAGAACCAGAAAATCGGCTCGGATTGGTTGGTTCGGTCCGATTTTGGACTGGTTCCTCCATTTTAAAAACCGATCATAACTAGTTCAGTATCGATTTTATATTTTCTAGGACTGTGCTAGATCAATTCACATATTTATATATTTTTAATATTATATATAGTTTTTATAAATTATAATTTTATATGAAATAATGTTATATTATAATTTTTAACATAAAATTTTAATCTTAAGCATGAATATTTATTTGATCATAAGTTTTAAATATAAAATATATATTAATTACATTTTATGGTTTAATAAATTCTCAATATATGTATTTTAATAAATATATTAGTAATACTAATACAAATATATTAGTAATATTAATACACATTAGTATATTAATTACTATATTTATCACTAACATATACTAATAGTACTATACTAATAGTATTACTATATACTAATAGTATTAGTGTATTACTAATATTTATATATATAAATATATATTAATATATATAATTATAAGAAATTAGAGATTTAATATATATTAAAAATTGAAAAATCAATCCGAACTGGATCGAAATCGATAAAACTGGAAGTACCGATTTAGGAAGATATTCAGTGTGATATCGGTTTTTGAAAATGTAAAACCGGTATATACCGGTTCGGTTTTAAAATTTGTCCAAAATCAGATCAAATCAGACCGATTACATCCCTACTTATACAACTTTTGTAGATTAATTTGATGTTAACTCTTTATTCTCGTTGCAACAAAAACAACAATTATAGAAATAAATTAGAAGTGACATAGATATATGATATAAATTGTACAAAATTTATTAAATATATAATACCGACATGACATTTTTTTATCGTCGTGAAAACCAAAATCAATAATATTGGTCCTAGCCAACTTATTTATTTATTTAAAAAATATTTATACAAAACCTTATAAAACTAAAACTTTTAAAAATATAAACTTTTCGTACATTTGAGCATTTTCAAATGAAAATATTTAAGCCACCTATAATTCTTTTGACAAATTCTCCCGATTTAACTTTTTTTTTTTCCCTTCATAGTTAAAGAAATATATTTTAATGAGTTTGTAATTTTTTTCCCTCATAGTTAAAGAAATATATTCTAATGAGTTTATAATTTTTTAAAAAAATTAAAATGATTTAAAAAAAAACTTTAAAAAAAGATACAAAATAAAAAAATATATTTTATATGGTCGGAATTTTCGAATATCTCTAGGTGGCCCAGCCCTTTGGAAAAAGAAAAAAAAAATATTCGGTCCGGGACCGGTTCCTCCATTTTAAAATCGATCTGATTCTGATTTTGGATTTTTCGACATTGGACCGAACCGGTTCGTATATATATAAATTTTTAATATTATATATAATATTTTTTTATATTGTATATCATTTTATATAATATATATAATTATATATAAAATAATGTTATATTATAATTTATAACATAAAATTTAAATCTTAAACATGAACATTTGTTTGATCATATGTTTTAAATATAAAGTATATATATTAATTACATTTTATGATCTAATAAATTTTTAACATATTTATTTTGATAAATACATTAGTAATACTAATACTAAAATCGGAAAACCAGACTAAACCGGACCTGAACCGGTAAAATTAAAAGTATCGATTTAGCCTTTATGATGGTAACGAGTGCGATATCAGTCATTGAAAATGCAAAACTGGTGTATATTGATTTGGTTTTAAAATTTATACAAAATGGGACCCAACCGAATCAATTATATCTTTACACACATGGATGATGCATCTGATACAAGTTTACCAAACTGCCCACCATGAACGCAAAAGACTGCACATGCCTCACTGTCCTGTTAGGGGTGTAACAGTCTAGTTTGGTTCGATTTTGGATAAAATTTAGGACCAAATTGGTATGCATCGGTTTTATATTTTCAAGAACCGATTTCGTACCCGTTACCCCCTAAATCGGTACTTCAAATTTTACCGATTTCGGTCCTTTTTTTATTTTAATATACTATATACTATATTATATAATATATATAATATAATATTATGGTATATAATAATATAGTGATAATATATTGTAGTATATTATAATATATATTATAATTGTATTATAGACTATAGTGATATAAGATTTTAAAATTTAATATTATATTAATTAATAATTTATTATATAATACAAAACTATTTTATATATAATTATATATTATATATAAAAATTATATATAATATAAAAAATTATAATATATATATATGAATCCATCTAATCTAATTTTAGAAAAAAAAAAATTAGAACGGGACCGATTTTAAAAAAAATAAAACCAATATCAAACTGAATGAAACTCGATACAAAACCGGACCGGTTCAATTTACTGGTTCTATCGGTTTTGTTTTTACACCCCTGACCCCTGGTATATAAACTCGCTACTCAAAACACAGCAGAAGGTAGTATTATCAGAAGGCGGTGATAAAATCATCCGCACGGAACTGGGAAGAGAATGGTGGCCACGAACCTAAAATCGGAGACGATGACTCTGATGGAGAAGAGGAGCTCCGTAGAGACCGAGATGAACTCCATCATCGACCGCCTCTGTCAGCCTGGCGGCCCTGGCCTTTCTGGCAATCTCGTCGATTCTGAGGTATTTTGTTTTTTCCAATCATTTTGATTACGCATACTGTCGTTTCGGATTTGATTTTGGGTTAGTTTTCTGTTTGATTGCCGAGTAATGGGAAAAATAAAGATTTAGTTTTTCCGTGTTCTGCTTGTTTTTTAACTGGTAGCTTGAGCTCGATTTTGTTTTAAATCAATCATTTTGACCGATTTATTGAGCTCTCTATTTGATTTAAGGAAATTTATTTCGACGAGAAAAGTGTTAATGTTGGTCTCAGTGTAGTTTAGCCTTTTTTTTTTCCCAAGTTACTGGGAAATATAAGTTATACGATGTAGGTGCTATGAACGTCTCTTTTTTTTATCGGGAAGTAAGCGTAGTCTTGGTGTAGATGCCGTTCAAAGAGACGTGTTGTAGATTTGACAATTCTGGGGCCTTTGTTGTTTGGTTTATGCAGGGGTTTCCTCGCTCGGATGTTGACATTCCAGTGGTACGAGCAGAGCGGCACCGTCTTTCTGGTAAGATGGTTGTTTTTTCTGTGTTGAATTGCGCAATGAGCATGCGTTTGTTATCAGCTGTAAAGGTCTTATAGCGTAAATACAAACTAAAGGTGGAGCATATTGAAGAGAAATAACGCATACATAACGCACATATAGGAAGAAAAATATATTTTACACTCACCAACTAATTGGCATTTTACAATTTGCACTCCTAAGTAGTAACATTGACATATTAAATTTTCCAACTATTAAAAATTGAAAAATAGTATCTTCTTCTAATTCTGGTCGTTGAGATGAATGAAAGACAGGTAAAAATAGATAAGATGACACAATTTTGACAGTTGGATCTTAGATTCTTAATGGAGATTGTATATTATAACTTCTTGGTAGTTTGAGGATGTATTGTGTCAATGCTGGTAGCTTAAGATGCATAGTGTAGAATGCATGTTGGTTGGATGGCGAAAAGTGTGATCTTCTATAGATGTAGGTATCTATATATGCGTCTATATATATATATATGTATCCATATATGTACGTTTGTGTACTTACATATGACTGTCAATGACCCTTTGTCTTGTTTGTTCAAATTGAATTCGAGTTTTTACAGAGTTTTGAAGCCTTCATGAGGAATGAGTACAATAATCTAAGTTATTATGAGAGTTATTGTGTGGGAGCCCTTGCTTTCGTTACAACTTGGTAATCATAACCAAGATTGAATACCCATGCTTTCACAATGTTAATATTCATAGTGAAGTACCTAATTTTAAAGCATTGTGATGATGATATTATATAGTAAATGAAGAAAAATAATCGTGGAGATAGAGACTTCATAATATTTGAGCTTCAGCATACCCTTTTGGATGCTGGCTACAATAGATGGCCAAACTTTTAGTGAGCCCCATTTGTTCGGATTATCTATGCAACTGAAAGTGATATGATTAATATACTATTGATTTAAGGGCTTGCTTATTATGCAACTGCAGTTATAGCAACTTTGAAAGTCCTATCAGTGTTGCTCTAGAAGTTTCTGTCTAAATCGTTTTGTTAATCTTAATTTTTATTTTCTTCTCTGTTGGGCAGAGCTACGGAGTGATCACAGAGAGATAACAGAGAAAATAAATCAGAACATACAGGTTCTGCATTCAGCAAGGCTTCCTTCTAAGTCTTCACCCCCAAAAGACCAAGGTAACTAGATGAAATAAATGTCATTCTACCTAGGTTTGTTGAGAGAGATATTATAGAAAGTATTATCAATTGATGCTACTTGGTGGGACTTCATTGATTGAAGGTAGAAACATTTGCATATTAAAGAAAAAAGGGAAAATTGAAATTTAGTCCTGTTTTCACTTGGAAAAATATCCTCTAACTACCACATTAAAAGAAAACAAAAGTCACTGAGTGAAGGATCTTCTGTTGGAGTTCTCTGTTCATGTGTCATGCCATATCAAAAGTAAAAACAATATAAATAGGGAGGGGAAACGGAACCCTCTGCTTCCCCTTCCCCGGTGGAGGATGGCAAACCTTCCCCCTTAAGTTTTTTTTACCAATTTATTTTTTTAGTTTTAGTTTTTATTTTTTGCTTTTGATATATGGCATGCCAAGTCAGCCTTTCCATCAAGGTTTTGGATGGATCCCTGCTAAATAACCTTTTTAAAGGTCTTTAACTTGGGGACCTTATTTTTGGTAGTTTAAGGATCTTTTTCTTTCAAGTGAGTATATGACATTTTTATGATCATAACATATAGAATTTCTAGCTACAATGTGGATCTTGAAGGAACAATAAGTTTTTTTTTTTTGATAAGTAAACAATAAGTTATTATACTGTGTTGTGATACTTGTTAGTGCTCACTAGATGACATTTTTTCTTATTATTGCTCACTAATTGTGATACTTTTTGTTCAGCATTTTGTGGCAGTATTCAGAAAGTCTTACAAACTTTTGTATATTCTAGATCCTGACTGTAAGCTGGATAATACGATGTTTTCCAAAATGTTTGTTTTATTTTAATGCTGTCCTAGTTGTAGAATTATGTGAGTTCTTGAAGTTTTTGTAAGGAGTTGCAATTGTTAAGCCTAATGCATTAGCTACTTAATTCTGGTTGTTGTGTCATGGGCAATTATCCCATTCTTTGTTTGTTAGTTCTTAGTTCATACTGTTCTACAGAACCTTGGGTTCCAGTTTTACCTCATAGTACTTTAGTAAGAGCCTCATTTACCACTTATAAAAAAAAGAGCCTCATTTACCCCATAAGATCTCTGCTTCCGCAGCGTTCATGCACATGTGGGATGATGAAATCTATTTCTCTTGTCAAATTTGTTTCTGTGAGATGTCTAGTTCAACCCGTGAAGTAGACATTATGGGGTTTTCCCCAAAAGCTACATATATTTGTTCTGATCTTATGTGTTTCAACATGATATCAAAATGGTTTGTCAGTTAGGATTTGTTTTGTTTGACTTAATTGAACATGGCATATTGTTTCACTTGAAGATGAAGAAAATTTCTTTATTAATTGGTCTTACTTGTACAGCATCTATAGTTATGAGAACCTGCTTACTTTGGCTTTATCTAGCTTTTCAAGTAGTGTGCTGCTTAACGGTAGGGTTTACCTGCTTAACCATGCAGGTTCTGGTTCTGGTTCTGGCAGCCAAGTTTTAGTTTTAAATATTCAAGCTGTTTAGCATTAACTTCTTTTGATTGGTAAGTGGAATTTTATTAATAGAAGCTATGTGGGTACTACCCAAGCACATTGGAAGTACACAGGAGTTACATCTAAATAGATGCTAAGCATTACTTTCTACCTGCAATGGATTTTTCATCTATCTCAAATACAGGGTTACTTAATGTGGTATAACAACATGCAAATGAGAATAATTTTCAGTTTGAACTGTGAAGTTCTCTAACTTCTATTATTATAAGTTTTTTTCCTGTCTTGTCCTTGTAAAACTGTATCTAAAATGGTCATGTCTACTTGAGTAAAACTGTAGCAACACATTGACTGCATGTTTTGCCTATATGCAAGGCAATGATGAGGGGTCAAACAGCCAACACTCTGCAGTTCCCAGTGCTGGCCCATCTACATCCTTCCACAATGTTCTAGTGAGAGATTCTCCCAACTCTATGGATGTGGATCTGGTTGTCAGTTTACCATTTGCCATGGTTGATGAGATAGCTGATGCATCACCAGCAGCAGAGGATGGTTTACAGCTGGGAGATCAGATTGTCAAATTTGGGAGTGTCGAAGCTGGTGAAAATTTGGCACAAAGGCTTGCTTCTGAAGCTCAGACAAATCAAGGTCGTGCAATACCAATATCAATTATGAGGCAGGGTGCACCGATTAACTTAACAGTGACACCCCGAACATGGCAAGGCAGGGGTCTACTAGGGTATATCCATCTTCTTCTTTAGTTGTGCCTTACTCTTATCTAATTTGTTGTAGAGTCAGGAATGCTGGCCATGATTTCCCAAAATGTTAATATGTTCTGGAAGGAACTACACAGAAGAAAACTTTTCATCCATTATGATGGCTCACTTAGGATACGAGTTATAACATTTTTTTTTTTTATAAGTTATACGAGTTATAACATGTAGCGGAGATGGTGACATACTGACATGCAGATAAACATCAAGAAGATGGTGATTTTATTGCTAAAAGAAACGTATGCTTCTGCAATAATGTAAATATGTTGGAAAGCTAGCCACAAACAATGGAGAATGATAGTTTTTTTACTGCTGAATACTTGCAAAACTTGTAGCTAGAACTCGATAACTAGCAAACAAAATTCATGCTGAGTAGTGGTGACCATAATTGTATTAAGTATAGACTGTTAATTATACTGCCTACGAATATCACTAACTCCTTCATTACATTGGATGCTTGCAGATGCCATTTCCGGATCTTATAATTTCAGTTAATCACATGGACGTGGAACTGTGATGAACTGTGGAAGCGCAAAGGGGGTTCCTTTGATTTTTTTTAGCAGGACGGTGTTCAGGGGCTCTTGGCATCGCTTTTGGTGGTGTATTCAATGGTAAAATGATGTTGTGCTTGACTTGATAGGCACTATTTACATATCCTAGCAAATATTGGATTAGCTTGTGTTTTGATGGGACTCCAGAATGGTTTAACTCTCTGAGAGCATTAGTATTGGCTTTGCTAAATGCATATTCAAAATTTAGTTAATATCATACTTTTTTACATTTGTCTATTTTATTTAAATTTAATTTTCACATTGAATTAGCCATTCACTCTCTATATAATAATAAAATATTATTAAATTAATAATTTTTTTATTTAATTTATTTATATCACATTTTATAATTCTACCAATTCAATATTAATAATAATTATATTATAATTAAGTTAATATTAAAAAGATCATATTTTTCTAGGTCATTTAATGCTAATAGCCAAAAATTGAAATTAATCCAAAATTCTATCTAAACTTCTTAATCACTATCAAATATCTAGCAATTAACATACTTATTTCAATATCAATAAAAAATCTGCACCTACAAAACACCTACAAGACATTTTAAGATCCTGGGCAGAAATTCATACAAAATTTATGCAGAAATTCAACCAGAAATTCCTATGCAGAAATTCAACCAGAAATCAAGCCGAATACTCATTTCCTACAAAATCACCGAATGCCCATTTCCTATCAACCGAATACCCATGCCGAATACTCCTTGGAGATGAGTTATCGAGCAGAAGAAAGAGATAGTGGAGTAACAAATTTATGCAAGAAAGTAATTACAGATCGGGAGAGAGAGAGAGGAGTAAGAAATTAATATTTTAATATTTGGTGAATCAATTCTAGTTCTCCATCTTTAACCAATTACTATAACAAAAGTCTAAATTATTTTAGACTTGTCCAATTCAATGTGGGGTGTTTTTTATATAAATTATACAAATTTTAGCCAACCATCTCATTTGGCCAAGCCAATAAAAATACTCACGGGTGCTTTTGGATGTCCTGTTGGTTTGATCTGCTCAGTTTGTTTAACATTTTCTTTTCCCCAACCTTGCTCTTACATAAAAGTAAATCTTATAGTTGGGTTTATAACAGTCTGTCAAGAAGTTTTAAATAACTTCCATAGATTTATAAACAAAGTGCCAAATGGTTGGCTGATTGTGTCTCGAGTAAATAGCAAATCTGAAGAATCCTTTCTTCTTCTTTTGCCTTGAAAAATTTTCTTCATGTTTTATATACCCCTCCCATTGTCAGTAAGCTTCGTTTGGTTATACAACTCAGATAAGATAATATGTTTTGTTAAAATTGAATAAAATATTATTAAAATATAATTTTTATTTTAGAATTTTAAAAAATTGAATTTGCTATTATATTTTATATGAGAATTTAAAAAAATTATAATAATAAAATGAGACGAGATGGTTTGTGTATCCAAACCGGACTAAGAAGTTTGCTAATTAGCCTGCTCATTGAGTTCCTCTATGGGTTTGTTTTCCTCCATTTGTAAGTCTTCAAGGTATGTGTTTCGTTCTCCTTCAAAATTATATGCTTTTTCCAGTACTTCTCTGCATTAAGGTGATAGTCCGTCCAGACTCCAATCGTTGCATGCCATGCCAACCCATCTTTTGCAGATTTTAAAGAATGAAATCTCTCTTTCTAATATACGACAAAGGATGCACCTTTCTTTTACTGCTTGGCTTTTCTTTTTTCCTTTTTGACTTTTGGAATTTATCAGACTGAGGATTAGTCATTCAGATCATATTTCACAGCTTGAGTCGGCATCTTCATGTCCAGGGTTTCAGAATCTTGATGTGAAACCTCAAGAAATTTGGGATAGCATCTGTCTAATTTTCTGAAGAAAAGAATCACATAAAGAAAAAAGTACGAGAATGATAATAATAGGAGAAAAGGAAAATACTTTAGCTATACAATAATTATGTGAGTGGATGTGGAATGTCAGATTGTAAAATTATTTTTACTATAAAGTAGATTTAACGGATTTCATGAAGTCACATCAATTCATGGGTTTATTTTGTATAATCTTTTTGTATTTGTAACATTTCTTTTTTTATTTTTTTTGTACGGCTAAAATTAAATAAACTAAAGTCTGAAAATGCAAATCTTAAATCTTCAATCGTCACTTGCTCTAAACCATTCAAATCTTGAATTCTCCTCTTTACATTGGGTTGATCATTACATGATGCACCGAAAGAATTAAAGCAAACTTTAAGCTATACAGAATTAAATGTGATCTAAAGCATAAAAGAAACCGATTAATCCCTTGGTTTAACAACTGCCTCGTCCATGGCCATATCTATAAGATTAAACTAATTAATTGCTAATATTTTCCAATTTATTGTCTGTTAAGCTAATTTTTGATTTTTTTTTTCATTAACTTAAATTTGTAGAAAAAATTACGATTTCACATGTTATTAGAGCGGACCTGAATTTAAACTCTAATTTTACACTTCATCCCATAAAATTAAATATTTTAATTCACTTATTAGTGGAGAGCCTATTTCACACATGAGAATGTGTCAAGGATATAATAAATAATTAAATTTATATTTTTCATTATTTAAATTTTTGAGATAAATAGTAATTTCATGCTCTGATGTATTTATATTTCCATTGATAATTTACCTTGCTTATTCAAAATTGATGATTTAATTTTATAGATGCATTAACACTAATTCATTTCTTTGAAGTAAGAAGCTGTATGCTTGCACTCCGTCAACTAGATTATGGCATACTATAGAAAATAATTACTTTCCCTTTTATATGGTTTGAAGAGATTCAGGCTTCGCTTGTGTAACTTGGTTATACGATATAAATTATCTCATCTCATTTAATTATTATAATTTTTATATAAAATATAATAAATAATTTAATTTTTTTAAATTAAAAAAAATTAATATTAAAAAATTATATTTTAATAATAATTATTTAATTTTAAAAATATTTAATTTATTAAAAAATTTCAAATTTCAAACCTATTTTGATTGAAAATACGGTTGATAATAATGAATCTGATTTTGATGAGGGCAAAACAGAAAATCTCATTTTTTTTCCCCACAGAGAAGAATATTAGATTTGAGGAATTCTATATATTAATCTTTATTAACTTTTACACCATAAATTTATAGTTTTTATTTTTATTTTTTATTTATTTTTAAATGTAAAAGTATTTTTTTATAAGATATGAATATATTTTTGTGGGGTAGTAAATGATTACTGTATAGAATTTTTCATCAGATTTTGCTATAGAAAACAGCCATTCAACGGGGCTTAGCCAGTAAAACACAGTTCAAAACCAGCTCGCCCAGTTTCCCTGTACTTAACGAAGCCATCTTTCTTCCTTTCATTCGTTCGCTCTTCGATTCTCTTCGTCGTCAATTCCCTTTAATTCTATCAGCCACTGCAAACCCAATTTCCTGCAGTTTCTCCCTAACTTCCACTTCCATTTTCTCGGAAGAAAAGGTGTACCGCAGGACCTACGCACTGCGCACAGAAATGTTGTCAGCTTTTTCTCTTCGTGTGAGGCGCTCCTGAAAACGACGCAGTTTAGACTTTTCCTGAGGCTCTCAGTTGTCATAATACGCAACGGAATCTGAGTCTTCCGAGGCTCTTCCAAGCTCATTTTGAATACAATAAAATAGAGCTCTTTTTAAGACTACATGTAAACCCTAGGCTCTGGTAAAGAGGAAAAGGTGAACCCATTTTGCTGATTTTGATGAAGTTCTTATTCGTGTCCGTAAAATCCCAAGTGGGTCGTGTTTCCTAGGGTTTTGTGCTGATTTGAAATCTGGGTTTCAGTGGAAAATGGGGTTTTGGGGTTGTGGGATTTAGATATTTCAGGGTTTTAGTGCTTTGAACGAACCCTAAGGGACTGGAATTGGGGAATTTGATGGTGGAAAAGTGAAATCCGTGCTGGCAGCTCGAGGGGCCAGGTCAATGAATGCAGCTAGAGGAATTGACTTTTTATATTTTGAATTTTGGAATTAGGGTTTTCGGAGTGATTTGAGCCTCAAAGAAAAGAAAATGCTAACTTCAGTGGATTTTGTAGGTGGGTTTTGGATGATTTTGCGGAATTCGTGATTTTGAGGATTTGAAAGATTTGTTACGATATTTGTATTGGACCAAAGGGGTTGTTAATGATGTCGGGAGCTCCAAGGGTGAGGTCTATGAATGTGTCTGATTCCGAAGCAAGGCCGGTGCTTGGTCCCGCGGGGAATGGGAACAAGACCGGGTTGTTGATTGCACGAAAACCTGGTACGAAGCCATTGAGAAAGATGGAGAAATCAGCCGGGGAGGCTACATTGGCCGAAGATATGAAAGCCTGTAAATCTTCTCGGGTTGCTACTTCCTCTCCCCAGCTGCATTCTGTCAATGTGTCTTCAATGCTTCGACGGCACGAGCAGTTGTTACACTTCAATTTGTCATTAAGCGCTTCGTGTTCATCTGATGCTTCTACGGATTCATTTCATAGTCGAGCTTCTACTGGCAGGTTGATTCGGTCGAATAGTCTGGGGAGTAGGAGAAAGCTGTCTGCTTCCAAGCCAAGAAGTGTGGTTTCTGATGGTGGTTTGGAGTCTCTACCCGAGGGATTGCAGACCAAGAAGAGATGTGCGTGGTTGACACCGAATGCAGGTTTGTTCTTTCTTCTTTGGAGTTGGATAATTACTGAAATTTCCAAAGGTTCACGATTTTGTAGTACATATTGTGCCTTTTTTTCATTTGAATGTTTTCTTCACTGGATGGGGCCACCGATCTCTCTGCTGGACATATCCGCTCTTTCCTTCTATTCCGAGTAGCAGACAATCTCATGCAAGATCAGACAGTCCCTAGAAATGTCTGCTGTTACCTAACATTGTCTTACAGCTTGCCTTCCTTCTCTAACTGGTAGTTGAATACTTTTACAAGTCAATACTTCTACATTGGAAGAATAGACAAGTGAGATGGGATTAACTTGGATGATTCTGTTTAGCAGTATGTGGGTGTAAATTGTAATGGTCGCCTTTTAAGAGCCAAAATTTTTAGTAATTTGCATCAAATTATTTTATTAATATATGGGCTCAGATTTAAATAGGAAAGTTGCATTGTGAAGTATTTGTTTTCTGGGAAAGCCAGTTTTGGATTGGTTTGGTCCTGCATCAATTTTAATTCAAGTGACTATGGTTGCAGTCGTCATTCTATTGAACTGAAAAGTGAACCAACGCATCTTTTTTAAATAGACTGAAGGGGTTTAATTAATGGAGGAATGAGAATATGGCTGTGATAGAGTTCAGTAGGAAATACGTGTGGCTGACTGACACAATCAGAATTTGGGCTTTATTAAATGTAATTCGCTCTGCACATGTTTGTGGTCGGTTTCCGGATTTAAATTGTTTTGCACAAGATTTTGATCTGAGTTCAAGTTATTTGTCTGTTAGTTCTCTCTCTCTCTCTTTTATGTTGACTATTGATTCGTATCTAGATTCTTAGATAAAACCCTATTAAACTGAGAAATCAGTCAAGTAAAAGCCCCTGTTTCTATGACTTCATCATTCAAATGATAAATTTAAACATGATTGAACATTTTCATTTGGTGAAATATTCTCCCTGCCCAATCTTAAGTGATGTACTGATAGGTCACTTGGTGCAAAAGGATCTAATAACTCTACTTCATGTCTCTTAGTTTTCTTAAATTCAGATATACTTTCAACATTGCCTTTAGTATTTTGTAATAACTTAACTACATTGGAGGTACCGCATTACAAGAAGTTTAGAAATGAGCATAACTCTGCAGTTTATCTGATGTTGGAGGCAATATTTTAGAAAAAAAAAATTGGCGTCCAGATGTTTGCTTTTCCTTGCAGTTTGTGTTCTATGACTATGATTGCCTTGAATGAATTAAAATACCATGTCTTGCAAGTTTAATTAGTTCTTGTTGCTTCTCTGACTGTTTTGTTGTTATTTGGTTAAAAGATTGGAGATTTAACACTTTAAATCCATCCACAATAAGATGTGATTCTTTTTTTCTTTGAAAAGTTTTTCAAATTTCATTAAGAGTGCAAAGGGATGCAATCCAAGTACACAGAGCATTCAAGAGAAAGCACCCAATTAGAGAGGGAAGACAAAAACTAGGGAAAAGTAACTTGTATGTATCTGTAAGTTGTATTGTATATGACACTCAAGCTTTAGTATGCAATGTGATTGTGAAAGCCATTGCTCCTGTATGTTGCCTTGCAGTGCTGATATGCTTCTCGTAGATTTTATTTGCTGACATATTTTCTGTCGCTGAAACCAGAGCCATGTTATGCTGCTTTCCACGATGAAGAATGGGGGGTTCCTGTACATGATGACAAGTATGGGATCAGAACATTGCTTGCTTTCATATTGATTGAAGGGGTACCCCTTTTTGATATTTGATTATATTACCAGTTTTGGCTTTTTGCTGAATATCCCCAATCTCATCCAGGAAATTGTTTGAGCTGCTTGTCCTTTCTGGTGCTTTGGCTGAACTTACATGGCCTGCTATTTTAATCAAAAGGCATATCTTTAGGTATTCTTCCTGAAAATTCAATTATGTTTTTCATTTATCAACACATCCATGTCCGAACTTTTGGCCATGACATAACTTGTTTCTTGAAATCATTTTCCCATCCTTGCTTCTTGGTCTTTTTATTTCCTGAAAATATTCTTTTGCAGGGAAGTATTTGCAGATTTCGATCCTGTTGCTGTCTCAAAGTTTAATGAAAAGATGATAATAGCACCAGGAAGCCCGGCAAGCTCTCTCTTATCAGAGCTAAAGCTACGTGCTATCATTGAGAATGCACGTCAAATATCTAAGGTAGATTCTCATATTCTTATGGCACTTTTTAGACTTCCATCTGCAGAAGATGCATGTACCAGGGGCAGCTTAGTTATCATTTGGTCATGTCGGTTAGGTGAACAAAGTAGTTGAACTGTAGTCCCGTTCCATGTGCAATTTGTGTACTGTACAGGACAAACTTATTTATATTTTAAGCCTGACATATTATACCTTATTTCAAGAGTTACTCATGCACCTAATCATTTCTTGTTTTCAACATGCCGACTTTCTTAGTTGGCATTTGGCAAGGCCTATCATTTATCAGTTTTGATGATTTCCAGCAGTTTGGGTCATTTATCACAAACCATTTTACGGATGTGTAATAATTGGACATTCCTCAATTGCTATATGCTGATGACAGGTCATAGATGAGTTTGGGTCATTTGGCAAGTATATCTGGAGCTTTGTAAACCACAAGCCTATAGTCAGCAGGTTCCGATATCCTCGCCAAGTTCCGGTGAAAACTCCAAAAGCCGATGCTATAAGCAAAGACCTAGTGAGACGGGGATTCCGGAGTGTGGGACCCACTGTCATATACTCGTTTATGCAGGTTGCAGGAATAACAAATGACCATCTCATTAGTTGCTTCAGATTCCAGGAGTGTGTAGCTGCAGCAGAAGGGAGGGAAGAGAATGGCATCAAGTTACACAAGGCTGGAGAAACAAACCCCGATAATGTGGTGGAGTCAGAACTATCTGTTGCTATTGATGTATTGAGTTCCTCTTCGGAATAATGAACAAAATGTCTTGGTTGGGTGGCAGGTGGAGCTCCAGGCTCAGTCATCAGTTTACCTTGTTGACATGTTCACGGCTACTCATTGACATGTTCGCAGCTACACTGAGTGGTAATGGAGGTGAAGGTGCTGTGTGTATAAAACTTCCTGAATTCCTAATCATCATGGATTCCTAGTTTGTAGATTACTAGAATGAATGAATTTAACTGGTGATTGTCCTGTCAATGGGGCTTATCGAGAGAACCTTGAGATTTGATGTACAATTTTTTGTACAGTTTTAGTTTAAAAGATTAGTAATTAGAATTTTTTTCTCAACGCATTTTTGCATAAGAAGATGGGAAACAAAATTTCTGTTCATTCTGCACCATCTGAATCCATGACTTTACATTTAAAGAGGGCGGGATTGGTTGTTACCCAAAAGCCGAAGGCTACCTTAAAAATCGATGTCATCTGATGGGTAACAATGATTCGATAGTGGGACAGGGATGACTCCCTTTACATAAACATGTTTGTTCTGTTGCTCTTAATATGGTGTACTCTGCTTCAGAGTTGATTGTAGATGAGGCCACATGTTTGTTCCCATGCACTATGACAGAAAGAAACCTTTGAAAATTGAGAAATTCAATGATATATTTCATCACTGCAATCTTACTTCCACTTTAGCTACATGAACAGAAGATACAGTTTCATTGGGTGGTAAGAAATTAAAAGACAACCAAGAATGAAGCGCCTCCAATTCCAACCATTTCACTTTATTGTGATCATTGCTTACGTTTGGATACTATTTTCATTAATTTTGTGAATAATAGTAAAAATATAATAATAAAATATTAAATAGTAATGAAAAATATGTAAAAAATAATAATAAAATAATAAATAGTAGTGAGATAGGGATGAAAATACTGAAGTATTCTCAGTTCCTAAACTAAGTAGTCTTTTTAATATTACCGTTTAAAGTTATTCTTCGAGTATTTTAGTTTTTTTATTTAATAATTAAAAAAGTGACTATTAATAAAAGTGTATATATTTTTTTAATTTTTTTTAATAATTAAAGATAATAAAAAAATTAAAAAAAATGATAAAAGAAAAAAACTATAAATTTGTACTAACGGTACTTCGGAAATATTGACCGGCTTGCTAGCACCATCCCAGTTTCGGGATCCGTTTGGATTTAGATATGAGATAAAATTATTTTAGATGAGTTGAATAAAATATTGTTAGAATATTATTTATTATTATTTTAGGATTTGAAAAAATTAAATTATTTATTATATTTTATGTGAAAATTTAAAAAAATTATAATGATGAGATGAAACGAGATGAGTTGATATCACTTCTCAATCATCCAAACGGTGCCTTATTGCATTTACTCTCTTACATTTAAAAGGGCCATTTACCCATATGTTGCATAAAAGATCCTTTGGATTTTAATTTCTAAAAGAACCCTTCAATTTTTTACTTTTCAAAAGGCCCTTCAGACTCCAATTCAATCGTATTTACTACACAAAAATCAGTGTTTTTCTCCAGCAACGAGTAAATTAGAAGACACAACCAAGAATGAAGCGCCTCCAACTCCCATGGCAGCGTGCATGGGGATTGGTAAGCACACTTAAACTATCCCGTCGTGAAATACTTACCATTCATTTATACGCCGGAGACTAGCTTTTGAGATCTTGTTCCAATTTTCAGGATCCGCCTTGCACTTTTCAAAGAAATCAGCAATCTTGTGGCTCGATTCATCACCATTGTAGGGGTCAATGTGAAATCCTGAGATTCCATCAACACTAATTTCTGCTGGACCTCCCTGATCTGTTGCAAAGGTGGGTAATCCGCTGTTCATTGCCTCCACGACTGTTAGACCGAAATTCTCGTACAATGCTATATGCACAAAAGCTCCTTTTGTATCAGCAATACAGCGGTATAGCTATCCATCTGATGTGGCCCTTAAGTTCGTATTTCTCTATCAAGGCATGCATCTTTTTTATTTCTGCAGTTTCTTCTCTGTCCTTTGATTTCGATGGACTGAAAAATCCCGCTACAACTACATTTACCAAATTTCTTAGCTTCTTGTTCTTTCCATACCATTCAGTTAGTCCAGTAATGTTTTTCACTGTATCAAGTCGTGCCATCGAGAAGATGATT
This sequence comes from Juglans regia, assembly GCF_001411555.2. NCBI lineage: Eukaryota > Viridiplantae > Streptophyta > Magnoliopsida > Fagales > Juglandaceae > Juglans > Juglans regia. The sequence goes on from NC_049906.1 coordinate 36,078,909, forward strand.
GGTTTATTCTTGTCTGCCAAATATATAAGGAATGATAATAGAATTCAACCAGCTGTGCTTCAATCAAGCAACACAGCAACAGCTGTGCTTCAATCAGCTGTGCTTCAATCTCAATCGAGCAACACAGCACAAAATCAGCCGTGCTTCAATCAAGCACCACAGCTCAACACAGCACGTGATCCCAGCAAGTCAACTAATGGCTATACTTAGGAAATAGATCAAATCTGTCAGCTGTATATAGCTGTGTATTTAATTTATATTTTCTGTATAGCATTCTTTCTATATTTTGTACACTTTCCATAGATGGATCAGCTTGTATATGCTACTATAAATATGGAATGAAAGCACACTCTCTATCTCAACTCGTGAGATAGTAGTTTCTCAAAAACTTCTTTATGGTATCAAGAGCCTATACGGGTTGATAGAGAATTGTGTGTTTTTTTTTTTTCCTTTTCAATGGATTCCTCTGCATTCTCTGGTTCTTCTACCAACTCAGACCCCTATCCTTATCCAGCATCACAAAATGTCGCCAATTATGTATCTCTCAAATTGAATTCAACCAATTTTCTGCTTTGGAAAACACAAATGCTAAACATACTCGAAAGTTATGATCTTCAAGGATTCATAACAGGTGATGTTTCAGCACCATCTCAATTTCTTCAAAATGACTCATCTCAGCCTAACCCACTGTATCAAAAGTGGCGCAGGTCTGATAGATTGGTTAAAGGCTGGCTTACAGCTACACTTTCTGAAGAAGTGTTAGGCATTGTTGTTGGTCTAAACACAGCTTCAGAAGTGTGGAATGCTCTTGTTCATGCATTTGCAAGAGTATCCTCTGATCGAAGTCTTGCTCTTAAGCACAGACTCACCTCCATCACAAAAGGATCTGATTCCTTAAGTGATTACCTAAGGAGGTTTAAGACCATCTGTGATGAACTTGCTGCTATTGGCAAACCAGTGGCAGATCACAAGAAGTCTTGGTGGCTTCTCAATGGCCTTGGCAAGGAGTTTGAAGTTTTCACAGCAACCATGCTCAGGCCACCAGTTCCAGCATACTCAGAAGTTGTCACCCTCTTGGAGAGCTACACAGACAGGTATAAAATTGATGCTAACCCTTCACCTGTGGCCTTTTATGGACAGAAGTCCTATAAGCAAAAGAAATCCAATGCAAATCCTGGCTCCTTTACATCAAAGGGTCGTGGTTTTGTACAAGGACAGTCCACTGGCTCCAAAACAAAGGCTGAACAAAGCTTTAACAATCACTCTCGTGGCTCCCCTTCCAACTTCAAATCTGCAAACAAAGAAGAAGTTTTCTGCCAGATTTGTAACAAAAGAAATCACACTGCTTTAAGGTGTTTTAATAGGTTTAATCATTCTTTCACAAATGATAGCCTCCCTCAAGGTTTTGCAGCATTCAAAATGGAAGACAACTCTGAAAATTCTACATGGAATCCTGACACTGGTGCTACTGACCATATGACTGCAAATGAAGGTATTCTTCACTCACTGACTCCTTACACAGGTCATGATGGTATAATGGTAGGTAATGGGAAAGTATTACCTATCACACATGTTGGTCAGGCCATGGTTGGCCCCCCTACATCTCAGATAATCTTAAATGATGTTCTTGTAGTACCTGCTATAAAAAAGGACCTATTGTCTGTTAGCAAGTTAACTACTGATTACCCTCTGAAATTTGAGTTTGATGGACATGGTTTTGTGATAAAGGACAGGGTAACACAGAAGATAGTGGCAACAGGAAGGAACCAGAAGGGCCTATACACTTTTGATGCTGCCTCAAGTTTTCCAAATAAGGAGAGTTTCTATTCCTCCAGATTTCGATCCACTAATAAAGTTCAATGGCATCAAAGGCTTGGACATCCCAACTCGAGAATTTTAGACTTTCTCTGTAACAAAAAGTTTATTACTCTTGAGTCAAAACAAACTTCTACACAAATTTGTACTAGTTGTCAAATGGGGAAAGCCTCCAAGTTGCCTTTTCTTTCTAGAGACAGCACTGTTAATGTTCCTTTTGCAAAAATCCATTGTGATTTATGGGGACCAGCTCCTACTCCTTCTAGGGAAAAATATAAATTCTATGCTGTTTTTGTTGATGAAGCAACCAAATTTTCATGGCTGATTCCTCTCAAACATAAATCTGATCTCCATTCTGCTTTTGTTCAGTTTCACATGCTTGTACAATGTCAATTTAATGCCAAAATTCGTGTCTTCCAAACTGATGAGGGTGGTGAGTTCAATAACACTACACTCCTTGCATACCTTCAAAGTCATGGCATTCTTCATCAAGCTGCCTGTCCCAAAACACCTGAACAAAATGGAACAGCAGAAAGAAAGCATAGAAGTATCACAAACTTAGGTTTGACTATGATGTTTCATGCTAAACTTCCACCTAGGTTCTGGCTAGACTGTTTTTCTACTGCTGTTTTCTTGTTAAACAGATTGCCAACTCCTGTGCTTAACATGGACTCTCCATTTTTCAGACTTTATGCTAAACACCCTGATTATAGCATACTTCGAACTCTTGGATCTAGATGTTTTCCATATCTTGGAGAATACAGGTCTAATAAGCTTGAACCAAAATCTTTGCCGTGTGTCTTTATTGGCTACAGCAACAAACACAAAGGCTACAAATGCCTTTATCCACCAACTGGTCGTATTTTCACCTCAAGACATGTTGTGTTTGATGAATCTGTCCTACCTTATTCTGAACCAACACTCCTCTATGACTCCCCTACAATTGAGGGGGAACTTTCAACCTTCACTGAATGGCAACAGAATATTTCTACAGAACCTGCAAAGCAGCCATTGCCTTCTGCTTATGCTTTCCCTACAGCCATTCAAATTGAGACCATTTCCCCTTCATCTCCTATGGTTTCAGACTCTACTCCACACACAGAAAATCTGCCTCTGCCATCATCACTCATTTCTGTTCCAGCCACTGAGCAGCCAACTCCTCCACCTCATCCTATGCAAACAAGGTCTAGGTGTGGTATTCACAAACCCAACCCTCGATATGCAGATTTGCATGCTTTAACTCCTATTCCTTCTGAACCAAAATCCATAAAATCTGACCTCAAACATCCTGGTTGGTCTGCTGCAATGGAGGAAGAACTTGATGCTCTTGCCAAAAATAATACTTGGGAATTGGTTCCAAAAACTGAGGGGATGAATATAGTTGGTTGCAAGTGGGTCTATAAAACCAAACTAAAGGCAGACAGCACTCTTGAGAGACTTAAAGCAAGACTGGTTGCAAAAGGTTTTAGTCAAGTTGATGGGGTGGATTTTACAGAAACTTTTTCACCAGTGGTCAAACCTGCTAGCATTCGCATTGTCCTTACACTTGCCACTGTTAAACACTGGAAACTGCATCAATTAGATGTTAAGAATGCCTTCTTACATGGTTTTCTTAACACTCCTGTTTACATGGATCAACCACCTGGTTATGTAGATCAAAATAGATCTCAGCATGTGTGCAAGTTAAACCGAGCATTGTATGGTCTCAAACAAGCTCCAAGAGCCTGGTTTGATAGGCTAAGTGACTTTCTTTTGCAGCTTGGTTTCTACTCAAGCTCGGCAGATCCCAGTCTCTTTATATGCCACTCAGATCAGGGACTCCTTATTCTTCTCCTTTATGTAGATGACATGGTAGTAACTGGTGATAATCCAAAGAAAATTCAATGGTTGATATCTCAGCTCAGCCAACAATTCTCAATCAAAGATCTGGGTTTTCTACATCATTTTTTGGGAATCCAAGTTCTTAAAGTGGGTACTGATCTTTTTCTATCTCAGCACAGGTACATCATGGACTTGTTGACTCGAGCCAATATGCATGAATGCAAACCCTTGGCAACACCTATGCCTTCCAAAGCTCAACAATCCACTGCCTCTGAGGAGCTGTTTCATGATCCAACAACTTATAGAAGTCTTGTGGGTGGTCTGCAGTACCTCACATTCACCAGACCAGACTTGTCTTTTAGTGTGAACTATGTCTGTCAATTCTTGCAAGCACCAACACTGCATCATTTCCAGCTTGTCAAAAGGATCCTCAGATACTTGAAAGGCACTGCACACCTAGGCATTCACATCATGTCCAGCAGCTCACTCGACTTATATGGGTTCTCTGATGCAGATTGGGCAGGTTGCCCAACCACAAGGAGATCCACCTCAGGCTATTGTACCTTTCTTGGAAGCAATTGCATCTCTTGGAGTGCAAAGAAGCAACCAACAGTTGCAAGATCAAGTGCAGAGGCAGAGTACAGGGCTATGGCAGCCACTGCAGCTGAATTAACTTGGATTTCAACTCTACTCAGAGACCTTGGAGTGCCCTTACTGAAAACACCATCTCTTCACTGTGACAACATGAGTGCCCTGTATATGACAGTCAATCCAGTTCTACATGCTAGAACAAAGCACATAGAACTTGATTACCATTATGTCAGAGAAAAGGTGGCACTCGGCTCCTTGGAAACAAAATTTGTTACCTCTCTTGCTCAACTTGCAGATATCTTCACAAAACCTCTGCTCAAAAATCAATTCAAGTTGTTGCGTGACAAACTTGGTCTTTGTTTTCTTCCACAGCCAAGTTTGAGGGGGAATATAAGGAATGATAATAGAATTCAACCAGCTGTGCTTCAATCAAGCAACACAGCAACAGCTGTGCTTCAATCAGCTGTGCTTCAATCTCAATCGAGCAACACAGCACAAAATCAGCCGTGCTTCAATCAAGCACCACAGCTCAACACAGCACGTGATCCCAGCAAGTCAACTAATGGCTATACTTAGGAAATAGATCAAATCTGTCAGCTGTATATAGCTGTGTATTTAATTTATATTTTCTGTATAGCATTCTTTCTATATTTTGTACACTTTCCATAGATGGATCAGCTTGTATATGCTACTATAAATATGGAATGAAAGCACACTCTCTATCTCAACTCGTGAGATAGTAGTTTCTCAAAAACTTCTTTAAAATATCCTCTGTTCCAGGCATACATCAGCTTTAGTGTTAAACTACTATGATATTGATACTTTTAGTACATGATGGATGTGCATAAATTAAATGTAACCGAGAGGCTACAAGAAGCTTTAGATTTACATGTGCACATTTTTGCCGTCCTTTCTGTATAGTAGTTCTTCAATGGCCGGGTGGAAAGAAGTTAGCCGCCTCTGTGTCTCCGTGTACGGGAAGTAGAGAGACTGATCAACCCCAGGGGCAGCAATGTTGAACTTTGGATCAAAGATATTGATGCCCGAGACTACTCGATAAAGTCCAGGCATGGTAAATGCTGTATATGTTTCATACTGTCCGGGTCTATCCTTGCTGGAGAATAAACATATCATGAGTTAACATCATTACAGTTGATGTTTGTTGCATGGTTGTATTCAAGATAATTATTTATTTAGAAGTCCACCTTCCGACTATTTCTTGATATGTGCTTGTTATGATGAAATCGGCTACATTCATTGAAATTATGTCGGCTGTGAACTGACATGAAAAGTGATACCTGGGGTCTAATTCCTTCCATTTAGCATCTGAATCTTCGTAATTTTTTTTCTCTAATGTATGAGCAATAGTTCCCTGGGTTATTAACATGCCAAAGTTCACATTTAGAGTAATAAATAGATTAAAATAAAATGTTTATAAGCAAATCAAGATGATGGATTAGAGCCGTGTTATTCCAAGTTAGCAAGCCATCAAAGACGCGACCAAGTTTCCATAACTATAGTTCCCAATTATGAGGTCTGGTTTGCATTCCATGTGTTCAAGAATCTTAACAGCAGCATCCTAGTGATGGGAGAAGAAAAGGGAAAAGACTAGAATAAGAAAACTGTTTTGAAAAAGAAACTGACAAAAAATGCTAGATAATATCAAAACGGGAAACCCAATGGCGTACAATCCCATTCTCTGTCCTAAATGGGACTCTAAGTATGTGAGAGTGCTTAGTGTTGGCAATAGGCTCCAACTCCTGGTTGCACTTGGTCCCTCGACTATCAGGTATAAGTCTTGTTACCTGTAAAATGAAATTAAGGAGTTAAATGCATAACTAATCCTGATCCTTGCTAACTTTATACTGCTTAAGAATTATTTCTTAAAATCCTTTGTTAATAGCTCACCACAAGAATCTGAGGCTTCACAACAAGACCTTGTTGCTTGATCCCGAGGAGCAATTCTTCCTCTAAAGCTCTTACTTGATCAAAGAATGTATACCACCTAATTGTGAATTATCAAAAGGTGAGCTTAGCAAGATTGTACAATATTATTTTTATCTTTTTGGTGGTGCTTATAATTATTTTTATCATTATTGTTGTTATTGATTAATGATGCTTGAATGCATTATTTACCTGGCCGCCAGTATCAGGCAATCCAAGGACATCTGACTGCCCAAAGCAGCCATGAGGGGAGATGATCACAATGCTGAATATGTCGGGTAGCCTGCTGAAGAGAACCTCCAACTTTGCGGGTTCTGGTGCTTGGAGTACCTCAGAAAGCATCCTAACATTCTCCTGAACACTTTCTGCGGTGTTCCCCCACCCTCTCTCAAAGCCCCACTCCTTAAACCTACAAGAAGGCAAAATACAGAAAAAGCGTGTACTATTCAATATCCACCCATCATGGAATTTGTGTCAAAACAGGTTTTAGGTAAACATAAAATAATGGTCACCTCTGCCCAAAATTAAGAAATGGTATCTCTCTGGGGATTGCAGAGACAAATACAACCAGGGCACTTTGTAGCTTAGCGACTGCATCCAAAGTTGCATTTATTATAAGATCCTGCTAAATTGGAACAACATCCATTATTTGTGTATCCAAAGTATGATACAAGAAATTACTTTCTTCCATTCTCTGTGTGCCTATCCAAAGTATGAGCTGTGTTTATACCTTTCCTTTATAATTTAGGTCGTGTAAGTGCTTGAGTAGGAGCTTTGCACTCTCAGGATTCCCATGCAGCCTTGAAGTCATGAACTTCGAGATGAAGCTGACACCATTTCCGATAGAAGAAGTAAGGGTCATGCGAGGAGTGGATAAGTCAAGGACTCCAAAATCTATCTCCAAGGCATTTTCATCATTTGCCCTGCACATCATATCTGATATAGAATTTTTTTAGCAACAAGATCAAGTACCAAGTTCAGAGTGAAAAAACTCAAAGCCTGCACACACATTTTTTGTTAAAAATACATAATTTCAGGGCTATAAATATCCATGTTTTCAAGAAAACTACAATTTCAAGTCATTGCAAAATTATGTTCCCAATGGTTTTCTCACTCTGCTGTATGCTAGTTTTTCATGTCAGTTTCTCTCCTAAGTCACACTTAATTACCAGTTTTCTTCGAAGATCACTTCTTTGAATCTCAAGTATTCCGAAGCAGTGATAGCGTCTACTGAAAAGTCCTCGGAGTTCACGTTAACAAATTCCCTGAATCCAGGATTTGGTCTTATGGCAAGAGCAACATATGGTGGAACAACTGCCTCCTGCATAGTATTTTGAAGATGGAAAAGAGTTAGTCCCTCATACACAATTGTGCATGCGCATGAAAGAGGTACTAAATGAGCACCTGGGTGGAACATAGGATGTAACCAAGTAGGCCCTCCAAAACCTCTCATGAGTCTCCCTTGTCTTCTATTAATTTATTCAATTCCTCCAGTAAGTTCTGGGATTTCATTACCCTTTTGCCTGTTGCAACAAGCCTTTTCTTTGCAAAAATAATAAATGGAATGTTGATTTTTGCGTGTAAAAATTGGTTTTATGGAGAAAAGTAATCCAAATATTACCTCAAACAGCATCTTTTTATATGATAGTTGCCCTGCGTCAATGCATCCGGCATGCTATCATCATGGCCCTGCATCAATGCATCTGACATATTGTCATCATGGCCCTGCTTCAATGCATCCGACATACTATCTGCAATTAAATATGATCAGTTGTTTACTTATAAAAAAAAAATATGATCAGTTGTCACTTGAGAACTTGCTTGAAAGAAATAAACACAATGTACTCTTGGAAACAGAAAGGTTTAGAACTGAGGTAGTGGTTATTGTTTGTTGTTCTGTGACTTGATTTAATTATGGAGAAGCAGTATGAAGAGTGAAAGATTTGGCAAGCTGAAGACATGGGAGGAGGAGGATAACGAGCATTCTTTGGTTCCATTTGTCTGTAAGGAAGAGACTGAAAGCAAGATTTAAGAAACTTGCCATTAGTAGAAGCAAATTCAGATATACCTTTTATAGCAATAACTATGAAAGTTGAGGGAAAGAAAGTTGGAATCTCTAGTTGTCCTTTGTGAGAGTTTAATAATTTTTTTTTTCTTTTCTATCAGAATAAATAAAGGCACACACCCACACTGATGCTTTTAGCACATTGCCCATAAAAAAGATCCTCTATTACATTATTTCTACATAGTTGCGTTCTTTCCAACAATTTTTTGTCTTTGTTGCTTATCAGTCATTCATATCTCTCTCTCTCTCACCCCCCCACCCCAAATGGACACAAAAACAAACAGAGGGGATATACACTTCCAACCTTCGATCAACACTCTTTATTCAAAACTATCAGAACTAATATATCATACTCACAAACTTTCAAAACTGTAAGATAATGTGTGATTATGTACTATGCCAACTGTGCAGGAAGTAAATGATGCTCTTTATGGAGTATACCTGTGGATAGTAGTCCTGGCCCAAATGGTTTTGGCCGATCAAGCTTTTTCATGGCTTGCTGGGAAATCATTAGGGAACTTGAAGCTGCTCATGAGTTTTTTTTTGGGTCAGAATCTTCCACTCTTTTTCCTCTTCTTTTATAGTCTCAATTCCTAAAGATGAGAATCCTTCTTTTTCTAAGTTTAGACCGATAAAAGAGTTATACGATATATCTGGTGTGGAAGTTTTTTGAAGTTATATATATATGGTGAATAGACTTGCACCTTTCTAGGTGCAAGGAACTTTTATTAAAGGGTTGGAGTATCTTTGATAATATAGCTCTTGCTCATGAATTCGCTCTTAGTCTCAATGAAAAAGTAAAAAGGATGCAATTTGATGGTTAAAATGGATATGGAAAAAGCTTATGGTAGACTGGAATGGAGATTTTTATGGATATGTTTGGCCTTTGGTTTTTCTTTTATACACTGACGACATTGTTATCTTCCTTAATCAATCCAATAAATCCTTGAAGGGTTTATCTGAAGTATTGAGTAAGTGGAAGGAAAAAATGCTTTTGTTTCTAGGAAACATATTATGCTGGATGAAACTGGTTTTTTAGGGATAATTTGTTTCCTTTTACGTATCTTGATGTACCTATTCTCATTAAAAGGAAAAATGTTGGAGCTTCTGTAAGGGAAATTAAGGAATAAGCTTGCTGGTTGGAAGTCAATGTTGTCGTCTAATGGGGGAAAATTGGGCTTGATTAAGCATGTTTTATCAAGCATGCCAAATTATTGGTCAAAGTTGCCAGTTTTGAGGTTTGTTACCATGCTCTTCTCAGACTTTTTCTCTTTGGGGAGATAGAGAATGTAAACTAAAGAAAAAATGGGTTGCTTGTGAAAAAGTATGTCAGCCTATTGATGAGAAAGGATTGGGTGTGAGGGAGTTCTATGAAGTAAAGAGAGCATTACACACATGAAGTCAGCATGATATTTTATATATGGGAGCTCGACGCTCTTTATGGCCCGTCTTTTTTAGATCCAAACACCCGAATCCTTCAAAGAAGCAGCCATCAAATATTGATGGCTGAAAAAGTTGATGTGGCTGGCAAGAAGGTTTGAAACTTAAGAGGTCATGCATGCCTTCATCTGGGAGGAATTTGGCATCTCAGATGAACGCTATACCTTATTGTCCTAGAAGGGGGGAAGATTCACCTGTAAAGGCTAAAGGTGCTAAAGGGAATTCAGGGCTGTGTTTGGATGGCTCTAATCCTCCTGATGCTGTATGGGGTGGTTGATATTAGAAAGAGCTGATTTAGGAAATTTAAGATGTAAATAAGTCTGTTTCAGTATTTCGTTGTTATGTATATGTTGCTCTCAAACTTAATGGGAGTTTTTGAATGACATAAGTGGCGTTTTCTGGTTTTTCAGTGTTTAGCAGAAGAAATTTTTTTCTCATAAGCTATTATTCACTACCTTATACCACACACCTTATGAAAAACATATCACACTTTATGAAAAACACTCACACATCCTATGGAAAAATTGTAGGTGTGGGGTGTGAGAATAACTAGTGGCTGATGAATAAAATTTCTCTTAGTAGAAACTTGCTGTAATAAGGCTTTAGAAGAAAATTTTCAGGGCAGCACAAAACTTAAATTCAGAGATGATGATAGTAGCAATAGTGTAGTGGTCTTAAGATTCAGCTCTTTTAAACGTACATGTCATTCATCCATCTCAAACAAGTCGTAGCTCTAACTCCAAATCTACCTTTGGATCATCATAGTCCTTCACCACCTTATCTGGAACGGGTCCTTTGAAAATTAAGACCTGTTACATCAGTGCACATGTTGTAATGGTTCCTAAACCCAAAAGTTGAGATCAATAGACCTGTTATATTCTTCACAATCAATGCGGTTGTCCTCTTTCTCAATACACATGCATCCCGAGTAGATTAAGGGAATTTTAACATCAAACCTTAACCAAATGACCACCTTCATTTCATTGGCAAAGACTAAACATATATGGTCCATCGTTCACAAAAGTTTATGGGGGCCTAAAACAGGGCAATGGGAAAAAAAACAAGGCACGGAGTCCTTTGAATCATCGTAGTCCTTCTCCACTTCATCTGGAAGTTTGATGCCCCAAGTTTAAGAATATCAGGTGATTGTTTTCATAAACTTAAGTAGCAATCCAAAAACATAAAGTCCATATTGTTGTGCCTTTTTTACTTTTTGAAAAATTAAAATAATACGCAGAGAAGAGGAACAAAATTAAAATTTGATCTTATAAATCAAATTATGTCATGTGAATGGTATGTGATGTAAATATTTTCAAATAAAATTAGTCTTCTAAAAAGCACACATGAAAGATATCCCAACCAAAACACATTACAAACAGGGGCGACTTACTTGGGGTTATCATTAATTGAATTTCTGTTGACCAGGAGTTTTTGCTCTTCTTTCATTCTTGTATACCACTTTGGCTCTGTAGCTTTCATAAAACGGCACCATCCCATAACAATGATTGAGATAAAATTGAACTCGCAAATTGTCCAAAACCTTGAGGTCAAAAGATTGTAAGTTGGAGTACCCCACCCATACAAGATATCCGGTCCAATTTTCCCCTTTGTACCAATCTATATTAACCAATTGTACCCCTTCTTGAATATAACATATATGATTTGAGCTGTTACATGTTATCTTAGCATCACCAATATCAGTCTCCCAGCCTGAAATGGTTATCCAAGAATTTTTAAAATTTTTTACGATATATAGTACAATTCCACTGATCTCCTCCAAATAGTGCGGCCCCTCAATATCTATTACCCACTCTTCTTTTTTCCTCGGTCGGACATAATCATCAGGCCCCTTTAGCATTTCATTACCTTTTAAAAACTCATGAATATAACTCAACCACTTTGAGATCTGATTTTCCGGAAACAAAGTAGCATCATATTCATAGACTCCCTGTTAAACCAATATCATCATCATCGTTATCAATTCAATTTGAGCCATGCATGCTATTAAAAATGAGATCACACATACATACCTTCCACAATAAAGGATTTTGCACTTTATCATTCCATATATTCATATGCATTTTGTCGCAGCCGTTCAATTCAATTAATCCAAGCGATTTGATGTGGCTTCCATTGAATTCCAATATTTTTAATACTTCTCCAAATCTTTCTAGTGACTTGCATTCCATAACATTCACTTCTCTTATATTTGGTGGAAGCTCTGGTATTTCTTCAAGTTTACGACAAAAGCTCAAGTCAAGATTAGTTAGTTTAACGAGTCCTTTGATACTCGTGGGAAGGCTAACAATTTCAGTCTGCGATAGATCTAAACGAAGCAAACTAGCCGAGGAATTAATCATGGCAAAGAAACTATATAGTGGAAAGAAATTTGATTCTGAATGGGAACAACTAATTTGAAAATTCGATACTTGTAATGTAGTGCTCCCATTACTTGAATTTGATATCTCGTCTTCCATTGTTGTAGAATCATTAGGCAGATCAAGGGATTGCCCATCATCCCTTATCTTCTTTACAATATTTGTATAACCACCAATACAAAGCCAGCGTAAATGTTGCAATTGGATCAAACCAATTGGGAGACGTATAAGGTTTTTGCAATACCATAGATTTAATTCCTCAAGTCCAATGAGGTTCCCAATGGATAAAGGTAGTTCTTCTACTATAGTGCCAACTAGAACCAATGTCCTTAAAGATTCCATTTTAACCTCGATTTCAAGAAGATCACGGAGGCTTGAGCAATTCCCAAGATTAAGCTCGCGTAAAGATCTCAACTTGAGGCTTGTTGAAAAAATTTGGAGTTTAGAGCATCCCTCAAAACTCAGATTAGAAAGGTTTTCTAGGGATCCAACGGAATCATGCACCTTAACTAGTCTGTGACAAGATTTAACAGTCAATTTCTTCAAATTAGAAGTGCTTGAAAGATCCGGAATTTCTGTTAAGTAACAACAAAACTCGAAAGCCATGGTCGTCAAATTCTGTAAAAGAAAAGAAAAAAAGTTGAATGGAGTTTACTAAATAATTTAAAGAAAAAAAATTTATTGATGATTATAATTGTACGTACCTTGGGCTTGAATCCGTCCCCTAATTCCTTGATGATGCTATCATGCATTCTAAAGACAATGAGATTCTTCCCTTGAAAATTACGTGGCAATAACTGTGAAGAATATTTAGACCAATCCAATACTCTTAACTTGTCGGAGAGATAATTTTTTTTTTTTTTTTTGAAAAACCCAAATCTCATTAATAGAATCAAAGAATACATGACTTCTCAAGGTGAGTAACAGACATAACCTCTTGAGGACCATCCTCAACCCACACTAATTCACTTTCTAAATGTAATCCTAGTTTAGCAGCCGCATGTGCTGCCTTATTTCCCTCTCTTCTAACAAAACAAATATCCCACTCATCTTGAGCAGACATTAACACTTGAAGATCATCTATCAGATGACCCTTCCAAGACAGATTTGGAATGCATCCCTTTACCTCATCGATGACTTGTTTAGCATCCCCTTCGAAAAGCACCTTATGAATATTCAATTCAAGGCATAGATGGATTCCCCTCATAAGAGCATAGCACTCTGCTGTGAAAGCAGAACAGACAAAGGATCTTGGACCAGACACCACTAATTCAACATCCCCTCTGAAGTTTCTTACCACGATTCCATAGCCCATTAGACTGCCTTCAGCATCATAAGCAGCATCAAAGTTCAGTTTGCAGAAATCCTCTGTTGGAGGAATCCAACTTATGACAGAAACCTGTTGAGGCAACCTGTCAGCCAAGGATATTGAGTCTTGAAACAGATTATGAAAGAGCTCAACATCAGATAGAGCAGATCTTAGAAGAGCAGCTGGTCCCTTAAAAGAATTTTCAAAAACAAAACAGTTTCTTCTAATCCATATCTTATAAAAGATTGCAGCAACTTGATCGAGCATTGACACCTCCACTCGATTGAAGAGTTCTTCCCACAACAACTTAAGATCAGAGAAGTTTGAGTTCCACTTCCTTAGAGGGCTGTCATTGTCACCCCAAACATCCATAGATGCAGGGCAGTTCCAAAGAGCATGAATAGCAGACTCCTCAGCACTCTTACACACAGGACACCAAACCTCATCAACTATATGTTTCTTCCATAGCATCTGTCTTGTAGGAAGTATTCCATTTAGAGCCTTCCAGAGAAATAGTTTGATTTTTCCTGGGACTTGCAACTTCCACAACTTCCTCCAGACCACATTATCAGCTGCTGCACTTGAAGGCTCTCCTTGAGACTGCTTTGTCAAACCATAGTCTAGAAAGTAGGCACTTTTAACTGTGAAATTCCCTCGTGTTACTAACCCACATCAGTCTGTCACTTGTATTTATCGTGCTGAGAGGAATACTACATATGAGTTGTGCCTCCTCACAGTTGAACACTGCTCCCACTAGATCAGTCTTCCATTTGCCAGTATCCTCGTCTATAAGCTCAGCAACTGTAGAGATAGCATTTAACTGATTAATGGGAGACTGAACTTTGTATGAAGTAGGTTGTGGAATCCATTTGTCATGTCATATTCTAATAGAACGCCCATTTCCAACTCTCCATACTGTACCTGCCTTAACCAAACTAATGGAAGACCAAACTAATGGAAGACTAATTGTCGGAGAGATAATTGGGTGCACAAGAAAAACGCGCATTACGATTTATAAAGACTCTAAGTCTCTTCATATTTCGAAATGCTTTGGGATGCAAGCTTATCTCCTCATCGCCTTCCGGTAAATCTACTACTATACCTTCAATTTTGTTTGGCCCCTGATATAAGAGAATGATATATAAGAGTGCACTACAATTTGCTAAAGTTAATAATTTTCGAGTTGACGGTATATTATTTCATAAAAAATACTACTCTCTTGTATCTTTACATGTTTGTTTTTTTTTTCTAATACTAAATATTAACACGTTAAAATATAAAAGATTGTCTTTTCTTTCCCAACTTACGTACAATACTCTTTTAACTTTTCATAAAACAAACGCTAGCTTGAAGAGACAGTAGACATTAAATTAGAAAATATTTGGATATTTGAAACGAAAAAGGACATTTAGATATGGTTCTTTTAGTGGTTCATCTTAATAAATAAACGAACTCTATTTATAACTACAAATTCATTCTTGATCATTTAAAAGATTTTTCCCCCTAGGCCAGGTATTAATTCATAAGTCAATATTTTCCACTACATTTCACTTTTTGAAAAAGGAAATAAATGTAAAACCCGAGAACTACTTTTGTAACTCTTACCATATCTTCTTTGAACACTTGACGAACATCTTTATGAAACCACAATCTACTGCGTTTGCTAGGTTCTTTTGATGATTTTTTTCGAACAACTTCTTGACCCATATCTTGTAGCAAGTCATGCATCCAAATACGTTTATAATTAATAGTAATCAGACACTTGTCTATAAGCCTTTGGATACCATGAATTGGAAAAAGACCGCAACTATCAAATATTTCCATGACCTTAGTCAAAGGTTCTCCTTGGAAGAAAAGTGCAATGTCAAGGAACATGTCTTTCTCACTATCTTCCAAACTATCATAACTTATTTGAAGTACTCTCTGAATATTTTGGTTGGGAATATTTTTATACTTATCCAATGCACTTTTCCATTGATGTATATTTTGACCTTTTAGATCCGAACCTAGTATTGTTAAAGCTAGTGGAAGACTTTGAGCATATTTTGTTACTTGTTTCGAGAGGTCCACATAATCCTTCAACGGTTCTTTTTCCTCAAAAGCATACAAGCTAAATAGTTGAAGAGCTTCGTTGTCATCCAAAGTCCTCATCTCGTATTTTGAATCAACTTTAGAGTTATCTAGTATATGTTGATCTCTTGTTGTTATGATAACTCTACTTCCTAAACCAAACCAAGCACAATTTCCAGCTAATTTTTCTAGTTGGATCATGTCATCCACATCATCAAGAATTAGTAGAATCTTTTTAGATTGAAGTCTATGCCAAATTACATTGATTCCTCTGTCAACATCATTAATATCCAATTTTGTTCCTAATATCTCGAAAAGAATATATATATATATATATATATATATATAGTAATCACGCATACAAAGAGGATAATTACCAATCTGACTTATAATATGTTTATTCCAGTGGGCTGGCTGGATTGGATAAAGAATAGGGTATATATTAATTCAAATAAAGTTTCTAGGTAAGTCAACCTCTACCCATTAGGCCGATTATTTTAATTAATTAATTAAATTTAGATTTAGACTTTTGGATTTTTCTAAGGTGAGAGCATTGAAAATTTATTACATTAACTACTTTCACCGACAATATCATCTCCCCGGCCACGCCATAAAAGTGAAACAAAAAGTTCCAAATATTTAATATTATAAACCAAGACAATGTATCCAATATCACTTTGACAAAATTACATCATAGTGCAAATAATAAATTAGAGAAGATTTCACAACAGATCAACACAACACTCAATTTCATGACAAGCTCACAAGACCAAGACACAAAAAAATAATAAGATAAGCATCATATCTCATCCTTATTGTGTCCTTTGTCAATAACACAAAAAAAAAAAAAAAAAAACAAAAATACTAGTATGAGCTTCTAAATATGTCAACTCGTATATTTTAATTTTTTTTAGAAAAATTTAATTATTAAAAAAGTGATTATTAATGAAATTTTATTATTTTAATGGTTAAGAATGTTTTAAAAAAATTTTAAAGAAAAAAAATCAATATACACTGATATGCACAAATTTATGAGATGTACATTTGGTATGCATCCTAGCATTGTCTGAACAAAAAATATTTGAAAATAAGAGGCTTGAAATTAAAAAAACTGCTTTTACGACCAAAGTTCCATGTCATTAACCATTACCTTAATTAATTATCTACCCACATGGCTTAGTACAACAAGACAAGGGAAATACTTCATGAACAACTCCATCTCTAATCTCATTTAACACGAGCCCTTGACTACAGAAAAGATAGACTTGTAAAATTGTTGAACTATTTAATGCGTTCAACTAGGGAAATGCCATGTCCGTAGGGAATATTCGCCCAATCTCAATTAACGGGGAAAACAAAGCTTGTAAGGCGGAAAATCACTTTTACAGACCCAATAATATTATGAAAATAATATGATGTTGATTAGAAAATGTGATCTAAATTTTCTTTTGGGTATCACATTTTCTAATTGACATGATCATATTGTTTTCATAACATTGGGTTTGTAAAAGTGATTTAGCCCTCCTTAGAGGGCTAAGCGATTTTTCGCCTTAGAAGCTTTATTTTTCCTGTTAATCGTATTATCCATTTGTGTTGATAAATAATGAAAAATACAGAATTTATTCAAAAATATTAAGTTTTTTAAAATAACAATTGGCTCAATTTGTATATTGGAAGATTCAAAGCTTCTAAGAACCAACAAATGGAGCAATTTTATTTTCAACAGACATAAAATTATCGTAAAAAGCCTTATTTTGACTTTTCTGACATGATCATATTGTTTTCATAATTATCTTTTCTTTGGAAAGATTTAGACCAGAAGATATATAGAATTAATTTTAATTATTTCTAATCTACTTCGCCCCCAAAAATTTTGGATTCGCCTCAAGTTTTACATGTTACTATTGAGTAGGGCTGCAAACGGTTCGGTCCGGTCCGATCAGGCGATGGACCGAATATTTTCGGTCCATCATTTTTCCAGACCAGACCGGACAAACACCCAAAGGGACCGGACCGGTCCGGCTTATTTTTTTAAATAATTAATAAAAATTTTTTTATTTAAAATATTAAATTAAATTAAGTGGCTTATTAATGTGGATTATGTAACAAACTCAATAAAAAAATATTTTATATGGTCAATGATAATAAATTAGATGAAAATTATATTATTAATTTATATAATTACTATATAATTAACTAATTGATATTATATATTTATTAATTCATAGAATATTAACAAGTGTCAATAGCATATTTAAAATTTTATATTGTTAATAGTGATAGGTTAGATGAAGATATATATAAAATATTGTTAATTTATAGAATATTAACAAGTATTAATAATATATTTAAAAATTAATATTGTTAATTGTACAATTATTATATATAAAACATATATAAAAAATATTTTTTTATTTTTATTTATCATCCGGTTCGGTCCGGTCCGAAAAAACCGTGGACCGGACCGAATGTTTTCGGTCCTCTAAAATGTGGACCGGACCGGACCGGTCTAAGTCTCGGTCCGGACCGAAACGGTCGGTCCGGTCGGACCGTTTATCACCCCTACTGTTGAGGGTGATTCCCTAAGAACATTAGTTGTTGAAGTAATTCCCTTGTCATGATATAAGTATTAAGAATATAATACAAATAATTAAATCTACTTTTATTCATCATCTTAAACTTTTGGAACAAGATGTGATTTTATATGGTATCAGAGTAGAGGTCTTGACTTCGAACCTGACTCTATACTATACCCCATTTAATAGTTTGCTTTTGGGACAAGTATGTAAGCTGGCTTTGGACCGTTATAAATGATATGGAAGTTTGGTGCAGGGTATATGTATATGCTACGTACCTACCCAGACTACATTAACCAACATTGAGTTTGTTTATAAATAAGTTTTCTTGAGTCTCTACATATTGATATTCGTACGACCAAATTCTGCTTTGAGAAGGAAAAAGGTTCTCTCCTTTCACAGCCCTCAAACTGGATATTGATGGCACAATTTTCTAATGTATATTGGAGTTAATGATTTTCCATATTCAAGTTAATTGGACAGTTGAATGCATTAAGTTCAACTACTTTCCCAAGTCTCTCTTTTTTCTAGTCAAGGGCTCATGTTAGATGAGATTAGAGATCTAGTTGTTCATGTATTTCCCTTGTCCTGTTGTACTGAGCCATGTATGGTCCTCTAATTCAACTTTGTTATGGGGCTTCTTTTCTGCATTTCGGTTTATATTTTTCAGTTTTAGTGTATGCAATTTCTACTAATGGTATGTCATTTTACTCCATGTTTAGGGCCTCTGTTTAAGAAATTCAAAACCATATACGAATAATAATAATTGGGAGTTTGGAGTGTTTGCAAGATCATGGTTGATAAAAGGCTACATCAAGTGTAACCCAGTGAACTTTACATGATGTGCACCAGCCGTATGGTACTAATCATAGAACAACAATACAATTGAAAGGACATCAAGCAAGTCAAACTCTCTCAAGTCTCGACTCTTTTCTAAATTTCATCAGATTTTTGATAAAAAAACAACATGCTACAATCAATGGGTAAGAGAAGCATGTGGATCTAATGAGCATAAGGATAAAGGAAATGAGAGGCAGCAAAAAAACTAACTGCAACCCAAGTCCAAGTTCAATCTTCCTGGCTTCAGTTATTCTTTGAGTGGACATAAATCTTTGTGTGGATATGTGAAGCATAGAATCCTGTTTTGAAGATGAGATGTTTTGACAGGCAAAGATTTTATAGTCATGATAAGTGAAGTTTTTCCTTCAAATGCCTCTGTCACGGTCTCTCTTTGTGCTTTTCTGCTATCACCGTAGTGCTTTCTGTTAAAACCACATTTCTCCTTATGTTGAGCAATTTCTAAAGCCATTTTGAGCAATTCTACACAGAAATTCATCATAAACGTATTAACTTCTAGAGGCAGACTTATCGTTCACTTTTTGTCTTCCTCTAATTATTCTTAAAATTCGTATTCTAGAAACAGCAAAGCACATTGTTTTTACTTTCTCAATGTTGGAGTTGAAGTCACTCATTTCTAGGTTTATATTATGACTTTATCCCCCATGGACAGTTATTTGGGAAAGTCCTCAGCTTCGTTGATGTTGGAGGTGAAAGTTGTGCTCTCATTGCAACTGGTTCTTTCCACTGAAAATAGGAAGAGTTCAAGTATACTCAGTTGTGAACTTGGCCGTGGCCCATGGCTGAAAAAACAAGTCAATGTAACTACTTCCAATGCTTTTATCAGCAACCTTGAGCACATTAAAGTTAAAAACAAAAAACATATAATACATTCCATTACAAATTTCAAGTTGATTCTTTGCATGCCACTGTGAATTTGCCCATTATCCCACAGATAGTGCACAAGTCAGTTTTGGAACTAAAATAATTTTTGTACTTGTCAAACTTTTAAAACTTTAGAGCATAGATCATATGTCCTGGCCTGATAATGGGATGAATTCACAAATCGTTCGAGATTTGCGGCATTTTGGATTGTTGTGATTGGCACTAGAGAATCTCCTTCAACGATCACCTTGTCTAGTTTTCTGTTGAAGCTTTTGTGATTGCCAAGAGAGATGCAGATGCTAAACCTAGAATTGGCTATATATGTTGAATGGAGCTGATAGGTTTTGGCAAATATGATGGAACCAGAGTGGTTTCTTCTCACTACTGCACAAGTGCTTCCATGTTCACTAACCGCTACAGTGCTACACGATATGAAACTTTAATGTCTATTCGTTCCTATTTGGTTGGAATATGAAATCAAGTAATAACTCAGACAAAAGGAATAGACAAAAAAGTTTTTTTTGTCAAAAAATTCTGTATAATGACAACCATGAGTCTACCCAAAGCAATGCAAATAATCATCCTAGAAAGGCAGATTATTAAAATCTAAGGAAAGACCTAGTGAGTCGGGGATTCTGGAGTATGGGCCGCACTGTAGTCAGCGGCCATAAAAAATGACCATCTGATCATTACATAAGAAACTGTTTCAGTACTTCTGAAGGTGATGGGGAGTTTATTATTTATGTAATTGCTTGGGGGACAGAGATGCTATGAAGTTTTCTATTATATAGTTTGTGTCTAGGCATTACATGATCTGCGCTTGTTGGTCCGTTCTAATTTCTAAATCAGGTCTAACGTACGTTCTCCAAGTGGCTGTGATCATTATGAAATTATGTAAATGCTCTTGATATGAATACTCAGCTAGAACCCCTCAGAATAAATTATAGCTAAACCAACTCCAACTGAGATATCATGAGTTTTTGTCGGTGGAAATTCCAGCAATTAGCAAATGACAGTGATTGGTATCAACATATATGGTCTATGAGAAACGAAGTTTATGGGGGAGTTTTTGAAATGCTGTGGTTAGCATTAGAAACTCTCCTTCAATGATCATCTTATCCAGTTTTCTGTTGACTGCTTCAGTGTTTACTGGAAGAGTTGGTGATTCTTCACTCTGATTTGGATGTATTGAATGGAGTTGACAGGTTTTGGCAAATATGATGGCCCCCAGAGTTGTTTCCTCCCACTGCTGCACATGTGCTTGTATGTTCTCTCACAGCTAAATTAAACTTCAATATCTTTTCCCATCTGAATGAAAATTGAACCCAGGTAAGAACTTGAACTAAAGGATATTGAAAGTGACAACCTTAAGCAATAAGTCAATATTGATAGCTAGAAGTGATCAATACGTGGAGGATCAACGAGGAGCTAATATGTTGTGTGGAACATCAGATACAAAGTTTGGAGTACGGATCATCCATTTCAATTTTCAACAGATATCCCAACCAAGTCGAAGAATGCCTCTTTCTTTGAAACTTTCCATCTTTGCTGAGGCCTTTTAAAGGATGGGTCACAACCTTGTTTCTTTTTCTTCCCTTGCTTTCCTTTCATGCTTGTATACCACATTGGCTACGCTACACATTGGAAACCAAGAGGAATTTTGTCTGTGCTGAGGTGTGAAATGACTTGTTTTGCTCATTGTTCTGTTTGATATGGCTTTGGATTAATTTGCAAAATGCTAGTCTCTGCTTATGCCTACTGTTGGAGAAACAGGATGGTTGGTTGGAGTATAGGCCAAGCCACATGGTCTATACTCCAAACATGGTCTATACTCCAAAAGGACAAGCCAATGACACAATTGGAGTCCTATTGGAATATTATAAAGATTATGAACTTCTCATTTCCATGAAATGTGGGGTCCCATACACAACTTACCCTTATCATATTTCAGGTTGTTTTGCTAATTAAAGAAGGTGCAAAAGGGAATTCAAGGCTGTATTTGTATGTCTCAACTTCCTGAAAGTCATGGGGTTGGTTGATATTAGAAAGAGCTGATTTAGCATATTTGAGATGTAAATAAGTATGTTTCGGTATTTCATTCTTCTGTATATGTTGCTCTCCAACTTAATGGGAGTTCTTGAATGAGATAAGTGGCGTTTTCTAATTTTTCAGCAAGTGCTTTTAGCTGAAACTTGCTGTAATTAGGGTATAGAAGAAATATTTCAGGGCAGCACAACAATTGAATTCATCATGCAAGAAACAAACTAATGGCTACAAGGAAACGACCAAAGTGAAAAGCTTACAAGCTAAGCATGAAGATTTCCCCACTTTTGGCAAGATTGACGGTTACCTCCAAGTGAGAGAGAGAGAGAGAGAGAGAGAGAGAGAGAGAGATGGATGACAGTAGCAATAGTGTAGTGGTCTTAAGATTCAGCTCTTTTAAACGTACTCCAAATCTATCTTTGGATCATCATAGTCCTTCACCACCTTATCTGGAACAGGTCCCTTGAAAATTAAGACATATTACATCAGTGCTCATGTTGTACAGGTCCCTAAACCCAAAAGTTGAGATCAACAGAGTTGAGTTCCCATAATCCCAACCAACCAACATGAGCAATACTATCAGTACATATGCAACCCCACGAGTAGATTCATGTCATTTTTTTAACATCATATATGAAACAAATGACAACACCTGATTTCAATGGCAAATACCAAATCAAGTCTTGTATTTTGACCTTTGGGCATGCTACAATTTTTAGAAATTAAGTTTACCTTTGTCAGGGAATCCTCATTACCATTTTGAAACACCAAATCATCTTGACCACTAGCTTTCTCCTCTACACGAATACGTGTGACTAAGGTTTCCAAAGAGGTCTCCTTTTGTTTATGGCGCATCGACTTTTGAAACTCTCTCCACGAAGGTGGTAGCTTGTCGATCGATGATGCCACAAACATTTAGATTGTCTCCAATCTTAATGCCTTCGGATCTAATTTCAGCTACAACCATTTGAAAATCTTCCGCTTGCTCCGCAACAGATTTTCCAGCTACCATTTGATATCGAAAGAAGCGACTTGCCGCATATTTCTTCGCTCCGGCTTCTTCCGTATTGTATTTACTCTATAAAGCTTTCCAAATTTTCTTTGTGGAGGTGTAAGTAGTATTGTAGTAATCATAAAATTGATCAGCAAGAAAATTTAAAAGATAGCATCGACAATTATACTCATCTTTAGTATATTTTTCACTTGTGCTTCAACCATGTTCTCGGTAGTGATCTTGCTAGGATTCTTTGCAGTGAAAACATTAGAAACGTTGAGAAGACTTAGATAGAAGAGCACTTTGCACTTCCATCTCTTGAAATGAGCTCCTTTGAATCGGAAGGACTTGTTGAGATCTTCAATGCTTTCCGTGGATTTTTCAGTTGTAGGCTCCATATTTGAATCTCCTTAAAAATTGTTGGTGAAATACACAATAATATAATAAAAATTACAATTAAAATAAGATTAAAACGAAGCCAGTTTGGATTGAGACATATAAATATTGCTCTCTTTAAGGAGATTCAAACCCTCTGCGGTATACAAAATCTCAAATTAACCGGTGCAACAAAATTCCTCTTGACTCTCCTCCAGGATACAACAGCCCAATTGCGTCGTATAGCCCGAAAGAACTCTGCACAAGTGATTGAGCTTAAAGCTCCACAAAATAAAAACACCTCACTTTTACTTGGAATCTCTCGAACACACAAAAACTATCAGATGAAATCGTATGAAATTTTTTATGCACACCTCTGACTGATAACCAAAGCACCTATTTATAGGCTAGTAAAAACTTGCTAATAATTACTAGCCTGTAAAACGACTCATGAAGTAATTGAAGAATTAAACTCTGCATAAGTTAACGCACAAAATAATGATTTGAAACGGTTGAGCCTTAAAACAAAACCGTAAAAAATCATAATCAATCAAAAGTTGAAAATACTTTCTCAAGTTGGAGCTATTTTTCCGTCAGTACTCAAAAGAAGGATAACGTATATACATGAATTAAAGTCATAGCTGAAAAACTAGTACCTCAATAACCATAAATGCAATGCATGCCTACTGAAAGAAAACGTAAAACACTAAATCAACCAAAATTTATTACAAACAGCTTTCAAGATAATTACAAAATAGATTAATGTAAGAAAATCTGCAACGGCATGCAAGTAAAAATCTATATTAATGCTTTAATCCAAACGTTTGCAATTTAAAAGATAATCGTTACAAAATAAATTTTTATTAAAATTTAACAACACATTAAACTATTAGAATAATTTCTGCTGGGCCTCCCTGATCTGTTGCAAAGATGGGTAATCCGCTGCTCATTGCCTCCACGACTGTTAGACCGAAATTCTCGTACAATGCTGGATGTACAAAAGCTCCTTTTGTATCAGCAATACAGCGGTATGGCTCTCCATAAAGTTCGTATTTCTCTATCAAGGCATGCATCTTTTTTATTTCTGCTGGGCCTCCCTGATCTGCTGCATTCATCGAAATTATGTCAGCTGTGAAGTGACATGAAAAGTGATGCTTGGGGTCTAATTCCTTCCATTTAGCATCTGAATCTTCATATATACTTGTTTTTTTCGTAAGTATGAGCAATAGTTCCCTGGGTTATTAACAAGCCAAAGTTCATATTTTAGAGTAATAATACATTAAAATAAAATGTTTATAAAGAATTCAAGATGAGGTTTGGTTAGTCTACGAAATATAGAACTTCGAAAATAAAAATCTGAAAAAGATGGATTAGACCTGAGTTATTCCAAGTTTGCTAGCCATCAAAGCAGCCACCAAATTTCCATGATCACTATAGATCAGGAGTTCTGGTGCTTGGAGTACCTCAGCAAGCATCCTAACATCTCCTGAAGGCTTTCTGCAGTGTTCCCCCACCTTTCTCAAAGCCCCACTCCTTAAACCTACAAGATGGAAAATACAGATAAATCGTGTACCATCCAATATCCACCTATGATGGAATTTGTGTCAAAACAGGTCTTGCTCAAAATTGAGAATTGATTTCTCTTTGGGGATTGCAGAGACAAATACTTTCTTCCATTCTCGGTGTGCATATGAGATGAAAAATAAAGAGTGCCTTTGAGCTGTGTTTACACCTCTTCTTTATAATATAGAGCTTGTAAGTGCTCGAGGAGTGGCTTTGCACTCTCAGGATTCCCATGTTGCCTTGAGGTCACGAACTTTGAGATGAAGCTGACACCATTTCCGATAGATGAAGCAAGGGTCATGCGAGGAGTGGATAAGTCAATGACTCCAAAATCTATCTCCAAGGCATTTTCATCATTCGCCCTGGCACATCACATCTCATATAGCAATTTTTTTTATCAACAAGATCAAGTACCAAGTTCATGAGAGTGAAAAAACTCAAATATTTTTTGTTAAAATACATAAATTTCAGGGTTATACAAATCCATGTTTTCAAGAAAACTACATGATAATTTCCAGTCATTGCAAAATCATCTTCCCAATGGTTTTCTCACTCTGCTATATGCAAGTTTATCATGTCAGTTTCTCTCCCAAGTCACACTTAATTACCAGTTTTCATCGAAGACCACTTCTTTGAATCTCAAGTATTCCGAAGCAGTAATAGCGTCTACTGACAAGTCCTCGGAGTTCACCTTAACAAATTCCCAGAATCCGGGATTTCGTCTTATGGCAAGAGCAACATATGGTGGAACAAATGTTGCCTCCTGCATAGTATTTTGAAGATGGAAAAGAGTTAGTCCCTCCTACACAATTGTAAATGCGCATGAAAGAGGTACTAAATGAGCACCTGGGTGGAACACAGGATGTAACCAAGTAGGCCCTCCAAAACCTCTCATGAGTCTCCCTTGTCTTCTATTAATTTATTCAATTCCTCCAGTAAGTTCTGGGATTTCATTACCCTTTTGCCTGTTGCAACAAACCTTTTCTTTGCAAAAACAATAAATGGAATGTTAATTTTTGCGTGTAAAAATTGGTTTTATGGAGAAAAGTAATCCAAATATTACCTCAAAAAGCATCTTTTTATATGATAGTTGCCCTGCCTCAATGCATCCGGCATGCTATCAACATGGCCCTGCATCAATGCATCCGACATACTATCATCGTGGCCCTGCTTCAATGCATCCGACATACTATCTGAAATTAAATATGATCAGTTGTCACTTGAGAACTTGCTTGAAAGAAATAAACACAATGTACTCTTGGAAACAAAAAGGTTTAGAACTGAGGTAGTGGTTTTTGTTTGTTGTTCTGTGACTTGATTTAATTATGGAGAAGTAGTATGAAGAGTGAAAGATTTGGCAAGCTGAAGACATGGGAGGAGGAGGATAACGAGCATTCTTTGGTTCCATTTGTCTGGAAGGAAGAGACTGAAAGCAAGATTTAAGAAACTTGCCATTAGTAGAAGCAAATTTAGAATAACTAAGAAAGTTGAGGGAAAGAAAGTTGGAATCTCTAGTTGTCCTTTGCGAGAGTTTAACAATTTTTTTTCTTTTCTTCTTCGTATATCAGAATAAATAAAGGCACACACCCACACTGATCCTTTAGCACATTGCCCATAAAAACACACATGAAAGATATCCCAACCAAAACACAGTACGAACAGGGCGACTTACTTACTTGGGGTTATCATTAATTGAATTTCTGTTGATCAGGAGTTTTTGCAACATTGGCTTCATCTCTTCTTCTTTTTTTTTATTTGCTCTCCTTTCATTCTTGTATACCACTTTGGCTCTATAACTTTCATAAAACGGCACCATCCCAGCATAAAGATGACTTTTGGGATAAAATTGAACTCGCAAATTGTCCAAAACCTTGAGGTCAAAAGATTGTAAATTGGAGTACCCCACCCATACATGATATCCAGTCCTATTTCCCTTTTTGTACCAATCAATATTAACCAATTGTACCCCATCTTGAATACGGCATACATCATTTGAGCCGTTACTGGTTATCTTAGCAGCACGACAAATTCTCTTACACCTCATAGTATCATTAAAAAATAAAAATATTACGACATATAATACAATTCCGCTTATCTCCTCCAAATAGTGTGGCCCCTCAATATCTATTACCCACTCTTCTTTTTCCCTCGGTCCGATATGATCATCAGGCCCCTTCACCATTTCATTATCTTTTAAAAACTCATGAACATAACTGAACCAGTCTGGAATATGAGTTTTAGGAAACAAAGTAGCATCATAATCATAGAGTCCCTGTAAACAAAGTACCATCATCATCATCATCATCATCAATTCAATTTGAGTCATGCATGCTATTAAAAATGAGATCACACATGCATACATACATACCTTCCACAATAAAGGATTTTGCACTTTATCACTCCATATATTCACATGCATTTTGTCGCAGCCGGTTAATCCAATTATTCCTAGCGATCGGATGTGGCTTCCATTGAATTCCAATATTTTTGATACTTCTCCAAATCTTTCTAGTGACTTGCATCCCTCAACATCTACTCGTCTTATATTTGGTGGAAGCTGTAGTATTTCTTCGAGTTTCTTACAATGGCTCAAGTTAAGATGAGCTAGTGTAACGAATCCTTTGATGCTGGTGGGAAGGCTAACAATTTCAAGCCCCGCTAGATATAACGAACGCAAACTGGTCGAGGAATTAAACATGGTAAAGAAACTGTATAGTGGAAAGAAATTTGATTCTGAATGGGAACAACTAATTTGAAGATTTGATAGTTGTAATGCAGTGCTCCCATTGCTTGAATTTGATATCTCTTCTTCCACTGTTGTAGAATCATTAGGAAGATCACAGGATTGTCCATCCTCCCTCATCTTCTTTACAATATTTGTACAACCACCAATACCATGCTTGCCTAAATGTTTCAACTGGATGGAAGCAATTGGGAGACACATAAGGTTTTGGCAGTACGATAGATATAATTCCTCAAGTCCAACGAGGTTCCCGATGGATAGAGGTAGTACTTCTACTGCAGAGCCATATAGAACCAATCTACGTAAAGACTTAATTTTACACTCGATTTCAAGAAGATCACGAAGGCTTGAGCAGTTACGAAGACTAAGCTTGCGTAAAGATCTCAACTTAAGGCTTCTTGGAAGCATTCGGAGTTTAGAGCATTTCCCAAAACTCAGATCAGAAAGCTTTTCTAGGGATCCAACGGAATCATGCACCTTAACTAGTCTGTGACAAGATTCGATTGTCAATTCCTTCAAATTAGAAGTGCTTGAAAGATCCGGAATTTCTATTAAGTGACTGCAAGACTTGAAAGCCATGATCGTCAAATTCTGTAAAAGAAAAAAAAAAAAAATTTGAATGGAGTTTACTAAATAATTTGAAGAAAAAAAAATTATTGATAATTATAATTGTACATACCTTGGGCTTGAATCCGTCCCCAAACTTCTTGATGAGGCTATGACGCATTCTAAAGACAATGAGATTCTTCCCTTGAAAATTTTGTGGCAAATATGATAAAGAATAGTTATACCAATCAAGGACTCTTAACTTGTCATAGAGATAATTGGGTGCACAAGAAAAACGTGCATTACGATTTATAAACACTCTAAGTTTTTTCATATGTCGAAATGCTTCCGGATGCAAGCTTATCTCCTCATCGCCTTCAGGTAAATCTACTACTATGCCTTCAATTTGGTTTGGCCCCTTATATAAGAGAATGCATATATAAAAGTGTCAGCAAAATTAGTGCATAAAGTCGTTCATAAATTACAATTTGTTAAAGTTCATAATTTTCGAGTTGACAGTATATTCTTTCGTAAAAAATACTACTCTCTCGTTATCTTTACATGCTATTTAATTTCCAATACTAAATTTTCACGTGTTAAAATATAAAAGAGTGTCTTTTCTTTTCCAACTTGTGTAAATGAGTACTCTTTTAACTTTTCATAAAACAAACGCTAGCTACAAGAGACAGTAGACACTAAATTAGAAAACATTAAGATATTTCAAAGGAAAAAGCTGGACATTTACATATGGTTCTTTTAGTGATTCATCTTAGTAAATAAACGAATTCTATTTATATCTACAAATTCATTCTTGATCATTTAAAGGATTTTTTCCACTAGGCCAGGAATTAATTCATAAGTCAATATTTTCCACTACATTTCATTTTTAGAAAAAGGAAATAAATGTAAAACTCAAGAATTTCTTTTGTGACTCTTACCATATAATCTTCTTCCAACACTTGACGAACATCCTCGTGAAACCACAATCTACTGCGTTTGCTAGGATCTTTGGATGATTTTTCTCGAACAATTTCTTTACCCATATCTTGTAGCAAGTCATGCATCCAAACATATTTATCATCACAATCATTAACAGTAATAAGACACTTGTCTATAAGCTTCTGGATACCATGAACCGGAAAAAAATGGCAACTTTCAAATATTTCCACGACATCAGCCAAAGGTTCTCCTTTGAAGAAAAATGCAATATCAAGGAATATGTCTTTCTCGCTATCTTCCAAACTATCATAACTTATTTGAAGTACTCTCTGAATGTTTTGGTGGGGAATGTTTTTATACTTATCCAATGCACTTTTCCATTGATGTATATTTTGGCATTTTAGATCCGAACCTAGCACTATTAAAGCTAGTGGAAGGCCTTGAGCATATTTTGTCACTTGTTTAGAGAGGTCCACATAATCCCTCAACGGTTCTTTTTCCTCGAAAGCATACAAGCTAAACAGCTCAAGAGCTTCATTGTCATCCAAAGTCATCACCTCGTATTTTGAATCAACTTTAAAGATATTTAATAAATGTTGATCTCTTGTTGTTATGATGATTCTACTTCCTGAACCAAACCAAGCACGATCTCCAGCTAATTTTTCTAGTTGGACCATGTCATCCACATCATCAAGAATTAATAGAATCCTTTTAGATTGAAGTCTATGCCAAATTACACCAACTCCTCTATCAACATCATTAATATCCAATTTTGTTCTTAAGATCTCGAAAAGAAGTGTATTTTGTAGGTGAATCAGGCCTCCCACTTGTTTTGAAATTTCTCTAATATTTCTCAAGAAACAACTTCCTTCAAATTGAGAAGACATCTTGTTATAAATATCGCTTGAAATAGTTGTCTTCCCAATTCCACCAGTTCCGAATATCCCTACCACGAGTATAATATCATTCCTTTCGATACTTAAATGCTGATAAATGTCTCGTATACGAGATTCTATTCCAATTGGATGCTTGGCAACACTTAAAGGTGTTCGATTTACTATTTTTGGGTTCACCCACAAAATGACTTTTTGGATAAATTCTGACTCATCATCCCTATCAATAAAAGAGAGAAAAAAAAGTTAAAGAGTCAGACATTTCACAGATAAATGACATATGAATATGAGTTGAGTTAAAGTATATATTATTTTTCCTTCCTTAAATCTGAATATTTTAATATATATTAGATTGTGCATTTGTTGTGACTTGTGCCATTGTCAGATACTAATTACATTTTCATTCTTTTGTATGTATTTAATTATAACATACTTTTTAACTAATTCTTTTTCCCGTTGTCGTTCTGTCCCTTCCTTAAATCTGAAAAGTATAATTTAAGAGTATTTGTGAGTCTTTATATCTAGAAACAAATTGAAACTAAAAACCACTACTTATTTAAAGCTGTTTTTTTTTTCTCATTCTTTATATGACCCAAATAATAAACAATTCCCACCCTTAATTATTTTTTTCCAACTCTCATTGAATAGTTAATTGATGGACGATATTCCATATATATTCCTCTATTCCTTAGCTTTTGCTTGCAATTCATCAACAGTTATTGCAATTCCATATAAATATCTCAATAGCATCATATATATGCACACAAAAACATATATATATATATATATATATATATATATGTAGGCAACCCAGACAAATTAGCTTACCCGGCTAAATATTCCAACCCAGACAAATTAGCTACTTCTTCTAAAGCTTTCTTCCAGGATTCCAGCGGCGACTTTATGTCATCCTTGATTTTCTCTTCAAGTTTAGTGAATGCTTCTCCAAATCTTCCTTTTTGTTTTCGTACTTCCGATGGTTTTACTTTATAGAATATTGGTAGAACAATTTGTTTCATTATTTTCTTCCACTCAAGAATTTTCAATAGCTCGTCTAAGCACCATCTGGATTCAGCATAGTTTTTAGAGAATACAATAATCGAAATCTGTGACTCTTCAATAGCTTTGAAAAGTTCTGATAGAATTTCCTCTCCTCTTTCAAGGTCGATGCTATCTTTGTAAGTCTTGATTCCACTTTGAAGTAAAGCACGATCTAGATGAGAAATAAACTTGTGGCGAACATCTTTACCTCTAAAGCTCAAGAATACATCATGATTCCATGAACTGATGGAAGGAGATGAAGAAGATGAAGAAGAGGAAGAAGCTCCTAATTGAAAGGCCATGGAAGAAGTCATGCTCTCAAACTCTCAGTATTCGTGATTACTATTTAATTACCAAGAGGTCCAATTATAGAGTAGTGTGATAGCAAATAAATAAATAATTAATGAGAAGTGGGTAGAAACTTCTCGGCAACTTCTTGGCAATAACGTCGACCATGCATGCATGCAAATTAACCAGCAGACTAGGTCAATCGATCTTATATACCATGCTAATTAACCAGCAGGCTAGGCAACTTCTTGGCAATAACGTCGTGAAGTACGTACTTGGCTGTTGCTGAACAAAACAAGAAGATAAGTGTAAATAATAAAGTCCAGAAAATGGAAGGAAACTACATTAATAAATAATAAGTCGCCCATTCGATTGGTCCAATTTGTCATATCCTTTGTCCATTTGTTTTCAATTTTTCTCCTGTCGCCGGATAGGGAATCCACTACTTTTTATATGCGCTGGTGACTGGAAGCTAGCGGCCGCCCTATGATCGAAGCCCGAAAGCAGCCACCACTTTTCCATTTTAAAAACACGTACAAGATATATATTAACAGACCTAGTTATAAATTATTCGGACCATCTCATTTAATCTCATCCCAAATACCATTCAAATACAAATATTTTTCAAATACCATTCATCCCATCTCAAATAAATATTTTTCAAATAAATTATTTGAACCATCTCATCTCATTTCATCTCAACATCTAAATATCATTCAAACACAAATATTTTTCAATTTTAAATTTTTAAATTTTTAACTTTTTCATGTAATTATTACCTAACTATTACAAATTTTCAAACAAAACACAGAAAAAAAAATCAACTTTTTCATATCTCAAAATAAAAATAATATTATAACCCTCATTTTAACTTTATAATTTTTTTATTCAACATTTTTTCTCTTATTTCCTAAAATTCCTTGAAAATCTTAACTTAAATCATTTTATTACTATTCACAAATTATCTCACTATGATTCACAGATTAATTCTCATCTCATTTAGTCTTATCTATGTAACCAAACGAGACCTTAAGCGTATCTTATAAGAAAATAGTTTGTACAAATTTTGAATAAGATAAGTTTAGTGTAAACTCTTTGAACAAAAGAGATCAATATGAAAAACTCTGTTTTTTATGGTACATATATCTCTCTTCTAATCTAGGGACTTAAGTATAATGACATGCAAAATCATCACTAGTATTAAAAGTTTAAGCTCAAAGCTGGAAGATACAGATTTAATCATTTATATTTTTCTTAATAAGGTTTGGGTCAACCATTATATCCAAACAGCACAGACGATAGGTTAAAATTGTGTTTAGTTTATTATTTTAAAAAATTAAATTATATATGTACCAATCATGTGTTTAATTACATGAGTATGATACATGGCTTAGGTATATAATCTTAAAATTAGAGCTGCCACAATTCGGTATTTTATGTGACACCATATTATTACAAATAATATAACATTTTATTTTATTTTATTTTTGTTGGTAAGCCAACTAACACCCGTATAGAGGGTTTTTAGCTTTTGATCATATGTGCATGCGTCAAACACATGTCCAGATGAGATCACCCTGTTTGGATTGAGAAACGCTCTCAATCCATCTTATCTCATGATCTCATCTCATCATTATAATTTTTTCAAATTCTCACGTGAAACATAATAAACAATTCAATTTTTTCAAAATACAAAACAATAATAATATGAAAAAATAATATTCTAATAATATTTTATTCAACTTTCAACTTTCATTTAAAATCATCTCATCTCATTTCACTATTCAAACCTTACCAATTTGCCATGTGAACTTTAGAGGGTGACTTTTAGATTCTCTCTCAAAAAAGTACTTTTCATTGAAAAGCACAACCAATTTTTTTTTTTTGAAATCAAAGATCATAGATATTCCTCAAGCAAACGTATTACATTGTTCCTTACAAATAATATGCTCAATACAGCTTGGAATACATTCAAGGGAGAATAAATCTTCTGCACTATTAAGGGCATCCTTGGCTAGCAAATGAGCTGCCATATTAGCATCCCTTCTTGTGTGCCCAATACTCTAGCTAGGGAAAGGCTTCAGTATAGCTTTAGCGTCTTCAAGAATTAGACCACCAAGACTCCAGTCCATGACTGAGCTCTGCATCTGTTTAACCACCTGCAGGGAGTCCCCTTCAAGGACAATGTTTGTAACTCCGATGTCCTTGCAGAAAAGGATTGCCATCAACATTGCATAGGGTTCGGCAGTGAAGGGTGAAACTCTTAAGATTCTTCTTGATCTGATAGTTCCCAAGACCATTCCTTGGCAGTCCCTCAGAATGGCTCTGATGCCTATCACTCCCAAAGACTCATTTAAAGCAGCATCCCAGTTAAGTTTGTACTTCCCATCAGGAGGCTTTTTCCATGTAAGCTTATCTTCAGGACAGTTTGCTGCTCCATGAGCACTGACTTGGACCTTAGCTGCTTTGAAAAGCACAACCAATTAATCAAACATGCATGGCGGGTTAAAGAAGAGAGTATACTATATATAGGCTTGTAGTTGCCAAATGACCCAAACTCATCTATGACATGGCATCAATATATATGTAGCAATTGAGGAATGTCCAATTATTACACTTCAGTACATTAATGGTTTGCGATAAATGACCCAGACTGCTGCAAAATCATCAAAATTGATAAATGATAGGGCCTTGACAAAATGCCAACGGTTACGTTTGGGTAGTAAGGTGATCTCAAATATTCTGTGAATAATAGTGAAAAATAATAACAAAAAATATATATTTTAATCAGACTTTCATTAAAATCATAAAACATTACATAGCATTCAGATCAAACCAAAGAGCATGATCAACACAACTAGGGACATGATGTTCCCACAACATTTGAATGTCAACGATATTCCAAACATATCGAGCTAGCCTATGAGCCACTCCATTCCCCATTCGACTAACATGCTCAATGTTAACCTCCTGAAAATATTGCATCAAGCCTTTTGCCTCCTTGATCAAGTTGCCATTAGGTGAAAAGAATCCTGATAAGGCTGTAGTCTTGTACCAAGAGCAGACAATCAGATTCAATAATAAGCTTAGGGATGCCAAGAGGAATACAAAGCTGCAATCCTTTGAACACAGCAAGCAACTCAACAATAATAGTGAATAGTAGTAAAAAATTGATAAAAAATAATAAATAGTACTCTACTATCCAAACTATCCTAAGAGCTGTATGCATGTGTTGGCATGTTGAAAACAAAGAAATGATTAACTCTTGAAATTGGGTATATTAATAGAGTGGGGCTACTCGCTGGGCGTACGGTTTTTTTTTTCTTTTTTTTTTTCATATTTTTTTAATACATTTAAATATTTTTAAAAAATAAAAAAAAAAATATACCAATACACTTAAAATCACTTCCTTAATCACTAAGTAGGTCAAATGGAGTGGTCAAAGTGGAGAGGCAAAGTAGCTTTTTCCATATTAATATGTCTATATATATTTATATATCCTTTAACTTAAAAGCGGCTATAAACGACGTGAACAGTAATAAACAGTATATAGTGTTGCAGTAATGAACAGTGATGAACAGTATGAAACATGCTACAGTAATTAAAAGTGCCGAACAATGTTACAGTAATGTGCTACAGTGATGAACAGTGTTCGTGAAAAGTAATAAACAGTGCTAAACAGTAAAATAAATGATAGAGTTTTGTTAAATATTTTTAGAGTAATGCTACATACAGTTGTGGAATGTACAAACGTCGTGCAGTCGCTTTGAAAAAGAGTGGGGTCCACTATTAAAAAATTAATTTATTTTCATGTAGGTCCCATATTTATTCATTTTTTTCAAAGCGACTGCACGGCGCTTGCATACTTACAACTGCAAGTATCATTTATCATTTAAGAGAGTAAAATCATATAAATAATTAGAGTTTGTAATATAATTTAAATCTCATAATATTCTTAATTAACTAAAATTATTTAGATAAAATGATTTTTTACCATTATATTATTTTTGGGGTTTCAAAAATAGAAAAAACTTACTTTAATGATGAAAAAATGTGAGAGCAATATAGAAATAAAATATTCTGTATTTTTTCAGTTCTCATTGGGTCATTGAGTACTGTGGTTGAATTCTACAAAATTCATATATTTTGCTAAGAAAACTATTGTTAAAATATCTAAAACATTTTAATTTTCATATTACTCATATTACTGTAACGTTCTGTTATCATTATAATGCTTATTAAAATTTATTTTCCTACTTCTGTGCATTAAATTATTAACTAATTAGTTTTCTTTAAAAAAATATATTATTTTTACACATCATATTCTTTTTTTGGACACATCATTTTTAATTAGATAAATGGGCAAACGTGCTTTGCACGTTATATAACCGCTAGTATATATATGAATAAATATAGATAGAAGTCACTATATATTGGGAGCATCCATTTTGCACACATGATGTGGCATCATTAAGACCACACATCTTCCCAAGTAAGTGTTGGGAACAATCAACTAGAAGCAGCCATATAGTGAGTGCAAAGTGTGCACTGCTATAGTGGCTTCTCTCTAGCATTACTCCAAAAAAGTAAAAGCTGGTAAAATAATCAAATATAAAAAAAGGAGTACCCCTGCAACCAATATGGAAGCAAGCAATGTTCTGATCCCATACTTATAAAATTGTCACCATGTACAGGACAGGGCCCCCTCTCCTTCATCGTGGAAAGCTTGCAGCATAATGGCTGTGGTTCAGCAAAAGAAACTGTGCGGCCAGCAATTAAAATCTACGAGAAGCATATCGGCACTACAAGGCAACATCCAGGAGCAATGGCTTTCACAATCGCATTGCATGCCAAAGCTTGAGTGATATCTAATACAACTTACTGCTGATACATGCAAGTTACTTTTCCGTAGTTTTTTGTCTTCCCTCTATAATCGGGTGCTGTCTCTTGTAACTTTGTGTACTTGGATTGCATCCCTAGGTGATGTTTGGGAGAATAATATGAGATGAGAATTTTGTCAATAGTAGTAAGATCTATAGTTTAAAGTTGCGTTTGGGTAGGTAGTCTGTGAATAGTAGTGATAGAATATTGAATAATAGTGAATAATAACAAAAAGTAGATGAAAAGTAATAATAAAATAATGACTAGTAGTAAGTTATTCTAAGAAGTAAGGTTGCATTAAGTATTTATTGGGTTTTGAAAAATGAGAGAGAAAAAAGTTGAATAAAAAATAGTATAAAATGAAATATTATTATAATATTATTTTTGTTTTAAGATTTAAAAAAAATGAATTGTTATTTGTTTGAAAATTTAAGAAATTTGTAATGATTAGTTTGAAAAAGTTGTAATGATTAATTTGGAAGTGTTTGTATTTGAATGATGTTTGGGAAAAAAATGAGATGAGATGAGATGAGATGAGATTGGATGGGATGAGATATGTTTCCTGCACATATTGAATTCTATTAACTTTGGTTAAAGAATTATTTATTGTCTCATTATTTGAGATGTCTTAGACCATGTTGATACCAATTAATTTATATTTTGGCATAGTGACTCTATCAGACTTAATTTTGGTATTTGCGACTCAAATTAAGGTTGTCATGATACATTAAAATTCCATGATTCTACTCGGGTTGATGTAGTTGTACTGCTTGGCTGTATTGCGCATAGATTTTCTCATTGCGCATATTGGTTGAACACATGTTCCCTATTTTCTCCGTCCTGAGGATTAAAGTTCTTATAAATGTTACACAGCCACTATCAAGGGGCAGAACTGTGATTATTCAAGGAAAATCAATATGGATTCCTTTTCAATATGAGAGGTTACCACAAATCTGTTTTCGTTGTGGAGTAATTTATCATGAAGCTAGAGAAAGGATGTAGTAAGGCAAATGGTACTACTCTACATGGGGTTAATTCAAAGAACCAGTATGGGGCATGGTTGAGAGCATCTAATCAGAATGCTTCTATTGTGAAGTCTCTAAAGGATGTTGATGTGAACCAAAATGCGGAATTGAGTGATAAGGGGGGTCATTCTTTAAAGGATGTTGATGTGAACCAAAGTGTAGGATTGAATGATATGGGAGGTCATACTGGGGTAATGGATTCCTCTTGGGAGAAGTCAGAATCTTATCACTTTTCTATTGGTGGAGTTAATCATGTTTCTGGTGAGATTGCAATGAAGAGTCCTAGTCTATTATTATCTGAGAAAGGTGGTGCTATGGATGATTATGCTCTTATTAAGGATGAGAATGTTGGGAAATCAAAAGGAGTTACATGTACTATTGATTTAGGAGTGGTTTGGATTCAGAGGTGAGTTGAGATGGGTTGAGATGGTTTGTGAATAGTAGAATAAAAGTTGAATTACTTATTATATTTTGTGTGGAAATTTGAGAAAGTTGTTTTGGGATTTGAAAAAGTTGAATTGTTTATTATATTTTGTGTGAGAATTTGAAAAGTTGTAATGATGAGATGAGATAAGTTGAGAGGAATTGAGGTGGGTTTTGAATGCAAACGAGGCCTTAGCATCCTGTGACAGGGCCTTACAGCAGGACTCCAATAAAAAATGGAAACGCCAGGCAAGGACTCGCCAACATCTAGGTTCAAATGTATCATCATCTGTGCTGCCTTCTAAGAGAAAGAATAAGTCCTGTGGATATCTCTACATGCGAATCTGTTGTTTCCAAAGTTTCCTTAAACAATCTTGTGTTGATGAGGCAGGTAATTCAAACACCCACACAGTATTGGCGGAGGCTGAATCCCAGCCCCGCCAAAAGAAATGAATCCTTTATGTTGGAACTGTCGAGGGCTTGGCAACTCTCGCACAGTTCGTAGCCTTTGTCATATGATAAAGGTATAGAAGCCACATATGGTTTTTTTAATGGAAACTAAAATGTTGGGTAGTAGTATACAGTCTTTGAAATTGAAGTTGGGTTGTTCTAATGTTTTAACTGTTGATGGTGTTGGTAACTCTGGGGGTTTAGCTTTGCTCTGGATGAAGTAATGGAGATTGGTTTGATTAATTACTCTCACAAACACAGTCATGTGAAAGTTATGCAGTGTAGAAACAGACCATGTTGGTACTTCACTGGATTTTATGGTCACCCTGTGGTTCATAATAGAATGGAGAGACGGGACTTGATCAGATTTTTAAGTAAAGATATCAATTGCCCTTGGATTGTGATGGGAGATTTTAATGAAATTGTATCTTTGTCTGAGAAGAAAGGGGGAGCCAGAAGACCAATAAAGCAGATGATGGATTTCCAACAGTGTATAATGGATAGTGATTTGTGTGATATGGGTTATTAAGGATCCAGATTTACTTGGTGTAATAATAGAATGTTTGAAAATTTTACCTTGGAAAGGCTGGATAGAAGTTTGGCAAATAAGGAATGGTTTAATTTGTTTGGTTGTATTCCTGCACAGACTTTACTCTCTTCTTGTTCAGATCATTCTCCAATTTTCTATTCTATTCCAGATCAAGATAAGTTTCACTGTTTCCAAAGAAAAGAATGGAGATATGAAGCTAGTTGGAATTTGGATTCTGATTGTAAAGAGGTTATTAGACATACTTGGAGTACTGGCTCTTTTTCTTCTGATAAGGTGATAGACTTACAGCATTCATTGAATCAATGCTGTGTAGCTTTGAAAGGATGGAGAAAAGATAAAAGGACTAATGAAAGGAAAGAGTTGCAGCAGATAGAAGAAAGGATGGAATCCATTTAGAATATTGGGACAAGGGAAGCTTGGGAAGAATTGAGGGTGCTTCAATCTGAGAGGAATTTATTATTGGAGAAAGATGATATTCAATGGAAGCAGAGGGCAAAAGTTCACTGGCTTAGATTTGGGGATAGAAATACAAAGTATTATCATTCATGTGTAAACCAGAGAAGAAGAACTAATTTCATTAAGGAAGTTGAATCAGAAGATGGCAGGATTTTAACTGATGATCTAGACATTAAAGCTGCTTTTACTCACTATTTTTCTAATATTTATTCTTCATCTAATCCTGAGGATCCGTGTGCATGTTTATAAACTGTGGAGGAGAGGGTGACAGTGGATATGAATGCTATGTTGATCAAGCCATTTACAGAGATTGAAGTTAAACAGGCGCTTTTTCAGCTGTCACCATACAAATCACCTGGCCCGGATGGATATTCTGCTTCTTTCTTTCAAGTTCACTGGGATACTATTGGAGAAAAGGTTAGTCAGATGGTATTGGATTTTCTGAACTGTGGTGTGGCACTTTCTTCAATTAATCAGACTTTTATTACACTTATTCCAAAGATTAAAAGACCAACCAAGTTAACTGATTTTCAACCTATTAGTATTAGTTTGTGTAATGTAATCTACAAGATAATATCAAAAGTTTTGGCCAATAGACTCAAAATTATACTACCTCAGATTATTTCTACCCATCGAAGTGCTTTCATACCAGGTCCTTTGATTACTGATAATGTATTGGCAGCCTATGAAACAATCCACACTATGAATTCTGCTTTGAAAGGTAGAGAGGGGTTTATGGCAGTGAAACTTGATATGAGTTAGGCCTATGATAGGGTCGAATGGAGCTTTTTAAAGCTAGTTATGGAGAAATTGGGATTTGGGCATCAATGGATAAGTCCGATTATAGAATGTGTTTCATCAGTCTCTTACTTAGTGTTGGTTAATGGTGTTCCACAACAATAATTCCAACCTTCAAGAGGTCTTAGGCAAGGGGATCCTCTATCTCCATATTTGTTTATTTTATGTGCAGAAGTGTTTAGTGGGCTTATCTCTCATGCTCATATGCATGGTACTCTTACTGGTGTGCCCATTGTAAGGGGTTTGGTTCGTGTCTCACATCTTTTCTTTGCTGATGACTGTTTACTATTTATCAGAGCATCCTCAATTGAGTGGAGTCGATTACAAGACATTCTTTTATGCTATGAAAGAATCTCTGGCCAAAAGTTGAATAGAGAGAAAGACATCGTTATTTTTTAGCAGAAACACAGCAATGGGAATGAGGCAACTTATCAAAGAAATCTCAGGGCTTAGATCTACTGGCTGTTTTGATAAGTATCTTGGGCTACCTACATTGGTTGGCAGGCAAAAGAATAGTGCCTTCAAAGGGATTATTGATAGAATTTGGGGTAAGCTTAATAGCTGGCAATCAAAATTTTCGTCGGAGGCTGGAAAGGAAATATTGCTTAAGGCAGTCATCCAAGCTTTGCCAACTCTTTGTATGGGATTATTTAGACTACAAAAGACTTTGTGCCATCAGATTACTAATATGATGCAGAATTGTTTTTGGGGTCATCATGATAGTTCTCAGAAGATCCATTGGTTAAGCTGCAAGAAGATATGTATTTCAAAGAAATCTGGTGGTTTGGGGTTCCAGGGATTTGGAGGCTTTTACCGCTATGTTAGCAAAGCAATTGTGGAGGATTTTGCAACAACCTTCTACTTTAGCTACTGAGATTCTCAAAGCCAAATATTTACCCACATCATCCATCATGGAGGCTAAGTTGCCTAAAAATGCTTCATATGGATGCCAACACCTTCTTCTTATAAGTTCCAATCTCCAATCTCCAGTCTCTATCTTAAGTGCAGATGACCTGGTTTCAAAATTGATCATTCCTGGAACTAATGAATGGAATAAAGCTTTAGTACAAGATATTTTTACCGAAGAGGAAGCATATATGATTCTAAACATGTGTATTAGTCCTCTGTCAAGGGATGATAGCCTGATCTGGAGGTGTACTAATAATGGAAGATATTCAGTTTGAAGTGCATATTATCTTCAACTAGATTTAAACTCAAGTTCTGTGTGCACCACTTCTTCTCAAACTAATGGATTGGAGAAACTATGGCAGAAAATTTGGAATTTAAGACACAGCCAGTGGTTAAAAACTTTATATGGAGATCATGTTGTGATATCCAGCCCACCCGTAGTAATCTCAAACTAAAGCATGTTCTGCAGGAGGATCTCTATCCAATATGTGAAACTGATGTTGAATCTGTGATACATAGTGTCTGGGATTGTATTTTTGCTAAGGATGTTTGGGCTCTATGCAGCAAAAAGATTCAAAAGTGTAGTAGTATACATAATATCAAGTCCTTGGTTCTTAAAATGGTAGAGATGTTCGATGCAGCAGAATTTGATTTATTTTTGGTTATGGCTAGACTGATATGGATGAGATGTAACAGGCTGGTTTTCAGGGGGTATTCCAGCAACCCAATAAACTATTTCAGGTTGCTATTGATTCTATGGAAGACTTCCAATCAGTTTGTCTTTCAACTTTTAACCTCACTATGCAACCTCACTATGCATGAGCAGGTTCCTGCTCAACGTTGGCAAACTCTTCTGTTGGGTTTTATAAACGCAAACTGGGACATTGCTATCAACTGTCAAAGCAAGAGGATGGGAGTAGGGATTATCTTGAAAGATGACAAGGGGGTTGCTATTGCCTCTAAGCAGATTAGTATGGAACTCCAATGCCACAACAGAACACAACACTCAATTTCTTGACAAGCACACAAGACCAAGACATGACACAAACAGATAATAAGATAAGCATAATACCCCCTCCTTATGTGTCCTTTGTAAATAACACAACAAAAACAAAAATAATAGTATGACTTCCAAATGTGTCTACCAAATATGTCCACTCGTATATTTTATTTTATTTTTATTTTTTTTAATTCTTAATTATTAAAAAAGTGACTATTAGTGAAATTTTATTTTTTTAATGGCTAAGAATGTTTAAAAAATGTTTTAAAGAAAAACAAAAATCAATTTACATTGGTATGCATATTTGGTATGCACCTTAGCATTGTCCAAATAAAAAATATTTGAAAATAAGAGGCTTGAAATTAAAGAAACTGCTTTTACCACCAAAGTTCCATGTCATTAACCATTACCTTAATTAAAAATCTACCCACATGGCTTAATTAATACAATAAGACAAGGGAAATACTTCATGAACAACTCCATCTCTAATCTCATTTAACATAAGCCCTTGACTACAGAAAAGATAGACGTGGAAAAGTGTTGAACTAATTAATATGTTCAACTGTCCGTAGGGAATATTCGCCCAGCTTGAGATTTGAGAAGAGAAATGCTGTGTGTCCCGTTGGGTTCTACCGATGGTGGGTCTCAATGGTTTTTTTTTTTTTTTTTTTTAAATTAATGATTAAATAAATATTTTTTAATGAGGTTGTGAATTTTATTTTTAAAAATATTTAAAAATGTTAAAAAAACACATATAAAAAAAATAGATGAAATAATATGTCCAAGAATCTCCAATATGACAAATCATTAAGTACTCAATTAATATGCCTTGGAAAATTGTGCCATCAATATCCAGTTTGGGGGCTGCCAAAGGAGAGAGAGAACCTTTTCCTTTTTCAAGCCGAATAATTTGGTTAAATGATTATCAATATGTAAATAGTCGAAGGGAATTAACGGGAAAAACAAAGCTTTCTAAAGCGGAAAATCGTTCTCCTCTCTAAGGAGGGGTAAATCACTTTTACAGATCTAATATTATCACATTAGATATCTATGACATCTAATATTCGGAACTGGAGGAATTGGTAAAACAACAATTTAAAAAGACATCTATAGACTATAATATGATTTAATTTGAAGGAAGTTGTTTCTTGAAAAACATTAGAGAAAATTCAAAACGAGCAGAGGTCTGATTCAGCTGCAAAATACTCTTCTTTATGATATTTTAAGAACAAATTTGGATGTTCGTGATACTGACAGATGAACTAATGTGATTAAGCATAGACTTTGCTCTAAAAGGATTCTACTAATTCTTGATGATGTGGATGAGTTGGTCCAAATAGAAAAATTAGTTGGAGATCGTGATTGGTTTGTTTTAGGAAGTAAAATCATCATAACAATGAGAGATCAACGTTTACTAGATAACTCTAAAGTTGAATCAAAACACAAGGTGATGATTATGGATGACAATGAAGCACTTAAAGCTCTTTACCTTGCATGTTGTCCGGAAAGATGAACCATTTGACGATTATGTTGACCTCTCTAAACAAGTAATACCAATTGCAAAGGGCATTCCATTAGCTGCTTTGACAGTACTAGGTTCGGACCTAAAGGGTAAAAGTATACGTAAATGGAAGAGTGCATTGGATAAATACAAAAACATTCCCAACAAAAACATTCAGAAAGTAGTCTATGAAGGATTGGATCATATTGAGAGGGAAATGTTCCTTGATATTGCTAATGTCATGACAATATTTGATAGCTGCCTTTTATTCTTAAAAATTT
Organism: Juglans regia; assembly: GCF_001411555.2. NCBI lineage: Eukaryota > Viridiplantae > Streptophyta > Magnoliopsida > Fagales > Juglandaceae > Juglans > Juglans regia. The sequence goes on from NC_049906.1 coordinate 36,122,339, forward strand.
TAAATTGATTGAATTAAGGACCTACTCGAACATCTTTCTAGGCAAGCCAATAATGTTGTTTGAAGAACACAGAGTGACAGATGTGCTTGGAGTTGGCTATATTATATGATCTGTACTGGAAAGTGAATCACCATTTGATAACATTATAACAAGAATATATTCAAAAATTGACATTGAAGTTGAAATGAGATTCTAACTAATTTAACCATAACAAATCCCATGTTTTCATATTAGATTAATATATCCAAGAATAAAGAAATTCCTTTGATCTAAATTTTATTTTGGGTATCACATTTTGTAATAGACATGATCATATTATTTTCATAACATTGTGTCTGTAAAAGTGATTAACCCCTCCTTAGAGAGCTAAGCGATGTTTTGCCTTAGAAGCTTTATTTTCCCTGTTAATCGTATGATCCATTTGTGTTGATAAACAATGAAAAACACAAAATTTATTTAAAAATATCATTTTTTTCAAAATAACAAATGGAGCCAAAGATTCAGACCAGAAGATGTATAGAACTTTGGATTCGCCTCAGGTTTTACATGTTACTGTTGAGGGTGATTCCCTAAGAATAGTAGTTGTTGAAGTAATTCTCTTGTCATGATATAAGTGTTAAGAATATAATACAAATAATTAAATGGACTTCTACTCATCATCTTATACTTTTGGAACAAAATGTGATTTTATATGGTATCAGAGCAGAGGTCTTGAGTTCAAACCTGACTCTACACTATATCCGATTTAATGATTTGCTTTTGGGACAAGTATGTAAGCTAGCTTTGGACCGTTAATGATATGGAAGTTTGGTGCATGGTATATATGCATATGTTACCTACCTAGACTACATTAATCAACATTGAGTTTGTTTAAAAATAAGTTTTCTTGAGTATTTACATATTGATATTCGTATGACCAAGTTCTGCTTTGAGAAGGAGAAGGTTTTCTCCTTTCACAGCCCTTAAATTGGATATTGATGGCACAATTTTCCAATGTATATTGGAGTTAATGATTTTCCATATTCAAGTTAATTGGACAGTTGGATGCATTAAGTTCAACTACTTTTCCCAAGTCTCTCTTTTCTCTAGTCAAGGGCTCATGTTAGATGAGATTAGAGATCGAGTTGTTCAAGTATTTCCCTTGTCCTGTTGTACTGAGCCATGTATGGTCCTCTAATTCAACTTTGTGACCATATAGTAGGATCTCTTGTTATGAGGCTTCTTTCCTGCATTTCTGTTTATATTTTTCAGTTTTAGTGCATGCAATTTCTAATCATGGTATGCCAATTTACTCCATTTTTAGGGGCTCTGTTTTAGAATTCAAAACCATATACGAAATAACGATAATTGGGAGTTTGGAGTGTTTGCGAGATCATGGTTGATAAAAGACTACATCAAGTTGTGTACCCCAGTGAACTTTGCATGTGCACCTGCTGTATGGTACTAATCATAGAACAACAAAACAATTGAAAGGACATCAAGCAAATCAAACTCTCTCGACTCTTTTCTAAATTTCATCAGATTTTTGACAAAAAAAAAAGCAACATGCTACAATCAATAGGTAAGAGAAGCATAAAGGAAATGAGAGGCAGCAAAAAAACTTTCTGCAACCCAAGTCCAAGTTCAATCTTCCTGGCTTCAGTTATTCTTTTAGTGGACTTAAATCTTTGTGTAGATATGTGAAGCATAGAATCCTGTTTTGAAGATGAGATGTTTTGACAGGCAAAGATTTTATAGTCGTGATAAGTGAAATTTTTCCTTCAAATGCCTCTGTCACAGTCTCTCTTTGTGCTTTTCTGCTATCACCGTAGTGCTTTCTGTTAAAACCACATTTCTCCTTATGTTGAGAAATTTCTAAAGCCATTTTGAGCAATTCTACAAAGAAATTCATAATAAACGTATTAAGTTCTCGAGGCAGACTTATGTTGGATCACTTTAATATTCCTGTCATATTCCTTTAATTATTCTTATAACTCGTATTCCAGAAATAGCGAAGCACATTGTTTTTAGATGCATATCACAAACTGCAGTAGCAACACATTTCTTTCACTATATTTATTTGGGAAAGTCCTCAGCTTCGTTGATGTTGGAGGTGAAAGTTGTGCTCTCATTGCAACTGGTTCTTTCCACTGAAAATAGGAAGAGTTCAAGTATACTCAGTTGTGAACTTGGCCGTGGCGCATGGCTGAAAAAACAAGTCAATGTAACTACTTCCAATGCTTTTATCACCAACGTTGAGTATCAAGCTAAGTAATTCTTCTGAGAATTCTTCTGAGAGTTTTCACAAACACATGGAGGGCAGTCCAGACAATTCAGCAATAACGTAATGGCCAACGAGTCCTTCTCTCCAATTGTACATCATCTTCATAGAATCTTCTAGAATACAACAGTAGAGAAAACCGTTATCATTTTCTCTCAAGTTATTTGTAAATTCGTTATTCCTTTACTTGTTATTTCTGTGTATATATAGCACCCAATACACATCAATGAAATCAGGAAAATCCTTTCTGTTTTTATCTTCATTCTGTTATCATGGTATCGAGAGCCTTTTAAGGACTCACGTCCAAACATATTCATGGCTTCCCCTGCACCTCATTCTTCCCCACCCACCCTTTCCTCCTTTTCTCATATTGTAACCACAAAATTAACTAATGATAATTTCCTTCTCTGGAAGGTGCAAATATCTGCTTACCTTCGTGGTCAGGGTCTCTTTGGTCATGTTGATGGTTCTCTCTCATCTCCTCCCAAATATCTCACTGATTCTTCCACCTCTCAACCAAAACCTAACCCTGATTTTACATCTTGGCAGCGCACTGACCAGCTCGTTCTCAGTGTGTTATTCTCCTCTCTTTCAGACTCCATTCTTGGCCATGTGCTATCTTCCACCACTGCACATTCTCTTTGGTCCTCTGTTGTCTCCATGTTTGATTCTCACTCTCATGCTAAGGAATTTCAGATCCGATTCCAACTCACAAATCTTTCCAAAGGAGACCAAACGATCTCAGATTACTTTGGGAAGGTACGTTCCCTGGTTGATTCACTGGCCACAATTGGAAATACTCTTCCTGATAAGGAAATTGTCACATACCTTTTAAATGGGTTAGGACCCTCTTATGAGGCATTTATCACTTCGGTCACTGCAAGGGCTGATCCTCTTTCCTCCCATGAATTATTTCAACTCTTACTTATTAATGAAAGTAGAGTTTCCCATCAAAATAAGAGCCTCGTCTCCTCTGAGCACTCTGTGAATTTAAGTGTTTCTGAACAACGTGATCACCGTGGTCGTGGACGTCAAGGAAGAGGAAGAGGTCGTTCAAATTCCTGGAACAACTCTCGTGGGCGTTCCAACTCTTCTTAACAAAACTACAACAACCAGCGTCCTACCTGTCAAGTTTGCAACAAATCGGGCCATGTTGCTCTTCAATGCAGGTATAGGTTTGATCATGCCTACCAGTACAAGGCTCCTTCATCTTTCTTGGCAAATTACACTGCTCCTAGCTCCGTATCCGACTCTTCTTGGTATCCTGACTCTGGCGCTACACATCATCTCACCAACGAGCTCAGCAACTTGAACATCTCATCAGCACCTTACACTGGTAGTGATTCAATACACGTGGGTGATGGAACTAGCATTCCGATTCAAAATTTTGGTGACTCCTATCTCTCAACTCATAACTCATCTTTTCATCTTAGAAATCTCTTACATGTTCCAGCCATCACCAAGAATCTTGTGTCTGTTCTTCGATTTTGTGTAGACAACTCATGTTATTTTGAATTTCATTCCTCTCATTTTTCTGTGAAGGACACTCAGACGAAGAAGGTGCTCCTCACAGGACCCACGCATAACGGGCTTTACATTTTCCCTACTCTATCTCAGTCCACCACCAGTCCATCCAGCCATCTTGGTGAAAGAACGTCTCCTGGCCAATGGCATCAGAGGCTCGGCCATCCTTCTTTGGGCCTTGTTTCTCGCATTTTACGGCAATATTGCTTACCCACTAGTTCCAGTGATTCTACTTTCTTTTGTAATGAATGTCCAATAGCAAAGGCACATCAATTGCCCTTTAGTGTCTCTCGGACAGTTTATACTAAGCCTCTTCAATTGTTATGTGCTGATGTTTGGGGTCCTGCACCTCATACATCTAGACTTGGTTTTAAATATTACATTTCCTTTGTGGAACAATTCACCAGATATACTTGGATATTTCCTATCAAATTCAAATCTGATGTTACTCAAGTTTTTACCACTTTTCTTCCCTATCTTGAAAGATTATTTGATACTAAACTCTTAACACTTCAAACTGATGGTGGTGGGGAATTCAAACCCCTCACTCAAATTTGTCAAAAGTTTGGTATAACACATCGTCTCTCTTGCCCTCATACACATAAACAAAATGGTCTCGTTGAACGAAAACATCGTCACATCGTCGACACTGGGCTAGCTCTTTTGGCCCATTCCTCACTTCCATTCTCCTTTTGGGCTGATGCTTTTGAAACTGCAGTTTACTTAATTAATCTTCTTCCTTCTCCTGTCACAAAAAATAACTCTCCTTATTTTCTTGTTCATAAAAATCATCCTGATTATAATTTTCTCAAAATTTTTGGATGTGAATGTTGGCCCAATCTTCGACCCTATCTTCCAAACAAATTAAATTTCAGATCCGTCTCTTGTTTATTTTTGGGGTACAGTACATATCATAAGGGATACAAGTGTTTAGATCTCATCACAAATCGTCTCTACATTTCACGTGATGTTATCTTTAATGAGAAATCTTTTCCATACAAAACAATTCGGCCCATTTCAAAACAAATTCCATCTCCGGAAACCGTTTCTCTACCCATTTTACAACCATCTATTCTCGGGCCTGCTCCAAGCCCATCTGTTCCTCTAAACACTACGGCCCACTCCTCACCTTCATCTTCCTCCCGCACTCCATCTGCAGAAAACACTCCCATTTCGAGTTTTACTTCCCGTGTTGACCCTCCCAACTCCACTTCCCCTTCTCCTCTCTCTGATTCATTATCTCTACCGAATCACACCTCTCTTGTTCCTCGTCGTTCCCCCATCATTACTCGTGCCCACACCAACTCTTCCCGACCCCGTGTGTTCACCGATGGAACTGTTCCTTATCACTCTCGGTATTGTTTCACTACTGATGCTCATGTGCCTGATGAGCCGTCTAGTTTTTCTGCAGCTTCCAGGTTTCCAGAATGGTGGCAAGCTATGTGACAGGAGTTCAGTGCACTTCAACAGAACCAGACATGGAGCCTTGTTCCTGCACCTCCCTCAGCTAACATTCTTGGCTGTCGATGGGTGTTTCGCACCAAAACCAAGGCCGATGGCTCTTTTGAAAGAAGAAAAGCTCGACTGGTCGCTAAAGGCTACCATCAGCTTCATGGATTGGACTACACTGAGACATTCAGCCCAGTAGTCAACCTTCAACAATTCGTCTCATTCTCTCTATTGCAGTGACCCGCGCTTGGCCCCTCAGACAACTGGATATCCAGAATGCCTTCTTACATGGATCATTAACAGAGGATGTTTATATGCAACAACCTCAAGGTTTCGTGGACACTACTCACCCAGATTACATCTGCAAGCTTCACAAAGCCATCTATGGCCTTAAACAGGCTCCTAGAGCTTGGTTTGCTCAATTAAGCGCATGGCTCCTTGATTTCGGGTTTACAGCATCCAAAGCAGATCCCTCTCTATTTACCTTATTTCATGGTAATGTGCAGGTCTACTTTCTCGTGTATGTAGATGACATTGTCATCACAACATCACACTCATCTGCTATTGATGATCTAATCTCAGCCATGAGTCGCAACTTCCCAGTTAAGGACCTTGGTCCTCTCTCCTTTTTTCTTGGACTCGAAGTGGATTACACGGCCAATGGTATAATTCTATCTCAACGGAAGTACATCAAACAATTGCTCACCAAAAGCAAGATGTTATTTGCTAAGCCCATCACCTCTCCAATGGTTGCCAACCTCAAGCTCTCTAAATTTGACTCTACAGATTTTGAAGATGCTACTCTCTATAGGAGCATCGTTGGGGGCCTCCAATATTTGTCACTCACGAGACCTGACCTTTCCTTTGCAGTTAATAAAGTGTGTCAATTTATGCACACTCCAAAAACTGCACACTGGACAGCCGTGAAACGCATCTTGAGGTATCTGAAAGCCACGATTAATCATGGTCTCATCTTCAAGCAACAAAAAGCATTCACCCTTCAAGCATATTCTGATGCTGACTGGGGAGGTTGTCCCGATGATCGACGTTCAACCGGTGGATTCTGTATATACTTGGGTCAACACTTAATCTCGTGGAGCTCAAAGAAGCAGAGCACAGTAGCACGATCTTCCACAGAAGCAGAATATAAGTCCCTTGCATCAGCAGCAGCCGAAGTCATCTGGTTACAAACTGTCCTTCAAGAGCTACGAGTTTTTCTTCCATCAGCTCCTACACTATGGTGCGATAACATCGGAGCAACATACCTTTATGTCAATCCAGTGTACCATTCCAAAACTAAACGCATGGATATTGACTTCCATTTCGTGCGAGATCGAGTTGCAGCAAACACTCTACAAGTCAAGTTCTGTAGTTCACAAGATCAGTTAGCTGATCTTCTTACAAAACCAATTGTTGCCGATCGCTTCCTTCGCTTCAGGACGAGTTTGAACGTAGTTGATACCCCGTTCAACTCGAGGGGGCGTATCAAGCTAAGTAATTCTTCTGAGAGTTTTCACAAACACATGGAGGGCAGTCCAGACAATTCAGCAATAACGTAATGGCCAACGAGTCCTTCTCTCCAATTGTACATCATCTTCATAGAATCTTCTAGAATACAACAGTAGAGAAAACCGTTATCATTTTCTCTCAAGTAATTTGTAAATTCGTTATTCCTTTACTTGTTATTTCTGTGTATATATAGCAGCCAATACACATCAATGAAATCAGGAAAATCCTTTCTGTTTTAAAGTGGTGTATGTTCTAACCACTCCTAGGCCGTCTACAAATGAGGACGAGACAATTGCTCAAAGTCGGGCAAGAATCAAGTGGGAACAAGACGACTACATCTGCAAGGGTCACATCTGCAATGCAATGTCTGACACATTGTTCGACGCGTACCAGAACAAAGCAACCGCCAAGGATCTTTGGGACGCACTTGAGGCTAAGTATCTTTTAGAAGATGCTACAAGTAAGAAATTTCTGGCTACCAAATTTTTCAGTTATAAAATGGTAGACTCTAGGCCTATTGTTGAACAATTCAATGAAATTATACATATTCTTGATCAATTCACTCAACACAATATGAAAATGGATGATTCTATATCGGTTTCATCCATTATCGATAAACTTCCTCCATCATGGAAAGACTACAAAAGAAGTCTAAAGCATAGAAAGGAGGAAATGTCTCTGGAAGATCTAAGCCAACATCTTCGTATAGAAGAGGAAATAAGGTTCAGAGAATGTAAAGAAGAGCGTGACTCTTTGACCTCCAATATGCATATGGTAGAGGAAGGAAAGACTCACAAAATTGGACAACCCAAGCAATCCGGATATGAAAACCGGAAGAGAAAGAATAACTTTGGAAGAAAACAAAGTTACTTCCAAGGCAAGAATCAGAAGAAACTGAGTGTAAATTGCTTTCATTGTGGAAAGCCAGGCCATTACAAAAGAGATTGTCGTTTCCTTAAAAAGAAACAACAAAACTCTGACTCCAAAGAGAATTTTATGGCCATGATTTCTGAGGTCAATATTCTTGAAGGAGACAACTCTTGGTGGATTGACTCAGGAGCAACAAGACATGTTTGCAAAGACAAGAGTTTGTTTAAAAAGTATGAGTCGGAAGAAGATGGATGTGTTATCTACATGGGAAATTCATCCACTTCTACAGTTAAAGGCAAAGGCACAATAGATTTGGAGTTCACATCTGGAAAAGTGCTTACTCTCAGGGATGTATATCATGTACCAGAAGTTAGGAAAAATCTTGTATCTAGTAGTCTTTTGAATAAGTATGGGTTTAAATTAGTCTTTGAGTCAGATAAATTTGTTCTGACCAAATGGGGTAATTTTGTGGGGAAGGGATATCTGAGTGAAGGCATGTTCAAACTCAATATTAATAATAAAGTGAATGTTTTTGTTTATATGCTTGATTCATATTTTTTATGACATTGTCGTTTAGGACATATTCATGCTAGAAAGCTTGATAACATGGTTAATTTAAGTTTAATTCCTAAATATGCTAAAGATATGATAGATAAATGTAGAATATGCATGCAAACAAAAATTACAAGAAAACCTTTTTCTAGAGTAGAAAGGACTTCATCTTTATTGCAATTAATACACAGTGATGTATGTGACATGCATAGCACGCCTACTAGAGGAGGTAAAAAATATTTTGTGACTTTTATAGACGATTTCTCTAGATATTGCTATGTTTATTTGATGCATTCAAAAGACCAAGTTTTGGATAATTTTAAGGCATATAAAAATGAAGCAGAAAATCAATGTGATGTCAAGATAAAATGTCTTAGATCCGATAGAGGAGGTGAATATCACTTTCCTGCTTATTGTGAATCTGTAGGCATTATTCATGAAACTACTATGGCTTACACTCCACAACAAAATGGAGTGGCAGAAAGGAAAAACAGAACTTTAGTAGAAATGGTTAATGCCATGCTTACTAATTCTGGTTTAAACAAAAGTTTTTGGGGAGAAGCTATGCTGACAGCATGCTATATTTTGAATAGAATACCCCACAAGAAAACTAAAGTTTCTCCATATGAATTATGGAAGAAAAGAAAACCAAACTTAAATCATTTTAAAGTTTGGGGTTGTCGAGCCATAGTTAGATTACCTGAAGCTAAGATAAAGAAGTTAGGACAAAAAGCCATTGAGTGCATTTTCTTAGGTTATGCATATCACAGTGTTGGCTATAGATTCCTAGTTGTGGAACCTAACGGTTCTGTTGATGTCAATACAGTGATTGAATCCAGGGATGCTGAATTTTTTGAAAATAGATTCAGTGAAATTCCACTTTTTAATGATAAAATAGTGGAATTAGACAGATCACTTGAAAATAATGGTGAATCTGGTGAACCACTTGAACCAAGAAGGAGTAAACGAGTCAGAACTGAAAAGTCATTTGGACCAGATTTTGTTGTGTACTTGGTAGATGGTACAAGAGATTCATCTTGTAACCAAATCATGATTACACACAATGTTGAGAATGATCCTATGACGTATGAAGAGGCTATGAAGTCTCAGGATGTAGCTTTTTGGAAAGAAGCTATTAATGATGAAATGGATTCAATCATGGGTAATAATACTTGGAAATTAGTAGATTTACCCCCTGGTTCGACACCTATTGGTTGCAAATGGATTTTTAAAAGGAAACTGAAAGTAGATGGAACAATTGAAAAGTTTAAGGCAAGATTAGTAGCAAAGGGTTTTACCCAGAAGGCAGGGTTAGATTATTTTGATACCTACGCACCAGTTGCTAGGATTGCTACTATCAGAACTTTGATTGCCTTAGCAGCCATCTACAAGTTTGAAATCCATCAAATGGATGTTAAGACTGCCTTCTTGAATGGTGAGTTAGAAGAAGAAATTTACATGGAACAACCCGAGGGGTTTGTCATGCTTGGCCAAGAACATAAAGTTTGTAAATTGGTTAAGTCACTTTATGGACTTAAACAAGCACCAAAACAATGGCACGAAAAGTTTGATAAAGCTGTAGTGAAAAATGGTTTTAGGATACATGAATCTGATAAATGTGTCTACAGCAAGTTCAATGGAAATAAAGGTGTTATAATATGCTTATATGTGGATGACATGTTGATTTTTGGCACTGATAATATGAGCATTGAAAGTACTAAGAAATTTTTGTCATCAAATTTCGATATGAAGGATTTGGGTATTGCAAATGTGATTTTGGGTATTAGAATTATAAGAAATGATAATGGTATAACTCTAACCCAATCACATTATATTGAGAAAATATTGAAAAAGTTTAATTACTTTGATTGCAAACCCATGGCTACACCTTTTGATTCAAATTTTAAATTGTATCCTAATACTGGGAGAGCAGTGGATCAACTTGAATATGCTAGAGTTATTGGTTGTCTAATGTATGCTATGACATGTACTAGACCTGATATTGCATTTGCAGTAGGCAAACTTAGTAGGTACACTAGTAACCCTAGTCATATTCATTGGATAGCTGTACAAAGAATTTTCAAATATTTGAGAAATACCATAAATTATGGTATTGAGTACAGCGGATTTCCTTCGGTAGTAGAAGGATACACAGATGCCAGTTGGATAACTGAGCATGATGATCACAAGTCAACCAGTGGGTGGATATTCACCCTTGGTGGAGGAGCAATCTCCTGGGGATCAAAGAAGCAGACATGCATAACTGACTCTACCATGGCAGCAGAGTTTATAGCATTGGCTTCTTGTAGCAAAGAGGCAGAGTGGCTGAGAAATTTATTAATAGAGATTTTGATTTGGCCAAAACCAATGCCACCAATATCTTTGCATTGTGACAGTCAGGCTACACTGTCGCGGGCCTATAGCCATATATATAATGGCAAGTCTAGGCATATTGGTTTACGACATAGCTATGTGAGGCAATTACTCACAGATGGAGTAATTACAATTGATTTTGTGAGATCTTGTCAAAATTTGGCAGATCCGTTAACTAAAGGACTTGCAAGGGATTTGATGTGGAAGACATCAAAGGGGATGGGTTTAAAGCCAATACAATAAAATCACCAATAATGGAAACTCGACTCAACTCTTGAACATATCAAGACTTGAGTTCAATGAGCAAAGTACATTATATGTTCGTGATTTGCAAGCACTGTGATATTTAACTTAGTTTTCAAACTAATTTAATCATCCCAAGGTTTGAAGTGCTTGGTACTGTAATGAAAATGAGAGGTTGAGCAATAAGCTCTTAATAGATTTATAACATGGTTATGTTAAAGTGTTTAGTTACAGGACACTTTTGATAAGTCTACCTATATGAGTGTCGGGGGTGGTGCCGCCTCCTATGCGAATTAAGGCTTTGTCACTAAAGCGCTCATGAAACCAGGATATAGACACAAGGCCAATCCACGTGTCGGCTTTTATGAACTACCCAAAGAGAAGAAAGTTTATATGTGAGATATATCCGGTTAATCGTATAGAATTGCTAGTTCAAAGCATTGTCTACTATGCCATTCTGGTTAGCTTTGATGTATTTTCACTATGTGAATGTTCAAGTCCAAAAGACACCTTCATTTATGTATAAGTTTTCCTATTCTAACCAGGATATATTTTGAAAATGGCGGGGGATTGTTTGAAATATTTTCAAAATAATATATATATTATTTATAATTAATAATATTTTGGGGATTTATTTTTGGAAGTTGTGAATTGTTTTGGAAAGAGAGGAATTAAGGAAAGTTTATAAGCAATAGCTTATGGTTATAACATTTTTGGGTCTATGAGCCTCCATAAGCCAATCACCCCTTTGACGAAACGGTTTTAATTTCTCTTCACCGCATGCGTGAAGCACTGCGTCGCATGGCTCAAGCCTCATCCTCAAGTGACGCACCGCATGCCTGGGCGCTGAAGCATTGGAACGCACCAGGGGCTCCACCATGCACGAGGAGATGCAACGCATTGGAAAGAAAAATTAAATTCCAATGCGTGCACGCAGTGATTCGAACTGGTGCCATCCAGTTGAAACGGAAGCCAGGCGACCATTGGACTGAGTCCAACGGTTGTGTCATTTGGCAGCAGGCAAAATATATGTACTTGTTCTGAACAGTTTTCAGAAATACAAAGAATTATAACTTTTCGTTCACAACCTTTGGTTATCTATAAATAGACCCATTGGCCTGCAATTTGATAGATGACAGAATATAATTTCGAATTCTCTCTCTCTCTCCCAAGTTCTTCACTTCTTCATATTATTAGAACTTGTTAGAATCTGTTTGTTCTCGAGAGAACAGATTTCTAATTTCTTGGTTGAATAGCAAAATCTGAGGGTATTCGGGGTCTAATTTCGTGTGTGCATAACGCAGTTAGACAAACAGACTTGTTCTGGGCTTCATTGTATCTTGGAGGCAAATTCGCTTGTAACCCGTGTGCATACCGTTATTGGTGGGGGCGAATATTGTCTTAAGGAAAGCGACATTGTAACGCGCCTTGAAGCAAACTTTCTCTGACTATTGTGTTTTTTGCAGCCCTTTTGTTCCAACAAAAGTTGAGATCAATAGAGTTGAGTTCCCATAATCCCAGCCAACCAACGTGAGCAATACCGCCAGTTTTTATGCAACCTCACGAGTAGATTCATGTAATTTTTTTAACATCATATATGAAACAAATGACAACACCTGATTTCAATGGCAAATACCAAATCAAGTCTTAGAGACAAGAGAGAACAAACAAAAATGAAAGGAAAAACTCACCTGAAATTTCAAAGAAATAGCAGCAACAGGGGCAGGCGATTTAACAATGATATCCCAAGTAAAAGAAATAAAAGCAACAGGGGCCGGCAGGCCACTTGGGCTGCAAATGCTAAACCTAGAAATGGCTGTATATGTTGAATGGAGCTAACATGTTTTGACAAATATGATGAAGCCGGAGTTGTTTCTTCCCACTACTGCACAAGTGCTTCCATGTTCAATAAACGCTACACCATATAAAACTTCAGTATCTATTCCTATCTGGTTGGAAAATGAAACCAAGTAAAAAACTCGAACTAATTTAAAGGAATGGACAAGAAAGTGATTTTTCAAATCTTGGTATTCTTTGTGGATCACCAAAGCAATGCAAATAATCATCCTAGAAAGGCAAGATTATTAAAATCTATGAAATAATATTCTTCACAATCAATGTGGTTGTCCTCTTTCTCAAGACACATGCAACCCGAGTAGATTAAGGGAATTTTAACATCAAACAGTAACCAAATGACCACCTTTATTTCATTGGCAAAGACTAAACATATATGGTCCATCGTACACAAAATTTTATGGGTCCTAAAACAGAGCAATGGAAAAAAAAAAAAAAAAAAAAAAATCTGGAAGTTTGTATCATCGTACTCCTTCTCCACTTATCTGGAAGTTTGATGCCCCAAGTTCAAGAATATCATCCAAAAACTTAAGTACCAATCCAAAAACATCATCCCACAAAAGAACAGAGATTATTAAAATCTACAGAAGAAGTCCGTGTCATAGTGTCCCTAAATCCAAATTTTAGGTGCTTGGCAACAATTTGTTTATGTGTACTTTAGAGTGAAGCAGCATGAGCAATATTGTTAGCACACATGAGTATTGTTCTATGATAAAGTCCATATCATTGTGCCTTTTTTTCTTTTTGAAAAACTCTATCAAATCGGTGCTTATAGCACACCATCAAAACATAAATTTTAAAATTTGAATGCTACAAGTTAAATCTTACCATTTAAATGATATGAATGTTGTGCTTTACAGACTAGCTTGAGAATATAATAACTTTTTTTCGGTATTAGAAAGTAACAGAAAAAAATAATACAAAGAGAGAAGGAACAAAATTAAAATTTGATCTTATAAATCAAATTATGTTACGTAGATAGTATGTGATGTAAAGACTTTTAAATAAAATTATTCTTCAAAAAAAGACACATGAAATATATCCCAACCAAAACATAGTACGAACAGGGCGACATACTTGGGTTATCATTAATTGAATTTCTGTTGATCAGGAGTTTTTGCAACCTTGGCTTCATCTATTTATTTTTTTATTTGCTCTCCTTTCATTCTTGTATACCACTTTGGCTCTGCAACTTTTATAAAACTGCACCATCCCTTCGTAACGATGATGGAAATCAATTGAGCTCGCAAATTGACCAAAACCTTTAGTTCAAAAGATTGTAAATTGGAGTACCCCGCCCATACAGCATATCCATTAATTCCCCTTGAATACTGCATACATGATTTGAGCCATTAGTGGTTATCTTAGCATCACCATTAGTGGTTATCCAAGCAGCTTTGAAGAACAACGATTTTGAAGTGCATAAAAGTTTAATACGTAGGTTGTCTGAACACAGTTTCTCCAACAAAGTAGCCCAACCAAACATGTTCTGAACACATTTCATAATCTGAACTGACGGAATTGAATCTGGAATCCTGTTTCCCACAAAGATTATGCCAATTCGATGGTGCTTAGGATATCCCTGCAATACGAAAATTATAAATGTTTAACAAGATAAGCTAGCAAATTTTGAAGAATACCATTTTTTTTTTTTAAATGAACCATTGGCATTCATATTAATAGAACCAATAACAAAGTTAATACCATACAATTAAAAATTAGGATCAAGCAAGACCCTAGAATGAATAAAATCTGGACATTGATGACACCATTGAATATACAGTATCATCCACAAAGCAGCGTGCCTTGCAAGTAAATGAGCTGCTCCATTTTCTTGTCTACCGACATGAATTACATCATACACTGCAAACCGAGAAAGAAGACTTTGAATTTCAGAAATCAGATTCCCTTGCCTTGAAAAATTAGGTTCTTTAGAACCAATAGCCCCAATAACTTACAATGAATCCTCTTCCAATAGCAAACTTGAGAAACCTAAAGTCAGATCATTTAAAGATCCATTAAAGCAGCCAAAGCCTCTATATCATTTGCTTCAAACAGCCCAAATTCCTTCCAAAATCAAAGCAAATAAGGGCTGGTTTGGTTACGCAAAACCAAACAATCTCATTTCATCTCATCTCGTATAATCATTACAATTTTCCTAAACTCTCACACAAAATATAATAAACAATTCAATTTTTCTAAATCTCAAAACAAAAATAACATTAAAAAATAATATTATAACAATATTTTATTCAACTTTCAACAAAATATCTCATATCATCTCATCTCATCTGAACTACGTAACCGAACGAGGCCGACATCACATTTTTCATTCCTTAAAATAGCCCCAATAACCATAAAGTCAGAAGAATACCAATTTTGAAGTTCAAAAAGGATACCAAATGACCATCTTTTCTATTTCAGTGGAAAAAGCTAACTTAGGTTTTAAACATCAGAATTCAATGCAAGAGTATAATTCTATAAATTGGTATTAGCATATATGGTCTGTAACGCCCCATTCCTGAGGGTCCGGAGAGTTAACTCATATTACCTGATAATCAACTTCAACATTGCTAATATACTTTCAAAAGCTCTAAATTAAACGTAAACACTTCAAATTTAATTGACCACACATACTCGTATATAAAATCCTCAATACAGTAACCCCAAAAAATTACCAACTTCTCTACATGCCACTTAAACTCACATTTCAACAATATAATTAATCAAATCACCAATACTCATCGAAAACTTTCTATTCTTAATCCACTATTCTTAAGTCATCTCACCCAATTCTTCATAGTCCTGATCCTTAGCTGAAATATCCAAAAATCATCTGAAAATATTGGAGATAAAGGGGGGTGAGTTATCAACAACTCAGTAAGTAGAGAACATATACTAGTATGTAAACATGAGCATTTTCATAATTCAGAAAGCAGTACAACATATTTACTTTCAGAATGCATAATCAAAGCATGTTACCAAAAATTTCAGAGCGAAGCTTTCAATAAATTTCTTAATCAAAATCCTTTGGTATGTCAAAATCTGAGACCTCATCTTTATCATATTGGAGCATCACATCGGGACAGATACCATGTTTAACCCCCGTGGTAGGGTTATAAACCACCATTATACCCGTGTCTGGGCCGTATCCACTATTATAATCTGTGGTTGGGCCGTATCCACTATTATAACTCGTGGTTGGGACGTATCCACTATTATAACCCGTGATTGAGCTGTATCCACTATTACCGAGCAGAATATTAGAATCAGACTTAATTAGAATACAGAATCAGAAATCCATGCCAAGATTTTCAGATGACACATCATATCAAAACTAAATACTGAACACTTTTAGAACATTTCACATATCCAAGAATAATAGACACAAAATGTTTTCATTTAATCAAAGCAAAACTTTTGGGATCTTATATTCACTCTGTTTTATAGTTCAGAAATCGAATGCTAAAATCAGCTCATGTCTACACCACTCATGACAAAAACTATTTTCTCTTATATTGGATTTATGCATATGCAGAACAAACATCTGAGATCGTTTTTCAATTTTATTTTCAAAAATAAACATGCACATTTTCAAAGTCAACCTCATTTCATTTCTTTTGTGCAAAGTTAGTATAGGAATCTTGCTTACCTGGACTTCTTAGCTTTTTAGAATTTTCCTCAAAAATGTCGAATCAACTATAGACCGTCACCTATATAAAAAAAAATCACGTAATTTTTGTAAATTTCCAATCAATCACGTATTTCGATACTTAAGCCTAAACTTCTAAAATAACCTATTTTAATTCCTCAAAACCTAAAATCCTCATAATCCAAAAATATATCATCACTTTTTAAAATCATCAATACCCATCATAACTAACGTCAAAGTCAAAACACCAATATTTATACTCGAAACAGCCAACCAGACTGCAGAAAATTTGTTAGTGTAAAAATATATTAAAATCTCAAGAAATTCTTTAGGAAATTACTTACAGTGCTAAAATATAATTTCTAAAGGATCACGGAGGTGCAAGAGGTGGCGGCATAGTTACACAACAGTGCAAAATGCACTATGGCCGTGGGTCTCAAAATGCTAAATTTTGAACGGGGACAAACGAGGACTTGATATTACTAAGAAAGAGCTTAGAGGTGTTGGTGAAACTAATGGTGGCTGTAGTTGGCCGTGGGTGGCGGCGTGGGCGGCAGTTGGAGGCCAAAAAGCTCAAATAAAAAATGGAGATGAATGGGTTTCACCGGTAGCAGATAGAGGTTGAGGAAGGGTGGGTTAGGTAGCTGGGAGGCCGCCGATACTGTGGTGAAAATATGGTGGTTGATGGTGGCACAACGGCGGCGCTAGAGCACAAAAACCGCTCGGCTTGAAGCTATGCGTGGAGGCTAACGACAGCGAGGGAGCAGCTGGAAACAGGGGGTGGTCGCCGGCCGGAGGAGAAGAGAATGGGATGGGCGGTGACGACCACAGATGACGCACGATGATGCTTGGGGCTGACGAAGCAAACGAACGAGGGAGAGGGGAGGGGGTGTCGTGTGCTGGAAGAAAGAAGCAGAGGAAAAAAAATGAAGAGAAAAAGAAAGAGAAGAAGGAAAAGAAAGAGAGGGAAAAAGGAAAAAGGGAAAAGAAAAAGTGAGAGAAAGAAAGGAGGTCTAATCCTCACAACTTGGGTTACAACAATGATCCAACGAAAAGAATTTCAAAATAGTAAGTTGAATACAATAATTTAAATGCAGAGACTAGTTAAATAATAATAATAATAAAAATCCAACAATACAATAATTTTCAAGTCCAACATTGAACTAATTTAAAGTAAAGAGTAATTTAAATGCACATCATAATAATTTTACAACTTAAAAATATAAAAATAAAACCAATGAGGAGTCTGATAAATTTAAAACAAGAGGACCAATAATTAAAATAATCTTTTAATTAAAATAATTACACTAAAATACGGGATATCACATGGTCAATCATACAAGAAGTTTATGGGGGCTAAAACAAGGCAAATGACCACCTTTATTTCAGTGGCAAGTTGAAGCCCTAAACTTAGGTAGAAGGACAATTCTTCTTGACCAAGCAATCAAAATAATCATCGTACAAAAGAAAAACACAGATTATTGAAATCTACAAAAGAAGTCCGTCATAGTGTCCTTAAACCCAAATTTTATGTGCTTGGAGACAATTTATTTGTGTGTACTCTAGACAGAGCAATATTGTCAACCCCAATGCCTATTTTTTTTGGTATTTAGAAATAAAGGGAAAAAATATAGTACGAAGAGAGAAGGAACAAAAATTAAGGGAAAACATTACTTCAAAATCAAAGGAACAAAGGCGACTTACTTACTTGGGTTATCATTAATTGAATTGCTCTTGATCATTAGTTTTTCCAACATCATCGATTTCATCCACTTTTCTTTTTTTATTTGCTCTTCTTTCATTCTTATATACCACTTTGGCTCTGCAAGTTGTATCAAATGGCACTGCCTCCTCATAAGGATGATGGAGATAAAACTGAACTCGCAAGTTGTCCAAAACCTTGAGCTCAAAAGATTGTAAATTGGAGTACCCCACCCATACAAGATATCCAGACCGATCCAAATTAACCAATTCTACCCCTCTTTCAATACAACGTACATGATTTGAGCTGTTACTGGTTATCTTAACATCACCAACAACACCCTCCTCCCGGATATTATCATCATCAAAAAACATTACGAGATATAATACAATTCCGCTGATCTCTTCCAAATAGTGCGGCCCCTCAATATCTACTGCCCACTCTTCTTTGACATCATCAAACCCCTTCACCATTGCATTATCTTTTAAAAACTCATGAACATAATGCAACCATGCTGGAATCTGATTTTCCATAAATAAAGTAGAATCATAATCATAAAGTCTCAGTTAAACCAATATAATCATCATTATCAAATTTTTTCATGTATACCTTTTAAAATGAGATCACACATACATACCTTCCACAATGAATGATTTTGCACTTTATCATTCCATATATTCACATGCATTTTGTAGCAGCCGCTCAATTTAATAGTTTCTAGTGATGTGATGTGGCTTCCATCGAATTGCAATATCTTTGATACTTCTGGAAATCTTTCTAATGACGTGCATCCCTCTACATATATGTACCTTATATTTGGTGGAAGCTCTAGTATTTCTTCAAGTTTCTCACAATCGCGCAAGGAAAGTGTAGTTAGTGGAACGAATCCTTTGATGCTCGTGGGAAGGCAAACAATTTCAGTCCCCTGTAGATCTAACCATCTCAAACTGGCAGAGGAATTAAACATGGTAAAGAAACTATATAGTGGAAAGAAATTTGATTCTGAATGGGAACAACTAATTTGAAGATTTGATACTTGTAATGCAGTGCTCCCATTGCTTGAATTCATTGGAGTCACCAATTCATGGAGTCGTTCTTCACGTAATGAGATCTCCTCTTCCATTTTTGTAGACTCAATAACAAGAAGGGATAGCCCATCATCCCTCATCTTCTTTACAAGTTTTGGACAACCACCAATCTCGAGGAGAGATAAATTTTGCAATCGAATGCAAGCAAATGGGAGACGCATAAGGTTTTTGCAATTCGATATTTTTAAATACTGGAGTCCAACCAAGTTCCCGATGGATAAAGGTAGTTCTTCTATTGCAGTGTGATTTAGAGTCAATGTCCTTAAACATTCCATTTTGCACTCGATTTCAGGAAGATAACGAAGGCTTGAGCAATCACAAAGATGAAGCATGTGTAAAGATCTCAACTTGAGGCTTCTTGGAAGGATTTGGAGTTTAGAGCATCCACGAAAATCCAACATAGAAAGTTTTTCCAAAGATCCAACGGAATCATGCACCTCAACTAATCTTCTACAATTTTGGATAATCAATTCCTTCAAATTTGAGATGCTTGAAAGATCCGGAATCTTTTCTAAGAATTGACAATTAAAGAAAGTCATAGTTGTCAAATTCTGTAAAAGAAAAAGAGGAAAAGTTTAATGGACTTCACTACATAACTCAAAGAACAAAAAAATTGTTGATGATTATAATTGTGTACGTACCTTGGGTTTGAATCCATCCCCTAACTCCTTGACCAGGCTATCACGAATCTTAAAGACAATGAGTTTCTTCCCTTGAAAATTACGTGGCAAAGACTCTACAGGATATTTAGACCAATCAAGGACTCTTAACTTGTCAGAGAGATAATACGGTGCACAAGAAAAATGTGCATTACGATTTATAAAGATTCTAAGTCTTTCCATATGTCGAAATGCTTCGGGATGCAAGCTTATCTCCTCATCCCCTTCAGGTAAATCTACTAGTATGCCTTCAATTTTGTTTGGCCCCTGATATAAGAGAATATTGCATATACAAGAGTCTCAGCAAAATTAGTGCATAAAGTTGTCCATAAATTACAATTTGCTAAAGTTAATAATTTTCGAGTTGACGGTTTATTATTTTATAAAAGATACTACTCTCTCGTTATCTTTACATGCTATTTTCCAATACTAAATATTCACACGTTAAAATATAAAAGACTGACTTTTCTTTCCCAACTTACTTATAGTACTCTTTTAACTTTTCATAAAACAATCGCTAGCTACAAGAGACAGTAGACACTAAATTAGAAAAATATTCGGATATTTGAAATGAAAAAGCTGGACATTTATATGGTACTTAATTTAGTGATTCATCTTCATCAATAAACGAATTGTATTTATAACTACAAATTCATTCTTGATCATTTAAATGATTTTTTCCACTAGGTATTAATTCATAAGTCAATATTTTCTACAAGATTTCACTTTTAGAAAAAGGATTTCTATTGTGACTCTTACCGTATCTTCTTCGAACACTTGACGAACATCCTCGTGAAACCACAATCTACTGCGTTTGCTAGGTTCTTTGGATGATTTTTCTCGAACAATTTCTTGACCCATATCTTGTAGCAAGTCATGCATCCAAATATATCCATAACTACTCCCTTTAACAGTAATAAGACACTTGTCTATAAGTCTTTGGATACCATGATCCGGAAAAAAACCACAACTATCAAATATTTCCATGACCTTAGCAAAAGGTTCTCCTTTGAAGAAAAATGCTATATCAAGGAACATGTCTTTCTCATTATCTTCCAAACTATCAAAACTTATTTGAAGTACTCTCTGAATATTTCGGTTAGGAATATTTCTATACTTATCCAATGCACTTTTCCATTGATGTATACTTTGACCTTTTAGATCTGAACCTAGCACTGTTAAAGCTAGTGGAAGTCCCTGAGCATAGTTTGTTACTTGTTTAGAGAGGTCCACATAATCCTTCAATGGTTCCTTTTCCTCAAAAGCATACAAGCTAAAGAGTTGAAGAGCGTCATTGTCATCCAAAGTCCTCACCTCGTATTTTAAATCAACTTTAGAGTTATCTAGTAAATGTTGATCTCTTGTTGTTATAATGACTCTACTTCCTGAACCAAACCAAGCACGATCTCCAGCTAATTTTTCGAGTTGGACCATGTCATCCACATCATCCAGAATTAGAAGAATCCTTTTAGATTGAAGTCTATGCCAAATTACACCGACTCCTCTATCAACATCATTAATATCCAACTTTGTTCCTAAGATCTCGAAAATAAGTGTATTTTGTAGCTGAATCAGACCTCCCACTTGTTTTGAAGTTTCTCTAATATTTCTCAAGAAACAACTTCCTTCAAATTGAGAAGAAATCTGGTTATAAATATCGTTTGAAATAGTTGTCTTTCCAATTCCACCGACTCCGAATATCCCTACCATGAGTATAATATCCTTCCTTTTGATACTTAAATGCTGATAAATGTCTTGTATACGAGACTCAATCCCAATTGGATGCTTGGCAACACTTAAAGGTGTTCGGTTGACTATTTTTGGGTTCAACCACAAAATGATTTTTTGGATAAATTCTGACTCATCATCCCTATCAATAAAAAAGAGAGAAAAAATTTAAATAGTTAGACATTTCACAGATAAATGACATGAATATGATTTGAGTTAAAGTATATATATTTTTTTCCATCCTTAAATCTGAATATTTTAATATTAGATTGTGCATTTGTCATGACCTTTTGCCATTGTCAGACTTACATTTTCATTCTTTTGTATGTATTTAATTATAACATACTGGATTTGTGTCAATTTAATTGCCCCATGATAAATATCTCAATAGCATCATATATATATATATAGGCAAAACTTACCCGGCTAAATATTCCAACCCTGACAAATTGGCTACTTCTTCTAAAGCTTTCTTCCAGGATTCCAGCAGCGGCTTTATGTCATCCCTTATTTTCTCTCCAAGTTTAGTGAATGCTTCTCCAAATCTTCCTTTTTGTTCTCGTATTTCCGATGGTTTTACCTTATAGAATATTGGTAGAACAATTTGTTTCATTATTTTCTTACACTCAAGAATCTTCAATAGCTCGTTTAAGCACCATCTGGATTCTGCATAGTTTTTAGAGAATACAATAATCGAAATTTGTGACTCTTCAATAGCTTTGAAAAGTTCTGACAGAATTTGCTCTCCTCTTTCAAGGTCGACGCTATCTTTGTAAGTCTTGATTCCACTTTGAAGTAAAGCATGATTTAGATGAGAAATAAACTTTTGGCGAATATCTTTACCTCTAAAGCTCAAGAATACATCATGATTCCATGAACGGATGGAAGGAGATGAAGAGGATGAAGAAGAGGAAGAAGCTCCAAATTGAAAGGCCATGGAAGAAGTCATGCTCTCAAATTCTCAGTATTCGTGATTACTATTTAATTACCAAGAGGTCCAATTATAGAGTAGTGTTATGGCAAATAAATAATGAAAGAGAAGTGGGTAGAAACTTCTCGGCAACTTCTTGGCAATAACGTCGACCATGCATGCTAATTAACCAGCAGGCTAGGTCAATCGATCTTACCATGCTAATTAACCAGTAGGCTAGGCAACTTCTTGGCAATAACGTCGTGAAGTACGTACTTGGCTGTTGCTGAACAAAACAAGAAGATAAGTGTAAATAATAAAGTCCAGAAAATGGAAGGAAACTACATTAATAAATAATAATTTACCCATTGGATTGGTCCAATTTGTCATATGCTTTGTCCATTTGTTTTCAATTTTTCTCCTGTCGCCAGATAGAAAATCCACTACTTTTTATATGCGCTAGTGAATGGAAGCGGCCGTCCTATGATGGAAGCCCGAAAGTAGCCACCACTTTTCCATTTTAGAAACACGTACAAGATATATAACAGAGCTAGCTATAAATTATTCGGACCATCTCATCTCATCCCAAATACCATTCAAATATAAATATTTTTCAAATACCATTCATCCCATCTAAAATAAATATTTTTCAAATAAATTATTCGAACCATCTCATCGCATTTCATCTTAACATCCAAATATCATTCAAACACAAATATTTTTTCATTTCAAATTTTCAAATTTTTAATGTAATTAATCATTACCTAATTATTACAACTTTTTCAAATTTTTAAACAAAACACAAAAAAAATTCAATTTTTTCATATCTCAAAACAAAAATAATATTAAAAATTTATATTCTAACCCTGATTTTAACTTTATAATTTTTATTCAATATTTTCTCTCATTTCCTAAAATCCCGTGAAAATCTTAACTAAAATCATTTTATTAATATTTACAAATTATCTCACTATTATTTACAGATTAATTCTCATCTCATTTCATTTCATCTATGTAACCAAATGAGACTTTAAGCTTATCATATAAGAAAATAATTTGTACAAATTTAGAATAAGATAAGTTTAGTGTAAACTCTTTGAACAAAAGAGATCAATATGAAAAACTCTGTTTTTTATGGTACATTTGTCTCTCTTCTAATCTAGGGACTTAAGTATAATGACAAGCGAAAGCACCATTTGTCCTAAAATTTTAAGATGAGAGGAAGATATAGATTTAATCATTTATATTTTTCTTAATAAAGATTGGGTCAACCATTATATCCAAACAGCACAGACGATAGGC
Organism: Juglans regia; assembly: GCF_001411555.2. Lineage (NCBI taxonomy): Eukaryota > Viridiplantae > Streptophyta > Magnoliopsida > Fagales > Juglandaceae > Juglans > Juglans regia. The sequence continues at coordinate 36,146,014 of NC_049906.1, forward strand.
TGAAATTGAGTTCAGTTTATTATTTTAAAAAAATTAAATTATATATGTACAAATGTGTTTACATGATCAGTATATATGATACATGGCTTAGGTATATAATCTCAAAAATATAGCTGCCACAATTCGGTATTTTAATTTTTATGTGACACCATATTATTACAAATAATATAACATTTTATTTTATTTTATGCCAACTAGCTAACACCAGTATACACGGTAGTACGTAAGTCTACTTGCATTCCTTTATACGGTTTTAAACTCAAGTCCTTAATTAGGGGTAAAACAAAGGTCCAGATCTAATACCCATTAAGATTATTTTAATTAATTCTTAATTTAAACATAAGACTTTTTGGGATTTCCTGACATTCACTACAAGATCAAATTATTTTACTTTTAGGCCGGGATTAAATTTGTTAGGGACGAATTAAATTTCGTCCCTAAAAGTAATTATTGGAGATGTCTGAAAACTTGGCTGAGTTTCTAAATTCATTCAAACGGATCATAAAATCGTTTCAAAAATACAAAACCGTTTGAACGTGAAAAAATAGATTTAAACAAGGAATTAATGTCTATTCGAACAGTATATAAGCTGTTCGAATAATAATCTTGGCGGGAAATTAATTTATTTTTCCCAGGAAAAGTTCATAACCGTTTGAACTTACATTTATTTGTTCGAATGGAAGAGATTTGGTGGGAAAATGTGGTAGCAAGGTTGCTGGACCGTTCGAACAAAAAAAATATTGCTCGAACCAATTCGAACACCCATTTATTCATTCGAACGACTAATTTGGTTGGAAATTATATAAAAATTGTTTATCGCCATTAATTTGTGTATATATTTTTTTCTATTAAAATAATAAATATTTTTTCCATTAATTTTTTATCATTTTCAAAATATAAAAAATTTGTGTATATTATATATTATGATTTACGGTAAGTTAAAATATTTATAAATTCATAAATTAATTTTATGTAATTAATTTCAAGATTTTATAGTGATTTCTTTTATGTTAAATTTATATAAATATAACTTTAAAGATAATGTTATTTTTTATATTATGAACGGTAAGTAAAATTAAAATAAAATAAACAAGGTAGCAAATACTAAAAATAAAAACCATACGTTAACATCCCAAATATATAATGTTCGATACAACAGAAAAAAGTAAAATAATAACTAAAACAATCTATTTGCTAAGTAGATCAAAATCCTCTTGTAATATTTTAATGTGTCCATCTAGATCCTTAAGCTTCTCCATGATGGGCTCAATGAACTCAACAAATAGAGCTCGTACTTGATCCAAAGTAGCCCCAAGAGGCTGTCTCTCAAGACCGGCAATACTACTAGAAGCTGGATCGGTCGGCGTGCCATTATCTTGTACTGCTGCAGTCTTTCGCAAGTGCCCCTTGCTCTTGCTGAATGTGATCTTGTTAAGGGACCTCATCTGTGGCGACCTCCACTCAATCCCAAACATTGTAACCCTTGATCGGAGTAGGAGATTAGATATCAACAGTGCAAATGGTAGATTACCTCCATTGGAATAGCGTGACTCTGATCGAATGCGGAGGAAGAAATACAATGCCAGATCAATCGGCTTCCCCCGTGCTATTTGTAACAAAAATTTGGCTCGCTAGATCCCAAAATCAGTCTTGTGTTTTTTCAGATCGATGTTATACCCAACAATCAAATTCAGCATTCTACAAAATGTTATACAGTTGGCCTGATCAACTTGCTCCCATCATATGGAGGAGCCAAAGGGTCTCGCACTAGCTGACAGACTTGATCATTTGTGAGACCATCATCATGTAGATCCTCGTCCTCACTATCATCCGAACTAACATTCGGCTCTACATTCAGCGCTAGAGATGAGGATGCTGCCAGTGTATCCGAATCAGATGGTGTAGCCGCTGCTCCCGGAGTAGCTGCCGCAGCCGCTACATGATATGCGTCGACCATGTGCGAAATATCAAGGAACTCAGCAATAATGCTGGGAGAGAAAGTAATACTCACTTCCTGGATTGCTAAGGTGTAGCATAGAGCATCAGCGTCATGCTCTCCCATGGCACGATAAAACTCATCGACCATCTTCGAATATGCAGTCCCCCTCTGGTGACAGATCGGTGTCCATCCCTGGTCGGTGATGATGGACTGTATGCTCCATCCCTCTCACGCAAGATTGTAGTAGGGCTGTGCAAAATTCAGAAATTTTTGACTCCGCCCGACATCCACTCTGATTCTGACTCCGACGGAGTCGGAGTCATCGAAATTCGGAGTAGCTCCGAATAGATAGTAGGAGTCCGATTCTGATTTTTTTTTATAAAACAAAAACCCAGCTGTAAAATGATGTCGTTTTGAACATTGACTCGAGCGAGATATCGAGCGCAAGTCGAGCGAACCTCTCTGGAAGAGTTTTGCTTGAGCGCCACGTCAAGCGCACTTCGAACGAACCTCGCTGCATGGGTTCCGCTCGAGTGCTGAGTGGAGCGTACATCGAGCGAACCTCTCTGGAAGAGTTTTGCTCGAGCGCCACGTCGAGCACACTTCGAGTGAACCTCTCTGTATGGGTTCCGCTCGAGCGCCACGTCAAGCGCACTTCAAGCGAACCTATCTATATGGGTTCCGCTCGAGTGCCGTTCAGAGTTCCGCTCGGAAGTCGGAGTTCCTATCGGAGGTTGGAGCTTCGACCTCCGATCGGAGTCGGACTCCGACTCCAGTTCGGAGTTGGAGTTAGAGGGACAATTTGGCTCCAACTCTAGTCGGAGTTGGAGGTCGGAAACGACAACTCCGACTCCGTCGGAGTCAGAGCACAACCCTAGATTGCAGAAGTCATCCATAATGATCTCTCGCTCAATAAGTATAGGCGTCGTCTCCTGAGCATGAGTTGCACCACTGCTTTGGCCGGTCTGATCCCTCCCATGTTTTTTTTCTGCTTGTTGCCATTAGTATATTGTTTAATCACAAGGAAGGTAAAAATATAATTAAAATAATTGTGTAATTATATTATTGAAGAATTATACTATATTGAACTGAATTGAAATAACTCGTTCGAACAAAACATATTATGTTCGAACTAATCATCTGTAATGTAACTTTATAGTTCGAATTTGGAAAATCTCTATTCGAACAAGAAATTTGTGTTCATTCGAATGAATTTAATTTGTTTGAACATAAATATATCTATTTGGCAACTGAGCGTTCAAACATATTAGAGTCCGTTCGAACGGGAACACGCCAAACAACCATGGAGTTTTTGAGAATCCTTAGTTTTAATCGGTTGAAATGATTAAGGAGTGAAGCTCCATCATTTCTACCAATTATTTTGGTGTTAGTTTTTGGTGTTAGTTGGCCGGAAAACACCAAAATGGGGGATTTTTTATTCGAAATCCAACCCCTCAAATACAACCCATTTGAACAAAAAAATAAACAGTGGAATAAGAGACTTGACCCATACCTCTTAGAAATTCAAATGTGGGCTTGCTACGGTGGATGAGTGGCGGGTTTCGTGCGGAGGAGTAATAGGCGATCAGAGCTCGAGGGATTTTTGTTCGAACTGGGAACGTAAATGTCAATCTATTCGAACGGGGTATATGATGTCCGTGACGTCTCATTCGAATAGCAAAAAACTCTATTCGAATGGTTATTATATGCATAAATGTTGTTCGAATTGACAGGAAATCGATTCGAAATGTGATTATACTTATATATTTTTAATTATATTACTAATATTAATATATAATAATACTAATATTACAAAGTACAAAAGTAAAAAAATAATACTAATATTAGTATTATAATACTTGTATTTAGTATAATTAGTATATTATTTGTAATATACTTATTCTATTACTTATAACATACTAAGTACTTAATATATATTATAAACACTTAATATATTTAGTATAATACTTAGTATTACTTATAAGTAACTTATAAGTATATTCTATTGTGATACTTAGAATATTATAGTATCTTTTACTACTACATATATTATAAGTATAATTTAAGTATATTATATAGTGATGCTTAATATAGTACTAAGTATATTACTATTGTAATACACTTATAATATTATATACTAATATAGAATACTTAGTATATTACTATTATAATATTTATATTTAATATACTTACACTATTATTTACAACATACCATTATTAAACATACTTATATTTAATATACGTATATTACTAACTATAGTTACTAGTTAATATTATAAGTTATGATAACTATACAAGTTAATATAGTTAAAAATAGAAGCTGATATTGCAGTGATATTGGAGAGTTTGTACTCGCCTTCATTGTTTGATGTAATGGTTTATTTGGCTGTGCACCAATCTCGTGAGGCTTTAGTTGCTGGTCCAGCTCAGTATAGATAAATGTATCCTATTGAACGATTTTTGGGAAAAGTTAAGCGATTTGTGGGGAGTAAAGCTCATCCGGAAGATTCGGTTGCAGAGTCATATATTGATAATGACTGGCACACCTTTTGTTCAATGTATTTCTATGCGGTTGATACTAGATTTACGAGACTGAATTGAAATTATGAAGGTGGACAAATGAGAGTCTCATCGGCATTTTCCGTGTTTTCCCAGACCGTACGTCCCATAGGCGCACAAGGGGGCTATGACCTATGTGGGTGAGAGTTAGAAAGAGCTCGATGGTATGTCTTGAATAACTGCATAGAGATTGACCACTACTTGAGGTTAGTGATGATCCTCTAAATTAATAGTATCTTTAAGTTCATATATAATAATATAGTATAACTTGATACAAATTAATAGTTCACATGAACATGCGTAGCGAACATATACAACTATTTCGCACGAATGATGTAATTGACGTAGAAAAGATGCATGAAGAGGAATTTCGTAGTTTGAACATACGGTATTACTGTAAAGCCCAATCTTATAATATGAACTTCATACCACTAAACTCCACTTTTTTCCTATCTAACATTGATATAACTATAATAATATTTATTGATGTAGATTGTATCAAAATATAGTAAAAATTCAGAAGAAATCTCACCAGAACTGTATGCTCTGGCACATGGTTCATCCAGGCGGGCCATCCAATACTCAGGATGTTTGGTGGGTGGATATCGATTTCACATAGCTAACAGAGAATGATATAAAAAACTCAAAATAATGGGGTCGTAGTCGAAAAAATTCATGGGGATGATAACATTGATTTCTACGGAATTGTGGAAGATATCATAGCGTTAAAATATGTAGGGGATATATGGCGTGGTTGTTTAGATGTAGTTGGTGGGATGTCTCAAATCCTAAGTTAAGAGTACGTAACGATGAATATTTTGTAAGTGTTAATACATCTCGCACACGGTATGAAGACAATCCTTTCATTCTCGCGTGCAAAGCGAATCAAGTTTTTTATTTAAATGATCTGGAGTACGGGAACCCATGGCAAGTAGTGGAGAAGTTTGCACTATGAAATGTATATGATTACATTCCAGTGGCAGACGAACCACATGAAGAAGTTGATAGTCCAGCAAATGAATAAGTATATGAAGAAAACGAATCAGACATCAATCTATTTGTTGATCTAAAGCCAATATGACATGGTCCCATTGCGTAGAGAAGATGTTAAACCCGAAGTAATTGAGGGTGAAATGTCGGAAGAAAATGAATCAACTTAAGTGTCTAGTGAAGATGAGGGTGATTGGTCTAGCAAAACTAATAGTGAATGAATTTCAAATAGATATTTGTATAAGTATCATTCTTATAAATATTCGTAATGTTTGTTCGAATATTAATTTATTACAATTTCAAATAGAAATGTCACCCAAATGCAAAACAACACGTGTGTCATCCCATCCATTACCGATTCCCCGTGTGGTTTACCTACCATCAATAGTGGGCCAATATCACCATACCCACAACAAGGTATTTTATCAAATTAAATACCACATTTAATGCTCAATTTAAGTAATATATATATATAATAATTTAATTTAATTAAAATATATGCTTTAATTACTATATATATAGTTGTTGTAAGCCAGCTCTGAGGTTGAGGAACTACGAAGGGTGTCGGCATAGAGAAAGTAAGGAAAGTGGTTAAAATTAAAGTTGATATTCTTGATAATCACATTGGTAGCTCCGAAGATTCGGCAGCGTGGCTTGCTTCTTATATTGGTATGTTTACTCAAACGTATGCATCGATGGCTACATCCTCCTAGGCTAAAGTTCCCCAAGATATGAAGGACCACATAAAAGAATTGTTGCCTGGTAATAAGCTACATCACAAGAAATTAAGTATAACATGTTAATTTAAAATTACTTTGTATTTATACTAATTATTTATAATTTTTTAAAGCATAAGTTTGAACTTAATTTTGGCCGAAAAGAGGATCGAGTAACGATTTAGAAACTGATGTCGAATGCATTCCGAAAGTATAAAGGTCGATGCCATGCACACTATCGGAAGTTCAGTACTACAATAGAGGTGCGCCAAAATCCATTCCAAGCAATGCCATGAAACGAATAGGAGAATGTTTGTGATATGTTTGAAGATCCTGCTTATCAGGTAATTTCGTTACTATTTTTTTAATAGTATATGATAGATATATACATACTATTTTTTAGGAACGGAGTACTGTGAACAAAGCAAATAGATCAAATTTAACGATATACCATCGTGCAGGTTCTCGATCTTTTCATCGTTTGTCTAAAAAAATGGCAAGTTATTCTATTCCCCGTTAAATATTAAAATATAATACACTTTTGTGATTTAAGTTCTAATATAGATTTTCCTTTTGCAGGAAGAAGAAAGTCTTGCTGACTATGATCTAACCCAATTGTATGCTAAAACACATAAAAATCGTGATGGTGTTTGGACCAGTCCCGAAGCAGAGGCAAATTATGTAAGTTTAAATTTCTTTAATTCCATTGTCTAATAATATTTTTCTTACTTATACTAACTTTAATATATTTTTTTGTAGGACAAGATGATATCTTTTAAGGAAACTGCTGCGGATCCATCTGATAAATCATCTGTCAATGATGCTCAGATCCTATCTCAAGTTCTTGGACATTTGAGGGGCTTAAGATGTTGCTTGAAGCCATCCTCAACATCATCATCCTCTTCTCGAGTTAGATCGAATGACGATAAGACTAATGAATTGGATAAAACAACACTTGAGATAGAATGATAGAGGTTCAAGGAAAAAGAGTTGTTGACCTAATTAGATCAAACAACGGGTTTTTAGGCGAGATTAGAAGAGAACATGCAAAAGAGACTGGAGATGAAGGTACACAAAATGTTTTGAACAGTGGCAGTCAATGATGTCCCAAAACTCTATGTCACCACCACAATCTTAAAATTTATTTTTCTATAATTGTCTTTCTATTATGATGCTCCAAAACACTTGAACAATTGTGATGTTTGAACGATAAGGATTCCATTCAAACGGTTTATTGAGACGAAATTGGTTCGTCTAAAAAAAAAGTCAGTTCGAACAGTTTCGACTGGTTACACCCAATTTTGTCCCTAAATATGATTTTTTGAGACTTTTGTCTCCAAAAGCCTTTTGAGAAAGGCTTTTCGAGATAAAATAGAGATGAAATTTTTTCAAACCTTCTAGGACAAAAATTGGATTTTTTGAGACAAAATGATTTGTCTCAAAAAACCAAATCTCTTGTAGTGGTTGGAGCATTGAAAACTTATCTTTCCAGCATGTTTTGATCTTTCTAGTCGTTTCATATTACAATTTAATTGATGTATTATATTTTTCTAGTTAGAGTTTGGTTCCAGTGTATATTTGGAATATAACTACTTGTAGTTATTTGCTTTACTTTCATAAACATTATATATACCTCAGTAATATTTTTACTAATTAATGGAAACTTCTTTTTTTCCTCTCTCTCATGGCGCCAACGCACTCTTCCTCTTCGATGGAAGAACCTACTAGCCCTTTCCTCCTTCACCTAGGCGATAGTCTTGGCATTGTTCTTATTACTTAGCCCTTCAATGGTGAAAACTATCATTCCTGGTCCCGATTGATGCACATGGCCTTGTCTACGAAGAACAAATTAGGGTTTGTTGATGGATCTATCCTCAAACCTTCAAACCTTCAAATTAGGATTTGTTGATGGATCTATCATCAAACCTTCATGGATGTGTTGCAAAAACATGGTAATATCCTGGATTCTCAACTCCGTTTCTTCATAAATTTTTGCTAGCGTCCTTTATATCAACACGACTTATGAGATCTGGAATGATCTCAAGGAACGATTCTCCCAAAAGAATGGTCCTCGTATTTTTCAGTTGCAAAAGTCTATTTTCGTTCTTTCTCAAGGTCAGTTGTCTGTTAGTGCATATTTTACAAAGCTGAAGGCACTCTGGGATGAATTAATCAATTACAAACTGATTCTCGTTTGTTCTTGTGAGCCAGTTCATATCTCAAACCTTTATGTTCAAGAGGAACGAGTTATTCAATTTCTTGTTGGTTTAAATGGGTCATATTCATCTGTTAGGGCTTAGATTCTTTTAATGGAGCCATTACCCCCAATTAACAAAGTTTTCAGTCTTGTATTACAAGAAGAACAACAGTGCGAGTTCTCCATTCTCCCTGTTTCCTCATCTGAGAATCATGCTTTTACTGTAAACGCTGATGCTTTATCTGCAAGATTTGTGTCAAAGAAAGAATGTCAAGTATTCAAGAATTGTGGTGCCATTGGCCACGTTATTGAGAAGTGTTTCAAACTCCATGGATTTCCACCGGGATATAAATTCAAACCAAGGCAGTAGTCCATGGCCAATTAAGTTGTCTCTCACAACACTTCTTCGGTTGCATCTCCTATTTCTTTGAGTGAGTCTCAAGATCAGCAATTATTGAATTTTCTCCAACCATCAGTACCCTCCCTTGATAATTCACAGCACACTGCTAATGCAGTGGCTTCTGTTTCCTCTCCATTAATTTGTCGGTGTATTTTCTTTTTCTCCTAATTACAATCATCAAATTCCTCCAGTTTTTTCTTCTAACAACATTGTTCCTACCATTCTTGGTTCCTTTTCTTGGATTATTGATTCGGGGGCCACAGATCATATGGTTCTTTCAACTTCATTTTTTTCTTCTTTCATTCCCATTGTAAACACTACAATTAAACTTCCCAATGGTCAATGTGACTCTGTTACACACATTGGCACTATCCATATTTCCAATAATATCATTCTTAGAGGTGTTCTTTGTGTTCCAACTTTTTTCTTCAATTTAATTTATGTTGGCAAGTTAACCTTGTCTCTGACTTGTTGTTTGTTTGTTTTTCCTGGTCTTGTTTTCATACAAGACTTGACTCACTGGAAGCTGATTGGAGTGGGTAGAAAAATGGTAGGTCTCTACGTACTGCAATAATCAAGCTCAGCAAAATGTCAACCATTCATTGTGTATATAAGACTCTGCTATTGAAACCCTTAGCTCGGGCTTTATTCCCAACAATACACTTCAACCTACCTAAATATCTTTCAACTAGATACATCCAACGAAACTGCACCGGGCCACCTAATAGTACCTCCCAAAGAATTACACCAGGCCACCTAACTTTCAGTAACTGTTCCACTATCTCATCCCCAAACAACTCCTTTGGTACAGTTTTGTCCTCCACTCCCCATCAAATTTAGCGCCTTCCATTCGCCATGCATGATTTGCTGACAGATACCATTGATGGCCCATGAAACACATCTTCTGCGAATATTTTAGTCACTCACATGTAGTTTCTTTATTACACGTGAGACATGCTAACTTCCTTTTAGTACTTTAACAGGAAATATTCTCATATGCTAAAAAATCATTTATCATCCACATTACTGCAGCATGCATCTAAAAAGATATCGACCTGTATGCATCAAAAGTTCTGACTCTTGTTTCCCGTAAATCATTCAACTTTTCAATTAACATGCTGCTTGAATATGTCAATATCATTATGAGGTGATCATGGGTCGGGGATAAGTAAAGTTAACAGAAAGTTTGGTGCCTTCATGCACCTCCATGGTGGAAGATTATACGGAATCAACACTATGGGCCAGGTGCTGTAACTTGTACTCATATTGCCAAAGGGATTGAATCCATCCGTTGTTAGTCCTAGACGCACGTTAAGAGTTTCGTTGCCAAACTCTGGGTATTGATCATCAAAAGATTGCCATGCAAGTGAGTCAGTTGAGTGCCTCATATATTCGTCATCCTTGACTTTTTTCTCCTTGTGCCACCACCTTATACCTTAAGTTTTTTTTTTACACATATATAGTCTTTGCAATCTAGGTTTCAGCAGGAAATAATGCAAAATCTTCACTGGAATATTTTTCTTGCATTTCCACCTCGACTCTTCGCATATGGGACACACCTGTTTTTCCTCATTCTCCTTCCAAAACAAAACACAATCATTCTTGCATGCATGTATAAACTTGTACTCAAACCCTAACCCATTTCAGAATTGTTTCGCTTCATAAAAATTCTTCGACAATGCAAAACTTTCAGAAAGCACCTAATTATATAAGTCCAACACCATGTTGAATGCTTTTTTCAACATCCCACACAACGACTTAATGTGAAGCAGTCGCACAATAAATGATATTTTGCTATGTTTTGTACAGTTAGGATAAAGCTCACACTATGCATCTTTCCACATTGTAGAGAAATTATCCGATTAAGTCCCTTGGCCACTTGAGGCATCCTCGTCTATTTCATCCATAAACATCCTAGCTTTAATGTCACCCAACATCTCCTCCATCTCATCCCGCTCATTAGTGTCATCCCTCTTAGTATCTTCATCCATGTGCCGCATATCAATACCATAACCGAACAAAATCTCGGTTGATTGTTCATATGGCTCACCATGCAATACCCATCGTGTATACCCCAAATCCATACCATTTACAAATATATGACTTTCTACTTCATCCAATCCTATAGCGCAAATATTTTTGCACCCTCGACATGGACACTTAATGTAACCATGACTATCGATAGAGGCCAGAGCAAAATCAATAAAAGTTCCAACTCCACGTGCATACGATATGCAGTCCTTTCCATGTCTATCGCCAAGACGCATCCAACTTTTATCCATTTCTAAAAATATCTATCAATTAGTATGATGCACAGTCTAATTTCACATGCATCACATGCTCCAATTCCCACTACTCTTTAGATAAAGGTAGTTGGTCATATCCCATTCGAGATTATATCATCCATATTGTACAAATCTCGTCACGCTTCTACTTTCCACGTTAGTAGAAATTTCGGCAGCACCTCCCCATAATTCTCCAAGTATACATGTTCATAGAGGGGGATTGTCACTCTGCGAATAGTATTCCAGAAAAACAAATGAGGAAGACACCGAAATTTCATACTAAACATGTAAAGTACGAGTAACAAAAATGTAATGTATATATGACATAGTAATGTATATATTATATAGTATAGGGTATGTATTATATATTATTTACTAGTATATATCGTAATGTATAGTATATAATGTACCAATGTATAGTATATTATAAGTTAGTAGCCTATAATATATTAGCATGTAATATTAGTATATTATATATACCCCAACAATATATTAATAATACTAGTATAATACTAGTATACTAGTACACTATGTACTAGTATATACCCTATAGTAGTACACTATGTACTAGTATATACACTATAATAGTATTATGTACTAGTATATACACTATAATAGTACCATGCACTAGTATATATACTATACTAGTGCACTATGTACTATTATAACATATATACTAGTAGATAGTGTTATTAGTATATCATATATTATTAGCTTATAATATATTAGTATATACTATTAGTTGTTAATTATACTTTACTAATATATTAGCAACACTAGACTAGTATAGTATATATAATAGCACATAGTGTATAAATATAGTTTATTATAATATATATAGTATAATATATTATAGTATATATATTATAGTATAGAAAATATAATATATATGAAAGTAATCTAAAGTATAATGTATATAGTATAGTAATGTATATATTATATATTATATTATATATTATATAGTATAGTATACATATAATAAAGTGTATATTACTATATTAGATTATAAATAATAGTCTTGATCGATAATATATTTACAATATATAACAACTATATTATCAATAATAATATTTTTAGATTATATATTATATAACAACTATTATATATTATATTATAAATAATATATTATTTAGTATAAATTAGCACAAATTTATTCTAGAAACGTTCGAATGTCTTGGGAATTAAGTGACGAATGTTTGAATTTATAGAAATTAACATTCAGATGTCTCTCTTGGGAATTAAGTGACGTACGAACGTTACGTGTATATAAGCTGCCATTTGAATGCGAAACGACATTTCAGCAAAAACCAAAAAACTCAAAATTGTCGCACTCTCTCGATTTTCTGTCCACCATAGGTTGTCAATGGCCAATGGCCAAAAGGTTTGTTGTAGTGTATACTTCATTTTTATGGTGACTTTTGGTCATTTTCATTGTGTTTGACTTGTATGGGAATCACTGAGTTGACTCAACCATTTCTGTGTCGTAGCATTCGACGTTGCACCCGTATGTTCGAACGTTAGACCTTTCAAATTCTTGAACGCCAAACACGTTTGAACGTTAATCCTGTAGCGTGTGAACCATTCAAACATAATGAAAGTATGTGTGAATGTGTATTTTACATTCAAACGTACGTTTGTAACAGTCGAACATCAGATCTCTCATACTTGTGAACGTCACATACGTTCAAACGTTAGTCTTTTACGTTGGAATGTTTATTTCACATTCGAACGTGTTTGACTACGTTTGAATGTAAAACCTTTCAGCTTCCAGAAATGTCAGAAATGTTCGAATGAATAGCTAATGTATGCTCGAACGTCTTAATAAATACGTTCAAGAGCTTGCTCATGTTCGAACGTATTTGTTTTGTACTTTCGAATGTAATGACTTTCTGTTTATTTTATTAATATCATTCGAACGTAGACTTGGTTTAGTTCGAACGTGTGTTTACCAGCATCACGTTCAAACGTAACTCATCTTACGTTCGAATGCTTAGCCTATAGCAAATTAACGTGTGAACGTAAAGCAGCCTAACATGTTCGAACGTAGAAGGATAACGTTTGAACGTATATTATTTTACATTCGAATGTTTTTCCTAAATAATTTAGATTACAATACATAATATGCATCTATAGTACTGATATGTTTTCTTTATTTCTTTCAGGATATGACTCATCTTTTGACTACTAGGAAACGGGGGAGGGAAGGAACTAGCCAGGACACTGCTCGGATTGGGGCTCGAACGGTTATGGCTGAAAGAGAAGTGTTGATCAATGAGTTTAACGAGCTCAGATTAGAGCAGAAGAGCCTCAGAAACGTCTTCACTACTAGAGGCTGGAGCAATATCTGCACACAATGGTTCATGAGTTTTATATTAGATGTGCTTTATACGTCAAGATGCATCCTCTCACACCGTGATTGTACGTGCTGGTCAGTTTGAGGTTTCGACGGATGTCATAGCTGAGCTACTCGGGATCCGTCGCATAGCTGAGACATCGACTACATGAGATGCTCAGCCTGGGGATGCAGCAGTGGTAGGCACATCTGCACAAGCTGCAGGCACATCTGCATCATCTACTAGCCCAATTGAATCTATAGCCAGAGATGTAGACCATTCAGAGGTCGAGGGTACTGATCATGAGGCTGAGGATGACAACCGAGAAGAGGATTTCTACATCCTCACTGGGAGAGACCGCACGCAACTTGATAAGAAGAACTCATTCAACCAGATACAACTGCTACCTTTTTTCCACAACTTGCATCTTATTGTTGTAACAAACTTGGATCCTATGGCACATAAGGCCACATTCAGTCAGAATCGTTCACAGTTCCTGATATAAGTGGCACATGGAGAGCCCATCGACTTACCACAGTGTAGTTTTGAGAGGGTCCGTTACGAGGCGAGCATCGTCTCCACAGACAACCTCCCATATGAAGTCATCATTACCCGACTATTACTTGTTCAAAGAGTGCCACCCCAGGCAGAGGAGTGGTTGGACAGGGGAGGGGGCATGCTCGACGTCAGCCTGGCCTTGTAGCAGATCTTGATCCTCCTACCTAGTTTGGGCCCACTGTTGCTTCCCATATTGGGAGTACTAGTCAGCAGCCGACGGGTACATTTGCGGGAGATGCGCGATCTGCTTGGGTTGATGTTGTGATCTTAGATCTTACTGTGCGTATCGACAGACAGATCGACAGACAGATTGTGGCTATAGAGGAGACTGTCACTGAGATTCCCCATTGTGTAGATATTCTAAACGAGAAGGTCTCGACATTGATTGAGGAATTTTGTAGTACATTTGTGAACAACACGTTGATTTGAGTGTTGTTTACAAAATTTTATCATATTTTGTACTTTACTTTTACTATATGTAATGAACAATATTATTTAATATATCTACTATTTTTAAATTTCAATTCTCAATCTTTTTTAATTTGAAATATGCAACTTTAATATTAAATCAATTGACATTCAAACGTGAATCACTAATATACAATTTCACACGTAAGTAGCCTCAATGTTCGAATGTCCAGTGCCCATTCGAATGTGAATTTATATATGTTCGAACGTAATATAATTTATCGGCTGCCTTTAGTGACGGTTTGCACAAACAAGGATGGGAATTACATGATTTCAAAAAACAAGTTATCTTATGGCCAATAGTTTAGACATATATGGATGTGTTTGTAAATGAAAAGTATAATTGAATTTTCAAGAAGAATACCTAAAGATCATATGCCTTTTGATTAAATTGGCAGGCCATGTAAGTTCAGCTAGAAAGGATAAGCAGCTTAAAAAATTTCCAGGATGAGATTAGGAAAATTCAACAAAAAGTAAAAGTTGGTAAAATAATCAAATATCAAAGAGAAATGCTTTTTGTATTTGAAGAAAACGTTCAAAAAATGTACACTTAAAACCCTACACGTGATAGCTGACAAAAGAGGAAATAAATGACAAGGTTAAGTGAAACAGAGAAGTGAAGGGATTTGAAGCAAACGAGTGAAATGGAAAAGTGAAGGAATTTGAAGCAAACGGAAAAAGGATAAAAATAAATGAAGTGATAGAAAAGTTAAAAAGCAAACGAAGTGAGCAACCACCAGTGCGCCTCTTCAATCGCCTCCAACCCAACACTTTTCTTCAACAAATTGTTGTCCATGAACAATCTGTTTTTCTCATTTTGGGTTTCAATCTCTCAACTCAAAAACATATATACCGATGGTAAGAATTTTTTTTTTCTCTCATGGTCTAGGCATTTATTTATATTAATTTGTTAAATTGAGCAAGTCTGGAAGAGGGTTTTTGTTTGTGGGGTTTTATTTGAATTGATTTAGACAATGCTATTGTTGTTCTTGTTGGTGTTGGTGCTGGTGATTGTTAATTTTTAATAACAAATCTATAGGGTATGAACCTTATGGATTTTTATACATTATTAGTGGTATGAACCCTTGTGCATTTTATTTTTATCAAAGACTAATTACCTTTTGGCAGATTGTTGCATTTTTTTTTTTTTGTTCTTTTATGTTATTAATTGTATGGAAGGTTGTTCTTTTATGTTATCACTTGAAAATTTGTGATCTATTGCTCTATTTGAAATCTCTGGTATGTTTGTGATCTATTGCTCTATTTGATCTAGTATATTTATATTGAATATTTGGTCATGTAGAGAACTTGAACATTGACAAGTGATAAACATGGATGGTAATTGTGGTGATGTAAATACTAACACAGAACAAAATGAAAAGATGGAAGAACCAATGGTTGGAATGACCTTTTCATCGGAAGATGAAGTCAGATCATATTATACAAAATATGGTGTCAAAACAAAGCTTTAGACCTGGAGATGATGGGAGATTAAAATACTTAGGCCAAGACCAATTGAGAGAGTGGGATGTAAGGCTAAGATTAATGCAACTCTCTGTCTTGTTGGAAAATATGTACTTTATATTGTTGTGCTTGAACATGCACATGTATTGAGTCCAAAAAAATCTAGATTTTTTAAATGCAACAAGAAAATCGATTCAACTACCAAAAGAAGGCTGGAAAATCTAGACAAGGCTTGTATAGGCGTTAGTAAAAATTTTAAGGCTTTGATAGTTGAAGCTGGTGGGTATGAGAACTTTACATTTGGAGGAAAATATTGTCGCAATTACATTGATAAAGCAAGGCAGCTTCAACTTGGTGAAAGAGGTGCTGAAGCACTTCGAAAGTACTTTGAGAGAATGCAAAAGAAGAATGATCGTTTTTATTATGTAATAGATGTAGATGATGATTGTCGTCTCAAAAATGTGTTTTGGGCATGTGCACAAAGTAGAGTTGCATACGAATATTTTGGAGACGTAATTACATTCGACACAACCTACTTGACGAATGCTTATAAAGTGTCTTTTGCTCCTTTTGTAGAAGTCAATTATTATGGATAATCCATTCTTCTTGGATACCTCATGATTTCAAAAGTCAAGGTGATGGACACTAGGATACATAATGATGCCCTTGTTATGTAGTGAAAAATACTGGATATGTAATTGCCATGCCATGTATTCTGAGTGGACGTTACAGCAATTATTAGTGTGTCATGTAGTCAACAATTGCACTTATTTTTGGGTGACTTTGTGTGTTGAGGATTCAAGTTCTGTTATTATCAGGATGTCATGTATTCAACAATTAAACTAATTTTTTTGGTGATTTTGTGTGTTGAATATTCAGATTGCTGCTATTATTAGTGTGTTATGTATTAATTTTAAAAGGCTCCAATTATACTGTTGACTACTTCTTTTAGAGTATAAACAAGAACCTGGTTCAACTGTAATTTCTTTTTATCGTTATTGAATATAATAGATTCTTAAAATTGACCCAATTTCTTACCAATCATTTTTTCTGATAAGGATATAACCAAACCTAATAATTCTATTTTAGCATCTTTTAAAAAATTAGGAAAATCTGAAATTTCATTTTCCTGATTTTGTTTTTTTCATTTTCGTCATGTTTCCAGTGAAATTTGAAATTTTACTTCGCTAAAATTTTTTCTTCATTTTCTTTGTCAGAAGAGGCATTGCTGGGTGGGATGATGAGTTATGACATTTTTTTCACGTTTCTATTTGTACGTTTTTGTTTCTTTTACTTTTTTGTTTCTTTCATTTTCTGTTACTTTTAACTTTTTGTTTGCTTTCCACTTCTTACTTTTCCGCTTACTTTTTACTTCACTTTGTCAATTGCACTCACGTGTTGTACGTTTTTCTTAAGTTTTATTTAAGTACACGTAGCAAGACCCAATATCAAAAAGGGGTAACCCTTCAACCAATATAGGACACCAATGTACACTTGTCACCATGTACAGGACATGACCCCCTCTCCCTCTTCATCGTGGAAAGCATGCAGCATAATGGATGTGCCTAGAATGCTAAAATGCAGAAAAACTATAAAATGTAACAAGACCCTAATAACAAAACAATATTTACCTAAAAACTAGTATAGCTCAACCTTTGGAACAAAAGGAAAGAGTATAGTCCCAACTTTATTCGTCCAATACATTCGTTGCTCTGATTCAATCTCCTCATGTGCATGTGTCTCCCCATCCCCAGTTTGGTTACTGAGAAAATAGGGGAATATAAATAAAAAAATTGAAGATTCCACCGAAACATTCATCTTCATGCAGCACACCTAGATGATTTTTGGAAGTGTTTATATTTGAATGATGTTTGGAAAGGAAATGAGATGGGATGCATCCCATGCAATCCATGCAAACTACGGTGCACAACTTGTAGCTAATGCAAATGATTCCAAGCAACACACACAGCAGCATCTAATGGCAGCTCATGCAGATTCCATGCAACATACGCAGCAGCATCAGCCTTCCAGAATACTCTTAACAAACCATCCGTTGTAACAAACACATATTTGCTAGCTGTAAAATCATCCTGTCATTAGAGAATATTCTTTTATTCTGTGTATATATATTGAGAGGCTCTGCCTCATTACATTGTAATGAAAACATATAATACAAATGGAGCACTGAGTTTAGCATGGTATCAAAGCATACCTAGGACTCATCATCCACCTTTTACCCCTGCCAAACGGCACCATGTCTGATTCCTCTGCCACCCTCTCCTCTTCTTCCCCCTCCTCCCTTCCTTCTTTACACTTACCTAACTTCTCTCATATTCTCTCAGTAAAACTTACTCTCAAAAACTATCTATTGTGGAAAGTCCAACTTGTACCCTACCTGCAAGGCCAACGTCTCTTCAAATATGTTGATGGTTCTTGCCCAGCTCCACCTCGCCAACTACTTGACACCTAACCCGATCCAGAATATGAAATCTGGGTCGAGCAAGACTAGTTGGTCACGTCGGCATTCATATAGAGTTTTGGCTTTTTGAAAGTTAATGGATATGGAATCGAAACCTTTCTTAAGGGAGGCAAACTAAAGTTGGGTTTCAATTGGATAGGCTTGAGAGGAAAAGGCATAAGTAGATTCCAATGATAGCCAAACATCATGAGCAGAAGCACAACCCACTACCTGAGCAATGATGGATTCGAAAAGAGAGACACCATGGCCACCGTTGGACCTCCTCTGCCCTCCATTGAGTTTGTGCCCTATCTTTTGGCTGGCCTTGCCCCTGATTATGATGCCTTGGTGTCATCTATAACCACACGACTCAACCCTAGCTCTACTTAGATAGTTCTGGGTCATCTTCTTGCCCATGAAGCTCGACTACAACATCACACTGCTACTACCTCTGTTTTCTCTTCACCTAAAATCTCAACCAATTTTTCCACTCCTTTCTTTTAGTCGTGGTCGTGCAGTACGTGGTTGTCAAGCACCCATGGTTGTGGTTGTTCTAGTTTTACAGGTACATCCTCTGCTAGTTCATCTTCTTCCTTAACCGAATCTAGACCAGTTTGCCAAGTCTGTAACAGGCTTGGCCATACAACCCTTACTTGTATTTACCATTTGAACAAAGCCTATACATATGTAGCTCCTGCCTTAGCCCACTATAGTGCCTCCAAACATATATCAAATGGTGCTTGTCAGCTTGGTATCCTGACACAGCAGCGACCAATCACATTATGAATGAGCTTGCCAATCTGAACCTCCAGTCTGTAGAATACCATGGTCTTGATCAACTTCGTGCTGGCGATGACTACTTTGTCCCAATCTCACACTCTGGTTCAACTCTCTTCCCCTCTTCTTCATCTCAATTTCTTTTAACTAAGGTACTCTGTGTCCCTTCCTTTACCAAGAATCTCATCTCTTTCTGCTAATTTTGTTTAGATAATAATGTATTCCTTCAATTTTTCTCTGATCATTTGTGTAAAGGACTACACCATGGGTAATCTATTGCTCCAAGGGACAACAACATCTAATGGACTTTATACCTTCTCACCACAGTCCCCTCAGGCTCATTCTAGCTCACTTTCTTATGTCCCACTATGGCACTCACGCCTTGGCCTCCCTTCCCTGAAGATTGTCTATTCTGTCCTTGTTAAGCATGGTCTTCCTTTTGATGAAATGTCCTCTAGGAACTTTTGTCAAGCTTGTGCTGTGGCAAAGCATCATCGCATACCAGCTTATACTAGAACCACTAAGTCTGTTGCACCATTTAATCTTGTTTTTAGTGATTTATGGGGTCCTTCACCTCATGTTTCAGATGAGGGTTTTTGGTTTTTATATATCATTTAGATGATTACTTTGGACATACATGGTTGTTTCCTATGCAACACAAGTCTCAAGCATTATCTATCTTTATTAAATTTAAGGCTTATGTTGAATTGCAGTTTAATACCAAAATTAAGCAACTTCAAACTGACTGGGGAGGGGAATTCAAATCTTTCTCTGAAATTCTTTCTAACTCTAGCATTATTCACCGTGCTACCTACCCTCATGCCCACACCCAAAATGGCATAATGGAATGTAAGCATAGGCATATTGTAGACTCAGGTTTGACCTTACTTGCACACGCTTTTGTCCCATTAACTTTTTGGCCCTATGCTTCTCAATGTACCATACGTTTAATAAACGTGCTTCCATCTTCTTCTCTTAATAATTCATCTCCATTTTTTCTTCTTCCCAAAATTGATCCTGACTTTAACTCTCTACGCGTGTTTGGATCGACCTGTTGACCTCTAACTCGTCCATTCAATCATCATAAATTCGATTATAGGGCACTTTAGTGTGTTTATTTTGGTCTAAGCTCGGCTCGTCGCAGATCCATTGTGACGCCCCCAAATTTCGCTTGGAATCGGACGGACATTTGAAGCGTCGAGACATGCAACACAAGGTTACCTGCCCCCGTTCATGACATATAAGATGCAATATTCCTAACATGCATCTAGCATTATGCAATATTCGCAGCGGATAATTTTTTTCTTCAGCAATACTATGCACCAAACCGAAATATCCCAAATACTTAAAACATACTTCATACATAATGACATACTAAACAATTGAGATCACAACACTAGTCCAAAATGGTTTTGATCCAAAGAGTGTTGGAGATTGAACACCACAAATACAAGTAGTAATGAGGTAACTACTATACTACCATCTACGTCACACCATTGTTTAGTCGATCATTTCCAGTTGGTCGATTCTCGATTCTCCTTCAGATCCTGTAACAAAATCTACCATTCGGGGGGAATGGTAGTTGGGACTACCACAGTGAGATTTGATTACAAATCTCAGCAAGTTAACAGGAAACTTCCACACAGGTTAATGATGCATGCATGGCAGTAAAAGCATGAATGCATAATCAAATCATAAGTAATCATCGCATAACTTGACATACAACATAACATAACTGACATAACTTAAACTGAAACTGAAGCTTAGCATGAACGTGAAACATAACATGGACTTGAAATATAGCATGAACGTGAACTTGAAACATAACATGGACTTGAAACATAACATGAACGTGAACATGCATAATTTGAACATGAACTTGAAACATACCATGAACCTGAGCATGACATAACATAAATGTGAACTTGGAACATAACGTAAACGTGAACATAACATAACATGAACTTGAAACATATTCTTGTCTCATGGGATTACCATGATTGCGTGAACGTAAACTTGAACATAACATAACGTAAAACATGACTTGAACGTGAAATGCATAACTTGGAATCTTATTCAATAGACTTAATCATTAAAGTGACCATATGGGTGCTACACAGGTCCCCTTGAGCCGTGTGTCCCTGCCGATTACCGCATCACATCACAGGTTTCTATACCAGCTGTGAGTGCGTTAATACGTACTCCACAGTTGTTGTGGCCCCACGTATTCTACGTGTCACAATTGCTGTGTCTCACGTAGTGTATGCTCCACAGTTGTTGTGGCCCCATACTTCATGCTCCACAGTTGTTGTGACCCCATGACTTATTTGTTTGTGCCACACTTGCTATGGACACACGTAACATAATGTGTGGCACCATCAGCATTAGTGTCTGGCGCACTCCAGTGACCAGCTAATTAGGCCCCATTCGCAACCTGTTGACTGTACTTCGTCAACCCAAGGAATTTCACACCTATTTAGAGACTCTAGCGTGAATAAAGGAGTTCCACTAGAATATTACCCCATCCTAGCGCTTAGGGTCGTGATTGACATGAATAACTTAACTGGCATACATGACATTTCGTAACGTGACGTAACATGAACATGACATAAAAGACAAAAGTCCTGACGTAACATAACGTGACATGAACTAAGACGACAGACATGACATACTTCGAGACATAAATGTAATAGAAAATATTTCATAACATGACATACATGTAACATGCAACATTTCGTAACATGGCATACCATATAACAGACAACATTTCTTAACATGGCGTAACATGTAACAATGAATATTACGTGACATGAAATACATGTAACAGATGACATACTTAATTTAACATGACATACTTGCAATGTATAGCAATGTATAGCAATACGTGACATAATATTTTATGTAACAGATGAATAATTATTGACAGAATAAATTCTGTGTAACAGATAAATATGTAATGACTTGGCATGGCACATATGATAACATGCATACATACACTTTAGTTCCCTTACTGATCACTCATACACATTAAATTGATAGTAAGTTAAAATCTAACTTACCTCGATCTTCGCGCTTCGAGACAAAACTCAAGTGCGATCATGAGAATCTGAAAGTAGTGATTTCTAAAAATTAGAAATATGGAGAAATATCAACTTAGAGTAAAATTACCATTTTACCCTCTACATGTGGGAAAATGACCATTTTATCCCTAACTTAGGGATTTTGCATCCTAACTCCAAAAATTACCAAAATTTACATACCTTATGTAAATTTTGTCCTAAGCTCAAATATCAATTCAGAAAAATTTAAAACTAAACACAACCATTAAAACTCTATATGGCCGAAACTTACAAGGCTATTTCCTTTGATTTTTGTTGTAATTCTTTCAAATCTCAAAACTCATGATTAAACCAAAATTTTTCTTCTACTACACTCATAACATATTCTTAAGAATAATCATGTTTTGAATCATGAACAAAAGTCATCAAAATCACTAAAACCATACTTGAACTTTTTGGTTTCTCTTCTAAGTTCAAAACAGATTTTTGTTTCTAACTTGTTTTGATCAACCTCTTGATCTATGACTTATAAAGAAGTGATCTTCAAACTAAAACATCACATGGTTCAAAAAGGTGTCCTAAAATAGATCCAAGTTTCAAACTCAAGATCACATGGGTAAACATCAACCAAAACATAAATTAACCAAGAACATCATCACTTTGGCCTAACCGAATATCTCCTTGCATAAAATTTCATATCTTCGAAACTAACATCAAATATCTTCAAAATAAAATTCTAACATGTATATAAGAGGCTTAGGATCTTCCAATAAAAATATCAAAGCCATTGGAATAAGATTAAACCATAAAAGATTTAAACTTTCTCAAAACAGAAACTGTTTTTCCTCTTCCAGTTTCTAAGTTTCTAGACCTAAGAAAATATTTCACCAAAACTTTTAATCATGCAACAAATCCTCAACCAATAATCATATACACATGTTAACAGTACTCCATAAAAATTTCGGACCAAGATCTATTCATTAGCTTGGTCAAAAACTCCAAAATATAACACACTCTCCAGTTTATCGCCCAGAATGACCTTTCTGGGGTCTAAACAACTTTTGACCAATCAAATGATCTCCAAATGGAACGAATAAGATATCCACGTAAACTAGACGCCAAAATAAACAATTTGAATGAGAAAACTTTGCGAGAAAACACTTAAAAAAGCTTCTAAATAGGAGTTCAAAAGAGGTACGAAAAACTGTCCGAGAGTGTCTTTTGTGTTCTTTGAAGGAAAAGTGTAAAGGAGAGTTGCTTTTCGTGGGAAGTGGACTGGAGAGCCTCTTACACAAGTTATGGAAAGTGATATGACTGAAGAAAAGGTTGAGTGTTGGCCTTTTCTTCTCATAAAAATCAGTCCAAGATCTTTTCTTAAAGTGGAGTGTAAGAGTGAAAGAGTGAGGTGGCACTTAAGCTTTGTATTTCAAGAGCCTTCTAGGCCCTTCTTGTGCAGATCTGGCCAGCCAAGTGGGGGTACAAAACTTAGCCATGAAGCAATGCTAATGGTGACCAATTTCGTGGGCCTTAATGGGCCTAAACCGAATGGGACTAAATTTTGGGGTTTAAAGAGGGTTTGGGTTGCTATCAAGCCCAAATCCAATATCACTTGGCCCAATCAAATTTTCAAGATTAACAAGGTTGGATAATGATGTTCTAACACAAATTTGAAAGATTAATAGCATGTCTAAGTAATTTAATCAAGTGATTAAATACAATGCTAGAAATCGGATTAGAAAATGTTTAGAGGCCAACTTTAGGGTTTTGGGGAAACCATTTAGGGTTCCGATTTCAACCATGCTTTTGGGCTTTCGATTGGATTCCCACCAATTAGGATTTTACTAGGATTGAAAACCTCTTTGGTCTGGCACAATTTGGTTGGGCAAATGAAACAAAGTTTTGCTTAAGTAGCATGATTTCACAGCTTGAATCCTTCAAATCCATCAAACTCTCCTCATGGTGCCAAGTGTCTAATATTATTCACTAAGTGTGGCTAAGATCTTGCCAAGTGTCCATATAAAAGTTCTCTAATCTAATTTAGACATTCCACACTGTGATTTTGAAACACTGCAATTGGTGCGCTTACTGAGGTTACTATTCACTCTGAAAAAGTGAATCATAAGCTTAACACTAAAAATTCCTAAATATTCATATTAACCTGCAGTGAAAAATCTTTTACCGAAATTCAACCTCAAAGTGCTTCTAAAAAAATTTCACAATTTCCAACAGACGTTTCGTCTGGAATTATGAAAATAGGCTATTGCGCCATAAAATCCTAAATAATCCACTGAGTCTAATGGCGTAGACCATAATACATTCTGACACTTCTAACCACCTCAAATAAATAAAACTCATATTTCTAGCACCATAGTGAGTGATAATACTGATTATGCTGACAGACTAAAACCTATGCAATTGATCGATTCGTAAAAACTTATGGGATTTTTACGAGATTCCTAAAGTCAATAGAAATTCCACCAATGAATTTCTAGCGGGCTGTTACATTCATCTATTACCACATTCCATCAAAACGTGTCTATATATCAATAGACATTAAATATGATGAAGCCCATTTTCCCTTTGCAAACATCTCCAAGCCCAAACCTTTGTCTGAGCCCAAATTTATTTCTCTCCCACTTTTCAACTCTGCTCTTGGTCGAGCTCAACAAGCCCAGTCCATTCTAGGCCCAATGCCCACGTCATCTTCTTCACCAAACCTTCCTTCATCTCAATCCACGCAACTTGGTATTCTGCAACAACCACGTTTAATGGTCACTCGCTTGCAAAGTGATTCCTCTCGCCCTCGTCAGTTTACCGATGGCACCATTCGATGGCCACCTCCACGTGCTCATTTATCCCTTGCTTCCAAAATTCCCAAAACACCCTCTTGTTTCTCTATTGCCCAGAAATATCTAGAGTGGATGGAAGCTATGTCTAAAGAGTTCAATGCACTCTTAGCCAATGATAGGTGTACCCTTGTGCCTGCCTCTGAAGCTCCTAATGTTGTGTCATGTAAATGGATCTTTCGAACAAAGCATATTGCCGATAGCACCATTGAACAAAGGAAAGCCCGTTTGGTGGCCAAGGGATTTCTTCAATAGTCCGGTCTTGACTATGATCAGACCTTCAGCCCCATTGTAAAAGCAACAACAATTTGACTTGTTTTGGCCCTTACTGTGACCAAATGTTGGTCTATTAAAAAATATGATGTGCAAAATGCTTTTCTCCTTGATCCTCTATCTGAGACAGTTTTCATGACACAACCATCGAGCTTTGCTCATCCTCAGTACTCCACACATGTGTGTAAGCTGGGCAAGGCCATTTATGGCCTTAAGCAATTGCCAAGGGCCTGGTATTCTCGCTTGAGTCAGATGCTCATTGATCTTGGTTTTAACATTTCCCTTGCTGATTCTTCTCTATTAGTCTACATTGATTATGATGCTGTCATTTATATATTAGTCTATGTAGATGATTTGCTTGTCACAGGTTCAAGCATGGCCATTACCACTAATCTTCTTCAAGCTTTACGTCTAGAATTTCTCATTGCAGACTCGGCAAGCTACACTTTTTCTTGGGTATTGAAGCAAACTGCACAAGTGATGGACTCATTCTCACACAAAGAAAGTACATTGCCTATTTATTTGATCGAACCAACATGGCTTTAGCTGAGCCTGTAAGACACCAATGGCAACATCAGAGAAGCTAAGTCTCCATGCTGGAGATCTGTTCGAAGAACCCTCATTGTATCGTAGTACCGTCGGCTCCCTCCAATACTTATCATTCACAAGACCTGATTTGGCCTTTGCCATGAGTAAAGTCTGCCAGTACATGTGTGCTCCTAGAGTTTCCCATTGGCAAGCAGTAAAAATGATCCTTAGATATCTGAAGCATACCTCTCAACTTGGCCTTTTTTTTTTTTTTTTTGTAAATCCACATTAATGAACATCACTGCATTTTTAGATGCATATTGGGTAGGGTGCCTTGATGACAGAAGATCAACCAGTGCATATTGTGTCTTCTCTGGTACTAATCAAATTTCATGGTCCTTCAAAAAGCAACCCACAATAGCTAGGTCCTCCATCGAAGCAGAGTTTAAAGCCGTAGCCGATGCCATTGCAGAAATCATATAAGTTCAACATTTGTGTTGGGACCTTGGAATTAATCTTACTACTGCTCCAACTCTATTTTGTGACAATTTGGGAGCAATGTATTTTTCTTCTAACCCTGTTTTCCATGCACGAACAAAATATGTGGAAATAGATTTCCACTTTGTGCGAGACATGGTTCTCAACAAGTCACTATATGTGGCTTTTATTTTAGGAAAAGAATAGCTTGCAGATATTCTAACCAAATCATTGTTTGCTGCAAGGTTCTAGTTGCTCTGCTCCAGTCTTCGCTTACGTTCATGCCACTTGACTTGAAGGAGCCTGTTCAAGCAATGCATGCATCCCATGCAATCCATGCAAACCACGGTGCACAGCTTGCAGCTAATGCAACGATTCCAAGCAACACACACAACAACATCCAATGGCAGCTCATGCAAATTCCATGCAATGTATACAACTGCATGGAGCCTTCCAGAATACTCTCAACAAACCATCCATTGTAACAAACGCATATTTGCTAGCTATAAAATTGTCCTGACATTAGAGAATATTCTTTTATTATGTGTATATATATTGAGGGGTTCTGCTTCATTATATTGTAATGAAAACATATAATAGAAAAGGAGCACTAATTTTAGTAGGATGAGATATGTTTCCAAACATCCCCTTATTGTGGATGGATTTAAAGTATCAAATATTTAATCTTTTAACCAAATAACAGCAAAACAACTAGAGAAGCAACAAAAACTAATTAAACTTACACGCCATATAGTATTTTAATTCATTCAAGGTAATCATATAATCATAGAACACAAACTCCAAGGAAAAGCAAACCTCTCGATGCCAAGTTTATCTTTTGAAAGTATTGCCTCCAACATCAAATAAACTACACAGTTATGCTCATGTCTCTACTAATAGACATGAAGTAGAGTTTAATCAGATGGTTTTGGGCCATGTGACCTATCAGTACATCACATATTGAATTCTATTACCTTTGGTTAAAGAATTATTTATTGACTCATTATTTGAGATGTCTTAGACCATGTTGATACCAATTAATTTATATTTTGGCATAGTGACTCTATTAGACCTTTTTTTTAAGAAGATGACGGTATCCCAATTTTATTGATAACCCTCACTTTTGGTGGAGGAAAACCGTGGTTACAACTAGACACTTACAGGTTACAAATAAGGATAAAGACCAAAATCTAGGTATCAAAAACTAAAAGACCCAATCACAAACTAAGAAAGCCAAAAAATTACAAACCAAATAGAAATGACAACCCTAAGAGACCAACCTGTAAGAAAACACACATATAAGAAAATAACAAAGAGACGAGAAGCAAAAATCATGTACCTCACTTTGATAACCTCAAATAAAGAAAACCAATTATGTCCATGCGAAGAAGGCCTCTTAACTGACTAAATAAAGTATCCCTATCATCCATCCAACCCGTATTTAAACCCCCAGCACCCTGCATAGCAAGAAAACCAGACACAACATTACCTTCGCTATAGATATGAGTAATTTTATAGTCCATGCAAAGAAGGCAGGCTTAGATCTCATCCCAAAAAACCACAAGATACCAAATATTACAAATACCCCTAATAACCCAGTTGACTATAAGTTGAATCTGACTCTCATTAGAGAACTCCAAAGAACTCTCCTAAAAAATCCAAGGCGACAGATAAAGGATTTGTCCCTTCTAAAGGAGTGGAGAGTATATCAAAGCCTCCTACCAAAGGATCAAAATTACCAAAGTTGGTTAGTTAGGAAGCCTACAAGACTGTGTTCTCTAAGAGGAATGTTCTTGGAGAACGAGAGGTAACTCTAAGTGATGTGAATGACACTGCTTTTGAATTCATTACTCACATTTTTGCTGACAGAGGATGAGAGAAAATTGCTGAGGTAGCCCCTGCCCCCTATATTGAAATTGTGAGGGAATTTTATGCCAACTCTTTACTGAGTGTGGACAATAATTTCATTACATCCACTATTAGGGGTTTTGACATGATCATAACTCTTGAGATTATTAGAGAGTTCTATGAACTTCCTAGTGTGGAAAACCCAGGTTTTCCATACAAGGGTATGGGGACCCTCTCAAAAGCTCAAATGAAAGATTTTTTTGTTGGGTCCAATGCACTAGCATGGCCCCTAACGACTCATAGAATCTCTATGAAGTCAATGCTCCATGAATATTGGTTCCTTGCCAAAGTTGTATTGACAAATCTTTGGCCCATCACTAGGCATATCGAGCTGACAATTGAAAAAGCCCATTTTATGTATGCTCTAGTTAAAGATGTACCTATAGATCTTCCCTCTCATATTATTGATGTTATTTCCAAGGCCAGGGCTGACATGACAGACAATGTTCCAGTACTTGGGAGATGGGAACAGATGGCTCTGGAGGAGACGATGTTGATTCAGTGGTTTGGAATCTCTTCTTTGTTAAAACCGCCATTCTTTGTTAAAACCACCCCAGATTTAACCACAGTAAGGGCTGAAATAGACCCAGTCATCTTCATAGTAGGCTTATTGTCCCTAAGAAGGACCTTAGATTTAATAGCCAATTTTGTGATTAAACTTTCAAATGGAAAGTTAAGTTCTTTCCACACAGGAACAGTGAATAATATCAATAACATGTTGAGGAAAATCAATATAGACACCCGTGGTCAAGGCATACATAAAATAAGCACTTTCCAAAGGAAGTTCAGTGTAGCGGCTGATTGGCCAAAAATTTGACAATATTATTTTAGCCAACAATCTAAATTAAGAGAGCATTACATGAAGTGGAAAGTGATTAACTTTAGGATTCTATTTTGGATCTTGAGGTCCAACAAGAGTAATGATGCACCTACAAGAGTAATTATTTTATAAGATAATTTTACAAAAATATTCATCATTTAACACATTGTTATGCAATGTGTTGTACAATGTGTCGTAGGTAAATCATTTTTCTATTGCTAAATCCCAGCACCAATAGTGGAAGAAAGGAATCAGCTAGAGAAATAATTGGTTGGGCAAACAGAATCCTAGTGCACGTGCAAGATGAGACAAGATGGGGCATGGCAGACGTGACATATCATAAAGGTTTAAAATTTAGGATGCACAAATCTGATCTCATTTTATTTTATAATTACAATATTTTTAAATTTATATATAAAAATATAATAAATAATTTAATTTTTTTAAATTTTAAAATAAAAATAATACAAAAAAATTATATTTAATAATATTTTTTACAATTTTAATAAAATATCTGGTCTTATCTAAATTATATCTAAACTTACCCGTAATTCTATCTTTTTTTTTAACAAATCTGTACTTTGAATAATTCTATTTGACTATTTAAAATTTATCGTTTATATAATCTTTTAAACGTAGCATCGTTATGATGTGATGTCCCGTAGTCTATTAAAAATATTAAAAGAATAAACACAAAAAATTAAAAGAATAATTAATATCGTATGGCAGCTGTACTAGTTACAAGAAAATTGAATATTTGTGACGTATTATTTATAATAAAAATGACTATTTATGATAAAAATAAACTAATTTTAGTTAAAAATAGTCATTTTCATAAAAAATAATTCGCCACAATTAAATAATTTTCTTGTAGTGATATATATATATATACTGGTCCGACCAATAATATCATAATAACTTTAACATTTTAGAGGGAGAAGGTTCTTTTGGTTTGAAATTTCACCCCAAATAATTAATATTCAAACTGACACGGCCATGATCATCTCGATCTGCACCTTTGGCACTGATACTCGTATTTTCTTCCCAAAAAAAAAAAAATTAAAGAAAAGAAAAATTGTAAATTCAATGCTGTAAGCGCACCTTTGTGTTGGCTGTGCTATGCTATGATGTGAGTTTGACCGCTCATATTGTTATTGAGTCAATTTTTTATACCATCTGATTGTGTATTGTATTTGATTGTCTAATAATATCAGTTCAGTGCGCAAAAAATACGTAAAAATAATTGAATATAGCTGAACTCTTTATAAATCTAAAGATAGATCTAAAGATAGAGAGAATAATTCAGCTTTTGATAATTATGATTGGGATCCATACTATTACATGCAAGTTGATCATGGATTCATTTCATCTTTATATAGTTAGTTAGGGGATACATCGCTGGGCCATTGGTTTTGGGCAGAAAAGCAACTTCTTGTTTGGGTTCAATCCTTTGACATTGCGAAATCACGATCCAAAAGTTTTAAGTTAATAAAAATAGATAGATTTAATTATTTATATTTATGTTAACACTCCTCATGCATGCATGGTTAGACTCTCTCTTAATAAATAGGTATAACATGTAGAACATTTAATTAAATATGTTAAATGAGTTATGGTTTAAATTCAAGACTATGCTCTCATAGCATGCAAAATCATTACTCGTTTAAAAAATTTAACTTGATACGAAGAGATAAATTTAATAATTTTTTTTTGTCTTAACAAGAATTGGGTTAAACATTATATTCAAATAACACAGACAATAGTCTGAAATTGAGTTAACTTTTTCTTTATAAAAATCAATTTATAATATATGTGCAAATATATATGCATGTATGATACATAGGTATCTATATAATCTTAAAAATAGAGCCTCAATTCAATATTTTATGTGAAACCATATTATTACAAATAATTGAACATTTTATTTTATTTTATTGTTGGTAAGTGATCAAGTAGCACCCCATGCAAATACACGGTTTTGACTTTTGAGCTTTTTCAAGTGCGTTTATACGTAAAACACACGTTCATGTTGATAGTATGCATTAAAGTGTGTTGAAAGTTCCTAGACAGTTCATCCTTATTATATTGTGAGGACAAATTAATCCCGTAAGTTCTACGTCCTTGTGGGCCACATCATGTTTGAAGTCGAAGACGACCATATATACCATAAAAAAAAAATCGTTATAAAAGAAATTTAGATTATTAAATGAACAATTACAAACTCATCTCACGATCGTATGTAACATTACTCTTAAATTAATAGAAAAATGATACTTGTAGTTATGAGTGTATAAACGTCATGTAATTGTTTTGAAAAAAATAAATAAATATGAGACCTATATAAAAAAAATTAATTTTTTAATAATAAATTCTATGATTTTTTAAAACGATTGCACGACGTTTACGCATTTCACGACTGTAAGTAAGATTACTTCTCATAAGAAAAAGACGAAAGTAAGATTTTTAGGTTTCCTCGTATGAGGCATCCCGTGCCGTCATGGCGCCCGCTTTGGCCCTGCCTGGCGATCTCATGCCGGCAACGAAGGCCAGGTCCTTTGCTGACCTGGTCATGGCCGTCCCACAGCCTCTGCCGAAAGTTAACTTGCCAATGAGGCTCCCCAAGATCATAGATGGACAGGTTTGTTTCATATTTTCAAAGGAAGAAGAGGTAGCGTCGGCGGCACCATTCGGGTACTCGTTGGCTCTGAAGTATCTCAGGCAGAGACCTACTCTAGATGTGATAAGGTTGTTTATAAGGAACAAATGGGGATGGGAACAGTGGCCGTCTCCTCCATATGCAAGAACAGAAATGTTTTCGTTCGTCTAACATTGGAGGATGATTTCATCAAAGCATTCTCCCGTGAGGCATGCGAGATTGATGGTGTCCCTTACAAAGTATTCCATTGGATGCCGGGTTATACTGAAGAGGAGGAAACTGTGATTGTTCCGGTCTGGGTGATGCTTCCAGGATTACCCTCAAACTTTTACCCTAACTCTATTCTCAGGATATTGACAGCGCCGCTCGGAAAGTTCATTCAGTCTGATAACTCTACATGTTGTTCGACTAGAACGTTTGGTGCACGCGTTTGTCTTGAGATGGATGCCTTTAAACAACGGTTGGATTTCTTTTGGATTGGTGCACCTGGTTCGGGTTTCAAACAGGAGGTTGAGTTTGAAACTCTGTCGGCGTTTTGCTCATCTTGTAAAGTGCAGGGGCATAACAAGCTGACCTACAAAAAGGGAAATAGTAACCGAGATACTGAAAAAATAGGGAAGCAAAAGGCATGGAAGGAATACCGCGAAGTTAAAAAAACTCCCAAATGCCGTAGGTGGTAAAAATAATACAGAGGGCCAGAATGGAATCGTGACAGCGATGCTGGAAGGGTTGGAACGAATTGCACAGGGTGCAGTGGAGACTGGTACGATGGAAGAGCAAGGAGAGAGGCAGCTGAAAGAGAAGGAAAAGCAAAATGAGCAGGGGGAAAATACATTGCGAAATAGGGTGAGCAGGAGATTTTTATACAGGGGACTAGTATTGATAGCATGAACTCTCCTGTACACAAGGAAAACATGGCAGGTGGGCAAAATGAAAAGCAGGAGTTTGTTCCAGACAACATGCAACACGGGTATCGTGATGTGCATAGTGGGGACCATGATGAACAAGCTAAAGTTGGAAGTGATGAGGATGTTGTCTTGATTGAGAATGTGCCTATGGATGAATTGGGACAAGAGATACAAGAGGGCGATACAGAGGTTGAGCAGCAATCCTTGTCTGACCAGGAAGATGATGTTTTAAATGTTGTAGGGAAATAAAAAGATTACTTGTTTGAGGAAGGAAATAGTGGACTCAAGAACAGAGAAGGCAAAAGTGGATTGTGTCTATCAAGAAGCACCAAGCGGGTTATTACCCGTCCCTTAAAACTGAATTTATGATTGGCTCCATTGTGTATTGGAATATCAGAGGATTGGGCACCTCAAGGGGAAGGTTGAAGAAGCTTATAAAGAAATTTAAACCCAAGGTTGTAGCTCTGGTAGAGACTTTTGTTGATGAGAGTAACATGGGAAATTTAATTCTAGGGGACTTCAATATAATCAGAAGTGATGATGAACGAAGGGGGGATGGGGTGGGTGGGGTGCTCCTCGTCCTTTGATAGCAATGGAGGAGTTTAATACTTGGATCAACGGATGTATTTTACTTGAAATTAATTCCCAAGGTAAAAGTCTTTCTTGGTGCAACGGGCATAAAGGGTTAGCAAGGAATTGGACTTGTCTTGATTGGGGTTTTTTTATTTTTTTTAGATTTGCTTCCTGAAACCTTGCTGAGATACTTGGGGCGTAATACATCGGATCACTCGCCTATGATAGTATCTTGTGATAAGAATTTCCCACGGTACAGGCCATCTCCTTTTCGGTTCCAACAAATGTGGGTGGAGCATAAGGATTTTTTTTTCATGTGTCAAAAAATGTTGGGAAGAGGAAGGGCGTGGTAGTGGGTTAGTGAATCTAGTGTTTAAAATGAAGTGCATGAAGCATGCATTTAAAACATGGAACAAGGATGTTTTTGTCCCTGTTGAAATCATAATTCGTGATCTAGAGTAGCGGATTAAGTTGCTAGAAACTCACCTCCAGGATGGGTATAAAGCAGCGGTGGAGCAGGATTTACTGATCTCAAAAGTTGAGTTTGCAACTTGGCAGAACAGAGAGGCGGTTATGCTTGCACAAAAAGGCCAAAGTTAAATGGCTACGTGAAGGTGATAATAACACAAGTTTTTTTCATGCGGTATTGAAGAAAAAGCAGCAGAATCAAGTAACTAAAATGCTCAAATCTGATGGTACTTCATTCGACTCACCAAAGGCCATTCATGAGGGTGTAGTTCATTATGAAGTTTGCCTGGAAGGTTCTTAAGGAAAATTCTCTGTGGGCACAATTTTTCAGGGGAAAATATGTGAGGGAAAGGCACTTATCTCTTGTTGAGAACACTAAAGGCACACGATTTTGGAAAATGGTGATGAAGCAAGTCCCTAACGTGTTGGAGCATTCTCGATGGAAAGTGTGTGTGGGCAATGTTTCTTTTTGGTTGGATTCATGGGTTGGAGATGGTCCTCTAGTAGATTCTTTAGAGGTTACTGAATTTTCTGGGCTAAAAGTTTGTGATTGTAAGATGGACAATGAGTGGGATGTGCTGTTCCTTGAGCGTCTGGTGGGAGGGGAAAAAATGGAGGAGATACTTGAAGCCTTAGGAGATCCACAAGAGGGGCGTGACCTGCTTATATGGACCACTTCCATAGATGGAAAGTTCACGGTTTGAAATGCATGGGAGTGCCTGCGTGTGAAGGCCTCAGAGACCCCATGGCCGGCATGGGTTTGGTATGAACTTTTAACAAAGAAAATTTCGATTATGGTATGGAAAGTGTGGAATAATAGCCTTAGTGTGGATGATAGACTGAGGAGGATTGGGATTCTGGTTGTTTCAAAGTGTGACTATTGTCATGGAGAAGGTTATGAGGATATCAATCATGTCCTATATGCTGGAGATTTTGCTCAACAATTATGGAGGAAATGTGCACAACACTTGGGAATGCCATTTCGGGAGAGTATTACGTCGAAGGAAAATATGCAATTGTGGTTTCTGCGTACTTCTCTGTCTTTTCAAATGGGGGTAAGTTGTGGTGTCCTTCATTCAATTGTAGCGTGGAGGCTATGGTTGAGGAGATGTCGAGTGCGCATGGAAGAACATGCGGAAACGATAGAAGTATGGCAGGCAGTTAGATATTGGCTGGCAAGAATGTTGAAGGTATCTTCAAAATTTTGGAAGCTTGCAGGTGTTGATTTAGAAAGTTTGAGTGACCTGAATATTGATGTGATTCCTGTGAAGCCAAAGCATGCCCAAGTGGTCAGGTGGATGAAGCCACATCAAGTAAGATATAAGTTAAACACGAATGGAAGCAGCATGAACAACCCAGGTGCCTCGGGTGCAGGAGGACTTCTCCGTGATGACCAAGGTAATATGATTTTTACCTTTTATGGTAACCTCAGTATTGGAAGCAACAATGCAGCGGAATTAAGGGCCATTTTGCATGGATTGAAGCTATGTCGAGCACTAAGGTTCCAAGGGGTGGATCGATGTTGAAACCGGTTCATTGATGGTGGTTCAGTGGGTTAGTGGTGCTAAGTGTGGAGTGTGGTACCTTGAAGACTATTGGGAGGAGATCTTTAAATTTTTTAGGGATGGGGACCATTCCATACAGCATGTCTTCCGTAAAGGAAATGTCCCTGCTGACTTTTTGGCGAAACTTGGTGCTCAGGGACAAGATCGAATATGGCATAATATCATGCAGGTACCTAGGAAACTTAGAGGTCTCATTCGAACGGATAAGCTAAACCTTTCCTATTTATGTATTCGGTAGTAAGTCTATTGGTTGTTGATGTTTTCGGAGTCCTTTTGTTTTGAATTTCAGTGTGGGTCCTGTAGACATAGTTTTCCTCCACCTAAAGTGAGGCTTTATCAATGAGAGGGAGGTGCCGTCCTCGTTTAAAAATAAAAAAACTTCATTGTCTGATGATATTTCATAAAAATTGGTATTAAATGAATCCAAAAGATTTTATAAATCTAATTCTATAATTGATTTGTATTTAATTGATTTTAGCATGCATGGTCGACGTTATTGCCAAGAAGTTTGCCGAGAAGTTTCCACCCACTTCTCTATAATTATTTATTTGCCATAACACTACTGATCTATAATTGGACCTCTTGGTAAATAGTAATCGCTCATACTGAGAGCTTGAGAGCATGACTTCTTCCATGGCCTTTCAATTAGGAGATTCTTCCTTCTCTTCATCTCTTTCCATCCGTCCATGGAATCATGATGTATTGATCTTGAGCTTTAGAGGTAAAGATGTTAACTTTATTTCTCATCTAAATCATGTTTTGCTTCGAAATGGAATCAAGAGTACTTGCATAGACAACAATCTTGAAAGAGGAGAGGAAATTTTACCAGCACTTTTCAAAGCTATTGATATTTCACCATCTAAAAACTATGTAGAATCTAGAAGGTGAACATAAAAATATACCATACAAAAGGAAAACTATTTGATATTTGTGATTATTTTTGGCATTGAATAGTTTATATACAAAACATGGTCAAATTTTAGAAATCATTTCTGATCCTGTGATTATTCTGAATATTTTATGTTTATGATTATTTTTGGAATTGAACTTTCTATGGAAAACAAATAAGTAAAATTAATTTACAAATCCTTTCTGATTCAGGGATTTATAAATATATATCAACTACCACTACCACATTAGTTTCACATAAAGTTTATTGAAGAAATAGATCAAGAACATCGAATTAATAAAAAATACATATATTTTCTTTCTTTTTGCCCTTTGTGACGTCTTTTGTTGAATTGCAAGCAAAAGCTAAGGAATAGAGGAATATATATTGAATTTTGTCCATCAATTAACTGTTCAATGAGAGTTGGAAAAAATAATTAAGAAAAGGGTGGGAATTGTTTATTATTTGGGTCATATATATAATAAAGAATAAGATTTGGACTGATGAAAGGAAAAAAAGAAAACAGCTTTAAATAAGTAGTGGTTTTTAGTTTCAATTTGTTCATGACGTGAAGGCTGCATGGGAATTCCTGAGAGTGCAAAACCACTACTTGAGCACTTACAAGACCTAAATTATAAAGGAGAGGTATAAACCGATAATGGAAGAAAGTAATTTCTTGTATCATACTTTGGATACACAAATAATGGACGTTGTTCCAATTTAGCAGGATCTTATAATAAATGCAACTTTGGATACAGTTGCTAAGCTACAAAGTGCCCTGATTGTAGCTGAAGTATCTGTCTTTGCAATCCCCAAAGAGATACCATTTCTTAATTTTGAGCAGAGGTGACCATTATTTTATGTTTACCTAAAACCTGTTTTGACACAAATTCCATGAGAGGTGGATATTGGATAGTACACGCTTTTTCTGTATTTGCCTTCTTGTAGGTTTAAGGAGTGGGGCTTTGAGAAAGGGTGGGGGAACACTGCAGAAAGCATTCAGGAGAATGTTAGGATGCTTTCTGATGTACTCCAAGCAATGTTATGAAAATAATATGATGTCGATTAGAAAATCATGTGATACCCAAAAGAAAATTTAGATCAAAAGAATTTCTTTATTCTTGGATATATTAATCTAATATGAAAACATGGGATTTGTTATGGTTAAATTAGTTAGAATCTCATTTCAACTTCAATATCAATTTATGAATATTCTTGTTATAATGTTATCAAATGGTGATTCGCTTTCCAATACAGATCATATAATATAGCCAACTCCAAGCACATAAAAATTGAGACGTGGTAATTAAGTTCTCTCTCTCTCTCTCTCTCTCTCTCTCATATGTTGGAAACTGAGATATAAATTGTTCGATTTACCTCAATTAATGGAGCTAGCCGGCAGTCGTGCAAAAAGTGGGGAATCGTTCATTTATAGCTGGAACATAAGTGTTGTGTTGCCCTGAAAATTTTCATCTACAGCTTTATTACAACAAATATCTGCTAAAAACTGTAATGTCCCGAACCCATAGGGGTTGGAGAGTTACTTCCTATCACTTAAACTCACATTTCAACAATATAATTACAGACTCAAAATTCTCAATATTATATAGAAATTTCGATTCAAACTAATTTCCTCAATGTAACGGATTTTTCAAAATGCCATGTCATCATAATACAATAAAATTTCTTAATAAAAATGCCAATACTCATAAAAAAATTTCTATGTTTAATCCACTATACTTAAATTATCTCACCCAATGCCTCATAATCTTGATCCACAGCTGAATAAAAAATATTTGAAAAATATTGCGGAGATAGAGTTATCAACAACTTAGCAAGCAGAGAACTTATACTAGCATGTAAACACGAGCATTTATAAAGTTCGATATGCAGAATAAAACATTTACTCTCGAAATGCAGAAACAAGATATTTACTTTCAGAATGCAAAAACAAAACTTATTACAAAACATTAGAGTGAAAACTTTTAGAAAAACTTTCTTATTTAAAAATCCTTCGGCGTATCATAAACTGAGACATCTTCTTCATATTATATTAGAGCATTGCATATGGACAAATACCATGTTTAACCCTCATGGTAGAGTTATAAACCAGTATTATACCCGTGACCAGACCGTATACCTTGTTTCACCCTCGTGATAGGGTTATAAACTACCATTATATTCGTGGTTGGGTCATATACCATGTTTCACCCCCGTGGTAGGGTTATAAATCACCATTATACTCGTGGTTGGGCCTTAACAGAAACAGAACAGAACAACATCGGAACCAGATCATATTCAGATACAGAATCAGACATCCAAGATTTTCAGATGCCACATCATATCAAAATCGTATACTAAATAGCTTTAGATCATTTCACATGTTCGAAATAAATAGAATCAAAATATCTTCATTTATTCACAACAAAACTTTTAGATTTTCATATTCGCTCTTTTTCCATAGTTTAGAAACAGAATGCACAAAATCAGCTCATGTCTACACCAGTCATGACAGAAAAATAATTTCTCTTATATAGAATTTATGCATATGTAGAACAAACATCTGAGGTTGTTTTCATATTTCTTTTAAAAAACAAACATGCTTATTTTCAAAGTCAACCTCATTTCATTTTTTTTATGCAAAACTAGTATATGAATCCCGCTTACCTGGACTTCTTAGTTTTTTAACAATTTTCCTCAATAATGTCGAACAAGAACTACTCGTCACCTATAAAATAATAACAAAATTTCTACAAATTTTCAATCGAATACGTATTTCAATATTTAAGCCTAAGATGCCAAAATACAATTCTGGTTTAAAGATTCATTATAACAAAACTGATTAAAGTATGAGGGCAAATATTTCATTTAATAAAAATAGACTAATTAGCTTATTAGAGGGTTAACATAAAAAAATTCATACTTACTATTTACTTACTGAAATTAGTTGTAAAAAATAATTAATTCATTAATCTAGACTCCTAAAATATTTTCTATATAAAATCTTATACTACAAACAAATCCTACGTACAACAAGTTTATAAAAAAATGTTCAATAACCACCCATTCAAGGGCATTTTGGGAAAGAAAAAGAAAACATAACTTGCATGGCTCTTTGAAAACAAAAACTGGGATTTACAAATACGTAACAGTGGCCATGCTTACCGAGGAGAAATGAGGGACGCAATGACAGGGCTGGGTGGATGTCGCAGGTGGTCCACACGGCGGCGGAGCACTGAGAGATAGAGATAGAGAGTGATGAGCAAGAGAGAGTCCGAAAAATGGTGAGAGAGATCAGAGAGGAACCGTGGCACGGCGTGACCTTACCAAGCGAGAGTGGCGACTTAGGGTGGTAAGAGGTGACATGCGGCACTTTCTGTGTACCGTGAGGGGACAATTGGGCGGCGGCTGGCGACTGGCGGCATGGGTGGATGGCTTAAGGCTCACGGTGGGGAAGATCACTTCCTCTATATCGGTGAAGCAAAAACAGGGTACTCTCTCAAAACTTTTGGTGGTTGGCACGGTGGTGGTCTTGGGCTTTGGTGTTGCTCCTTTACGATGGAGGGAGGGGCTACGGTGCAATGTTGAACGTGGCTTAGCTTCGTTTTTTTTCGGTCAGTCCAGGTGTAGCGGCGGAGGAGTCTTGGGCTATCTTCTATATGTTGTGATGAGGATCTCCACTTATATATATCTATATGACTAGAAACCCTGGAGAACAAGAGGGAGAAAAACTACATAACTTGAAAGTATATCTCCTAATGCAAGTTGTTGCTGTGAATGTCGTGGGTATAGGAATGTGCATGCTGTGGAGAAACTGATGTCAAGAGTGAACCTAGTTGAGGGAGGTTCTACGTGCATGAGATGATGCCTAAATAGGTGGTTGAAACCCTAGGAAAAAGAAATAGAAAGGAAACGTGCGTGGCATGGGGCTTAACAAAACTTGGTTTTGACAAGCTAATGCAATCCAAAGCATCTTCGTAGCTTATTCGTATTTCCATCGGTCGAATATATTCTAAATACTACTGGCCTCGACTCATATTTCAACTAGCCTAACTCATTATGTAACTTGTCAGGCCGAAAACCAAATAAAATAAATCATGCTTGGTCCATAACACATTAGCTAAATTTAACCTAATTAAC
This sequence comes from Juglans regia, assembly GCF_001411555.2. Taxonomy (NCBI): domain Eukaryota; kingdom Viridiplantae; phylum Streptophyta; class Magnoliopsida; order Fagales; family Juglandaceae; genus Juglans; species Juglans regia. Next base: position 36,186,268 of record NC_049906.1, read on the forward strand.
AATCTCAATAAAAACTCATAAATCACCGAAATAAATTTTTGGGGCCGTAACCTGTTCTCAAAACTACTTGTTAAAACCCAAGTAGGCTTTTCATCCATGCAAAAAAAATTCATAAGCGAATTTCTTGCTGGGCCTGGGTGTTACAAAAACACTTGCATATTGTATCCCGAATAGACTTCATTTGTAGTCGACATTATATCTATATATATATATATATGCATGCAACATTTTATAGACAAGTTCATGTTACTTGTTCGAAGCTTGACATTGTATCCCTTTCAAAATTAGCTTGCTTCTTTATGCCTTGTTTTAGCCCCCCATAAACTTCGTTTCTGATAGACATTGTTTCTCATCTTTTAAGACTTAATTTAGGCTTTGCCAATGAAATTAAGGTGGTGATTTGGTTACTGTAATGGGAATTAGAATTAGGGTTAGGTGTGATAGGAGAAGAGACGAAAGAGAGTGGTGGACTTGGGCCTAAACCTGGACCAGGGCCTAAGAGAGAGAATTGAAATAAAGGAAGAGAAGTATGGGTAATGGACGAAGTAGGTGGGTCTGATGGGCTGTGAAGAGTGGGCTTCGGGTTTGAAAAGGGGAATGGGGCCTCATTGAAGATAACATCCCTGGACATATAGATTCTTTGAAATGTTGGGTCCAGACACTTATAGCCTTTGTAAGTGCTACTAATGCCCACGAAAATACTTGACTTGGACCGAAAAATGAGTTTATTTTTGTTATAGGGCCGCAAGTTGGGCCAACACTTACATCCAAACACTTTCAGAAAAGTATAATCAAGCTCTTTTTTGTGGACTAAAAAATATGGTGATTTATTATGAAGTACTTTCAAGGGAAGCATATTAATTAAATGAACAACGGTTTCACAGACTTCAACCCAAAACTTTGTTGGGAGAGAGGAATGGGCTAGAAGAGCAAGACCAGTTTTGACAATGTGTCGATGCTTGCGTTCAACAAGTCTATTTTGCTGTTAAGTATGTGGACTAGGGCTGATACCCGCATGGTGTGGGGCGGGGGGTGCCCTCCCCCGCACCATGGGGGGGTTGGGGATTTTCCCCCCGCCTCCCGCCCCGGTGTCGGGGGGCGGGGGAAAAAATTCAATAGCCCCGCCCCCCGTCTAGGTACCATATTGTGTTTAAAAAAAAAATTTTGGTCTAAAAATATTTGAGACGTTGGAAGAGGCTACTCAATCCCCTTTTCAAAAAATGAAGTTAGACGATTGAAAGAAGTGTTGTGGTCTTTTCGCAAGCCCAGATTATCAGATATTCTAGATTTTACCCCCAATAACTTATTTACATCTATATTGGTTTCAAAGATTATATTTAACATTGTTAATTTTTCCTGTAGCACTTAAGTTCTATTAATGCACAGAATAGAACGTTTTTGACAATCCACCATCGCGCCGGCTCAAGATCATTCCAACGCCTTGTCGATAAAATGGTAATTATTTATTAAAATTTAGTCATTTTTATCATATTCATTATTTAGGTACTAACATGATTTTTTAAAATTACTACTGTGGCTTTGTTAGAAATGCGATGATCTTGAAATTTTCTCCCTCATTCATGTCTATGTTGCTTCTCACACCGATGAGCACAGCGAGTGGATTGATCCTGTCGCCAAAGATAATTATGTAATTGAGGTCATTTTCTGTGTATAGATTATACTAACATGTGAATGAATATTATGTTTTCTTACTATTTTTTTAAATATGTTATTTGTTGTATGTTTTCTTCCTAATTATTGTAGAAAAAATGACCAAGTCTGGTTTGGTAAGAGGTTTGGGACGTTCTTTCAAGTGTGTCGGTTCATCCTCGACGATATCGAGTTCAAAAGTTAATAATCTTACCTAGGATTTGGACACCACATTCCAAGAAATCGAGCAGATGAAGTCGAGACAACAAGAGTTGGAGGCTCTCTTATCACGACAGTTTGATCTAGAGACGCGTTTGCAGAAGTGACAAAGAGACGAGAAGGAAAGAATACGCCAAGAAGTTCAAGAATAGGTACAGAGGGAGATGCACGTCCAGATGGAACGTGTTATGTCACTACAGCAGGATCGCGGTGGGCGAGAAAAGAAAAAGAAATAAATCCTATCATTGTTCAAAACTTTTGTCCTCTAATTTTGTAACTCTTTAAAACATTTTCATTATATGATATTATTTGTAATGTAATATGATACAATTTGCATGAGAATTAATTTTATGAAATTATTAACTCTCATCAGTTTGTTGGAATGTAAACAAAGAACGTTCGAACATGGCTTTATGTCCAAATCAACAGTTGAACATAATTACACAGACGTGTGATAAATACGTTCGAACGAAAAACTATTACATTCGAACGTATATACCCAAACATTCGAACTCACTCTGTTACAATCGAACGAAATTTCTTAACATTCGAACAAATATATTAATCATCCAAGATTTTAATTTGTTACATTCGAACAATTACCCAATAATGTGCAAATGAAACATTCAAACATCAAATCACAAACGTTCGAACGTAAAAATAAAGCGTTCAGCTGGTCCGAATGGATCATGTTAAAAGAGCATTAATATTGGAAGTCACAAAACAAAAGTTTATCATTGTACGTGGACCTGCTCCAATAATGGACTTTAGACTTCATTCTTAACAGATACAATCAAAGTCATAAATTGATTTTTAAATAATTGGACTAATTTAGACTTCATTCTTGACCCTTATCGATCACGATTGGGTGTAGTTTCATAAGTTTTAAATGAACATTTACAAAACTTATTAAATTAATAAGTTTTATTTAGCAATATTTTAATGATACACTTGACTAACTTCGTTATCTGATGATATTGGATATAAAAAGATTGGATTCCTAGACTTGTTTCTTTATATTTTGGCGCTGTATATGGTATTAAATGAATCCAAAAGATTTTATAAGTCTAATTCAATAATTTATTTGTATTAATTAATTGATTTTAGCTTGCATGGTCGACGTTATTCATGCCAAGAAGTTGCCGAGAAGTTTCCACCCACTTCTCTATAATTATTTATTTTCCATAACACTACTCTATAATTGGACCTCTTGGTAAATAGTAATTGCGCATACTGAGAGTTTGAGAGCATGACTTCTTCCATGGCCTTTCAATTAGGAGCTTCTTCCTCCTCTTCATCTCCTTCCATCCATCCATGGAAACATGATGTATTCTTGAGCTTTAGAAGTAAAGATGTTCGCCATAACTTTATTTCTCATATAAATCATGTTTTACGGCAAAGTGGATTATTAAATTTGGATTCTCTATAGTATCCCGCAACATAAGAGAAAAATTGAAAACTAACAGACAAAGAATATGACAAATTGGACCAACCGAATGGGTGAATTATTATTTATTAATAATGTAGTTTCCTTCCATTTTGATCAGGACTTTATTATTTACACTACTTATGTTCTTGTTCTGCTCAACAATTGCTAAGTACTTCACCACGAGTATGCTTTAATTTTATTTTTTCTTATGCCGGGAAACCTCTCCGAGGCAGTACCCTTTGAATGGAGTGGTTGACGTTATTGCCGAGAAATTTTTACCCACTTCTCTGTAAATATTATTTATTTGCGATAACAATACTGTATAATTGGACCTCTTGGTAAATAGTACTCACGCATAGGGAGAGTCTGAGAGCACGAATCCTTCCATTGCCTTTCAATTAGGAGCTTCTTCCTCTTCTTCATCCTCTTCATCTCTTTCCATCCGTCCATGGAATCATGATGTATTCTCGAGCTTTAGAGGTAATGATGTTCGCCACAACTTTATTTCTCATCTAAATCGTGCTTCGCGTCAAAGTGGATTATTAAATTTAGATTCTCAATAGCATCCCACAATAGAAGAGAAAAATTTAAAACTAATGGACAAAGAATATGACAAATTAGACCAACCGAATGGGTGAATTATTATTTATTAATAATAATAATAATGTAGTTTCCTTCCATTTTGATTTGGACTTTTTTATTTACACTACTTATGTTCTTGTTTTGCTCAACAATAGCTAAATACTTCACGACGAGTATGCTTTAATTTACTTTTTTTCTTATGTCGGAAAACCTCTCCGAGACAAATTGGACCAACCGAATGGGTGAATTATTATTTATTAATGTAGTTTCCTTCACGACGAGTATGCTTTAATATTTTAACCCTTTGAATAGAGTGGTAGACGACGTTATTGCCGGCCGAGAAGTTGCCAAGAAGTTTCTTCCCACTTCTCTATAATTATTTATTTGCCATAACACTACTTATAATTGGACCCCTTGTAAATAGTAATCGCGCATACTGAGAGTTTGAGAGCATGATGACTTCTTCCATGGCCTTTCAATTAGGAGATTCTTCCTCTTCTTCATCTCCTTCCATCCGTCCCTGAAATCATGATGTATTCTTGAGCTTTAGAGGTGAAGATGTTCGCCATAACTTTATTTCTCATCTAAATCGTGCTTTGTGTCAAAATGGAATCAAGACTTACATAGACAACAATCTTGAAAGAGGGGAGGAAATTTCACCAACACTTTTCAAAGCTATTGAAGGGTCATTGATTTCTATCATTGTACTCTCTAAAAACTATGCAGAATCTAGATGGTGCTTAGATGAACTATTGAAGATTCTTGATTGCAAGGAAACAATGAAACAAATTGTTCTACCAATTTTTTACCATGTAGATCCCTCGGAAGTACGGCATCAAAAAGGGATTTTTGGAGAATCATTTGATAAACTTGGAGATAAGCTCAAGGATAATGCAAAGATGATGAAATGGAAGGTAGCTTTGAAAACAACAACCGATTTGTCTGGTTTCCCATTAGTGAACATCCGGTAAACTTCGCCTATATATACTTTGTCATCATGTGTATGTGTATATGATGCTATATATATTTGAAATAATTATGGGAAAAATTGAGACAAATCAAGGATTTGAAATGGGGGGAACCGGTGAGAATAAAATACCATACAAAAGGAAAACTATTTGATATTTGTGATTATTTTTGGTATTGAGTAATTATATGCAAAACATGGTAGAAATCCTTTTGATTCTGGGATTATATTCTGAATATTTTATGTTTATGATTATTTTTGGCATTGAACTTTTTATGCAAAACATAGTAAAATTAATTTAGAAATCCTTTCTGATTTAGGGATTTAATATCAACTACCACTACCACATTAGTTTCAGATAAAGTTCATTGAAGAAATAGAAGAACATGAAATAAATAAAAATATATATATATATATATATATTTTCTTTTTCTTTTTTCCCTTTGTGACGCCTTTTGATGAATTGCAAGCAAAAGCTTATAAGGAATAGATGAATTTATATGGAATTTCGTCCATCAATTAACAGTTGAATATATGAGATTTGGAAAAAAAATTAAAAAAAGGGTGGGAATTGTTTATTATTTGGGTCATACAAAGAATAAGATTTGGACTGATGACAAGAAAAAAAAAAAAAAAAAACATAAGTAGTGGTTTTAGCTTCAATTTGTTTCAAAATATAAAGACTCACAAATACTCTTAAATTATACGTTTTAGATTTAAGGGAGGGACGGATCGACAATGGGAAAAAGTATTAGTTAAAACATATGTTATAATTAAATACATGCAAAAGAATGAAAATGTAAGTTGACAATGGCACATGAAGGTCACGACAAATGCACAATCTAATATTAAAATATTCAGATTTAAGGAAGGAAAAATAATATATACTTTAACTCAAATCAAATTCATATTCATTTATATGTGAAATGTCTAACTCTTTAAATTTTTTTCTCTTTTTATTGATAGGGATGACGAGTTAGAATTTATCCAAAAAATCATTCGGTGGGTGAACCCAAAAATAGTAAACCGAACACCTTTAAGCGTTGCGAAACATCCAATTGGGATAGAGTCTCGTATACGAGACATTTATCAGCATTTAAGTATCGAAAGGAATGATATTATACGCATGGTAGGGATATTCGGAACCGGTGGAATTGGTAAGACAACTATTTCAAACGACATTTATAACCAGATTTCTTCTCAATTTGAAGGAAGTTGTTTCTTGAGAAATATTAGAGAAACTTCAAAACAAGCGAAAGGTCCAATTCAGCTACAAAGTACACTTCTTTTTGAGATCTTAGGAACAAAATTGGATATTAATGATGTTGATAGAGGAGTCGGTGTAATTTGGCATAGACTTCAATCTAAAAGGATTCTACTAATTCTTGATGATGTGGATGGCATGGTCCAACTAGAAAAATTAGCTAGAAATCGTGCTTGGTTCGGTTTAGGAAGTAGAGTCATCATAACAACAAGAGATCAGCATTTACTAGATATCTTTGAAGTTGATTCAAAATACGAGGTGATGACTTTGGATGACAATGAAGCTCTTCAGCTGTTTAGCTTGTATGCTTTTGAGGAAAAAGAACCGTTGAAGGATTATGTGGACCTCTCTAAACAAGTAACAAACTATGCTCAGGGTCTTCCACTAGTTTTAACAGTGCTAGGTTAGAATCTAAAAGGCCAAAGTATACATCAATGGAAAAGCGCATTGGATAAGTATAAAAAAATTCCCCACCAAAAAGTTCAGAGAGTACTTCAAATAAGTTATGATAGTTTGGAAGATAGTGAGAAAGACATGTTCCTTGATATTGCATTTTTCTTCAAAGGAGAACCTTTGGATAAGGTCATGGAAATATTTGATAGTTGCAGTTTTTTTCCGGGTCTTGGGATCCCAAGGCTTATAGAAAAGTGTCTTATTACTACTAAAGAGTGTAGTACTGATAAATGCGTTTGGATGCATGACTTGCTACAAGATATGGGTTGAGAAATCGTTCGAGAAAAATCATCCAAAGATCCTAGCAAACGAAGCAGATTGTGGTTTCACGAGGATGTTCGTCAAGTGTTAGAAGAAGATATGGTAAGATTCACAAAAGAAGTTCTTGGGTTTTACATTCATTTCCCTTTTATAAAAGAGAAATGTAGCGGAAAATATTGACTTTTGAATTAATACCTCACCTAGTGGAAAAAATCCCTTCAATAATCAATGATGAAATTGTAGTTATAAATAGAATTCGTTTATTTACTAAGATGAATCACTAAAAGAACCATATCTAAATGTCCTTTTTCGTTTCAAATATCTGAATATTTTTCTAAATCAGTGTCTACAATCTCTTATACCTAGCGTTTGTTTTATGAAAAGCTAAAAGAGTAATGTACGTAAGTTGGGAAAGGAAAGATAGTCTTTTATATTTTAACGTGTGAATATTTAGTATTGGAAAATAGCATGTAAAGATAACGAGAGAGTAGTATTTTTTATGAAATAATATACCATCAACTTGAAAATTATTAACTTTAGCAAATTGTAATTTATGAATGACTTTATGCATTAATTTTGCTGACACTCATTATATATGCATTCTCTTATATCAGGGGCCAAACGAAATAGAAGGCATAGTATTAGATTTACCTGAAGGTGATGAGAAAATAAGCTTGCATCCGGAAGCATTTCGACATATGAAAAGACTTAGGGTCTTTATAAATCGTAATGCACATTTTTCTTATGGACCTAAGTATCACTCCGACAAGTTAAGAGTCCTTGATTGGTATAACTATCCTTTACCATATTTGCCACATAATTTTCAAGGGAAAAATCTCATTGTCTTTAGAATGCGTTATAGCATGATCAAGGAACTAGGGGACGGGTTCAATCCCAAGGTACTTATAATTATATTCATCAATAATTTTGTTTTTCTTTTAAGTTATTTAGTAAACTCCATTCAACTTTTTTTTCTTTTCTTTTACAGAATTTGACGACTATGGCTTTCAAGCATTGTAGTTACTTAACAGAGATTCCGAATCTTTCAAGCACCCCTAATTTGAAGGAATTGACTGTCAAATGTTGTTATAGACTAGTCAAGGTGCATGATTCCTAGAAAAGCTTTCTGATTTGAGTTTTGGGAGATGCTCTAAACTCCGAATTCTTCCAAGAAGCCTTAAGTTGAGACTTTTACGTAAGCTTAATCTTCGTAACTGCTCAAGCCTTCGTTATCTTCCTGAAATCGAGTGTAAAATGGTAGATTTAAGTAGATTGGTTCTATATGGCTCTGCAGTAGAAGAACTACCTTTATCCATCGGGAACCTCGTTGGACTTAAGGAATTAAATCTAGGGTACTGCAATATTGTAAAGAAGAAGAGGGAGGATGGACAATCCCTTGATCTGCCTAATGATTCTACAACAATGGAAGACGAGATCTCAAATTCAAGCAATGGGAGCACTGCATTACAACTGCCGAATCTTCAAATTAGTTGTTCCCATTTAGAATCAAATTTCTTTCCACTATATAGTTTCTTTACCATGTTTAATTCCTCAGCCAGTTTGCAGTCGTTACATCTATCGGGGCTTGAAATTGTTAGCCTTCCCACGAGCATCAAAGGATTCGCTACACTAGCTGATCTTTTCTTGTGCTATTGTGAGAAACTTGAAGAAATACTGGAGCTTCCACCAAATATTAGAAGAATAGATGTCACAGGATGCAAGTCACTAGAAAGATTTGGAGAAGTATCAAGAATATTGGAATTCAATGGAAGCCATATCAGATCGCTAGGAATAATTGGATTGATTGGCTGCGACAAAATGCATGTGAATATATGGAATGATAAAGTGCAAAATCCTTTATTGTGGAAGGTATGTATGTGTGATCTCATTTTTAATAGCATGCATGATTCAAAATGAATTGATGATGATAATGATGAGGTACTGGTTTAACAGGGACTCTATGATTATGATGCTACTTTGTTTCCTAAAAATCATATTCCAGACTGGTTCGATTATGTTTATGAGTTTTTAAAAGATAATGAAATGGTGAAAGGGCTTGATGATGATGTCCGACCGAGGGTAAAAGAAGAATGGGTAATAGATATTGAGGGGCCGCACTATTTGGAGGAGATAAGCGGAATTGTATTATATGTCGTAATATTTTTTAAAGATACTGTGAGGTGTAAGAGAATTTGTCGTGCTGCTAAGATAACCAGTAACAGCTCAAATGATGTATGCCATATTCAAGAAGGGTTACAATTGGATAATAACAATTGGCACGAAAAGGCAAATAGGACTGGATATGTTGTATGGGTGGGGTACTCCAATTTACAATCTTTTGATCTCAAGGTTTTGGACAATTTACGAGTTCAATTTTATCCCAAAACTCTTCGTCATGCTAGGATGGTGCCGTTTTATGAAAGTTACAGAGCCAAAGTGGTATACAAGAATAAAAGGAGAGCAAATAAAGAAAAAGAAAAAGAGATGAAGCCGATGTTGCAAAAACTCCTGAGCAACAGAAATTCAATTAATGATAACCCCAAGTAAGTGACCCTGTTCATACTGTGTTTTGGTTGCGATATATATCTTTCATGTTTGTGTTTGGGAAGAATAATTTTATTTGAAAGTCTTTACACCACATACCATCCACATAACATAATTTGATTTATAAGATCAAATTTTAATTTTGTTCCTTCTCTCTACATATTATTTTTTCTGTTACTTTCTAATACCAAAAAAAAGTTATTATATTCTCGAGCCAATCTGTAAACACACAATTCATATCACTTAAATAGTAAAATTTAATTTGTAATATTCAAATTTTAAAATTTATGTTTTGACGGTGTGCTCTATGCACCGATTTGATAATGAAATTTTTCAAGAAGAAAAAAAGGCACAACAATATGAACTTTATCATAGAACTATACTCGTGTACTGACTTCTTCGGTAGATTTTAATAATCTCTGTTCTTTTCTCAGATGATTTTTTTGGATTTTTTAGATTTTAATAAAGTGCACAACTATACTCATCATGTTCTTTTCTCGATCGGTAGATTTGGAGTTAGAGCTTCGACTTGTTTGAGATGGATGAATGACATGTTCGTTTAAAAGAGCTGAATCATAAGACCACTACACTACACTATTGCTACTGTCATCCATCTCTCTCTCCTCTCTCTCTCTCAGTCTGAAGCTTTTTTTTTATTGAAAATTTAGAGAACCTGCATTTTAATGGAGAGGCTGGTCTAATTCATTATGAGAGATCCAAGGATATCATAGAAGTTTGATTCTTCTTGATGTGGTTCACTTGCCCCAAAACAGTTCTTTATAATCGGTTCAGGTTTAAAAGTAGAATCATCATAACAACAAGAGATCTACGTTTGTTAATTACATGTGACATTGATTTAATGTATGACGTGAAGGGATTGGAGTGCGATCAAGCTCTTCAACTATTTAGTTGGCTTGTCTTCAAAAGAGAAATGGATTAACGGTTATGTGGAACTCATTAAACATATAGTACACGTTATGCTATATAATTGGGATGTTTGATATTTCATTGTTATTGCCATAAAAGGTATATCTGAATTTGCTTCTACTAATGGCAAGTTTCTTAAATCTTGCTTTCAGTCTCTTCCTTCCAGACAAATGGAACCAAAGAATGCTCGTTATCCTCCTCCCATGTCTTCAGCTTGCTAAATCTTTCACTCTTCATACTAGTTCTCCAAAATTAAATCAAGTCACAGAACAACAAACAAAAACCACTACCTCAGTTCTAAACCTCTCTGTTTCCAAGAGTATATTGTGCTTATTTCTTTCGAGAAAGTTCTCAAGTGACAACTGATCATATTGAATTTGCATATAGTATGTCGAATGCATTGAAGCAGGGCCATGATGATAGTATGTCGGATGCATTGATGCAGGGCCATGATGATAGCATGCCGGATGCATTGAGGCAGGGCAACTATCATATAAAAAGATGCTGTTTGAGGTAATATTTGAATACTTTTCTCCATAAAACCAATTTTTACACGCAAAAATCAACATTCTATTTATTATATTTGCAAAGAAAAGGTTTGTTGCAACAAGCAAAAGGGTAATGAAACCCCAGAACTTACTGGAGGAATTAAATAAATTAATAGAAGACAAGGGAGACTCAAGAGAGGTTTCAGAGGGCCTACTTGGTTACATCCTGTGTTCCACCCAGGTGCTCATTTAGTACCTCTTTCATGCTCAGGCACAATTGTGTAGGAGGCACTAATTCTTTTCCATCTTCGAAATACTACGCAGGAGGAAGCAGTTGTTCCACCATATGTTGCTCTTGCCATAAGACCAAATCCTAGATTCTGGGAATTTGTTAAAGGTGAACTCCGAGGACTTGTCTGCAGACGATATCACTGCTTCGGAATACTTGAGATTCAAAGAAGTGATCTTCGATGAAAACTGGTAATTAAGTGTGAATTGGGAGAGAAACTGACATGAAAAGCTAGCATATAGCAGAATGAGAAAACCATTGGGAACATAATTTTGCAATGGCTTGAAATTATGTAGTTTTCTTGAAAACATGGATATGTATAGCCTTGAGATTTATGTATTTTTAACAAAAAAATGTGTAGGCTTTGAGTTTTTTCACTTTGAACTTGATACTTGATCTTGTTGCTAAAAAAATTACTATATGAGATATGATGTGCAGGGCGAATGATGAAAATTCCTTGGAGACAGATTTTGGAGTCCTTGACTAAATCCACTCCTCGCATGACCCTTACTTCTTCCATCGGAAATGGTGCCAGCTTCATCTCGAAGTTCATGACGTCAAGACTGCATGGGAATCTGAGAGTGCAAAGCCACAGACATTATTCGCCAATAACGGTATACACACGAATTATGAACAATAATATACAACTTCCCTACTTCCACACACTATATTTTTTTAAATTTAATTTTTTTTTGAGTTTATTCTTTTTAAATTAAGTCAATTCTTCTATTCATTATTCATATATTAAATATTTGATAAAAGAAAAAAAAATAAAAAAAGTGTGGTGTGTGGAGGTTGTATAAATAGTAAGAGATTGTGTATGTTTTTTTTACGAATTATAAGTAAATTTTCTTTCAAGATATAATAAAATTCAAAAAAAGTCCATTTATCTAAATACGTTATGCATGTACGAAATTAGATTTTGAATACTCTCAAATTTTACTATTTAATTAAGAGATTAAAATCTATTCTCGACAAAATGAATAGATTCTAATAACAAGTTTTGAAAAAAATAAAAACTTTTGTGAGAGATAATTTTTATTTATTTCTGTGATTATAAATTCGCAGATGAATAGATCTATTTATAGATAACAGATGTGAATGATTTTTCTGAAATCTGATCTGAACTGGTATATAAATTACGCCTGTTTGCCATTCCAACAGTCACGGCGCCTCTCACACCAACCAGTCAGTACTGGTTCGAGTCCTGCAGATGCGCCCCTTCGGCAATAATTTTTACATCACTTTACTGGGGCACTTGGGCTTGTGGGCCGCACGCTCATGGGGCTTCTGTTGGCCGTGCGCCTTGGGTTGGACACTGGAGGCCCAGGTCCGAGTGGAGGGGCCATCCTCTCCATAAAGGATTAAAGAGAGAACCTTCAAAATGGACGTGCTGTAATTTGCCATTTTAGTTTTTACACTCTCTAATGAGATAGAGACACGTCATCGTTCATTATGTTTGGAACATCGTCATAGATATTGAAGTAATTTGAATTGAGTTGAGTTGAATTATGATGATAAAATATTATTAAAATATTAATTTTTAATATTATTATTATTTTAAATTTAAAAAAAATTAAATTATTTATTATATTTTTATTAGAATTTAAAAAAATTATAAAAATGAATTGAAATGAGAATGACGTCCAAACTCACCCTCAAGCTCGCGTTCAAGACTTCCTGACTTCCGTTCGATCTTCATCAGCCTGACTCTGAGTAGGGTGAGTAACTCTTCCTCTTCGATTGCCGCTGCAGCTTCAATTCTTTCTGGCTACAACACCGGTGATCTCTCTCTCTCTCTCTCTCTCTCTCTCCTTTCTTGTCGACTTTTCTTCTGAATTGTTTTTTGTTTTTTGAGACAAATCGAAGACAAAATTATCTTTAGGTACTTGAGATTCATTGGGTTTTGTTTTAGTAATGAAAAAACAAGTGAATTACAACAAACTTGCTCACTTTCTTTCTCCACTTAGGAACTTCGGAACGTTAATTTTTTCAGCCCACAGTACACCACCCAGCATCTGTTGCTCCAAAGCACAACCCAACACTGCTTGTTCCTCCATATTCTTCCCATCCATATTCTTCCCATTGTAAATATGCTTTAGTCTATCTAAAGTTTTTGGACGGAGCTGCGATTACCGGTTTCGAAAATCTTCCCCAAATTTCTTTCCAATGTTAGTGTGAAAAACTCTGGGTGGTAGAGCCATGATTTTGTATTTATAAAATACAGAGCGATTTTTATAAGATAAACATTGAATGTGGACTAGGTGTGGTAGATAAGGTAGTCGGCGACGCCAAATCATTGGTGTTAGAGCTCACCGGGGGCAGCATCAATGGCCGAATAAAAGATAGGTTTCCGTATTAGCAGGAAGGATTGTTAGAAATGGGAAGAAGGGACGTGCTATCCAGAGCTCCACATTCGTGCTATGTATGGCTTATCTAAGAATTTTTCATGGGAAGAAATCTTGTGCGGCAATGTCCATTTGAAAATAAAATGTAAGCTGACATGTCATCATCACATCAGCTGGTGTAAACATCATGTTTGCACCGCGTCCGGTTAGAAGAGGGATTCAGGATTAAAACCCCTTGTGTGGTTTGAACCCTGGTCCCAAAATACTGCTTATAAACTTTCTATAACTTTTCTCTTCATAATTCATAACTTTCAAAAATAACATATGGTGGAATAACTGCTGCCTCCTGCATAGTATTTTGAAGATGGAAAAGAGTTAATTTGGCCCTCCAAAGCCTCTCTTGAGTCTCCCTTGTCTTCTACCAATTACTTCACTTCCTCCAGTAAGTTCTTGGGTTTCATTAACCTTTTTGTCATATGATATATAAGAAAAATTTCAGGGCAGCTTATAAGAAACAAACAAATGGGTAAGTAAACGAACAATGTGAAAAGCTTACAAGCTAATTTGTTTTGGATCATCCTATACAGTCCTTCTCCACCTCACGATCTGGAAGTTTTACCTTACTTGTTTTCATAAGTATTTTCATCTCATCTCATATAATCATTACAACGTTCTCAAATTCCTATATAAAAATAAAATAAACAATTTAACTTTTTCAAATTCTAAAATAAAAATATTATTAAAAAAATATATTCTAATAATATTTTATTCAACTTTTAATTTTTATTTCAACTCATATCATCATCTCATCTGTGAAAACAAATGGTGCCTTAAGTCTAAAAGACCAGAGAGAAGAAACAAAAATGAAAGGAAAATCTCACCTGAAATTCCAAAGAAATAGTAGCTACGTACAGGAAATGGGGTATAATTAATTCAATCCATTTTTCTTCTTTTATGTGCTCTGCTTTCATGCTTCTTGTATATAATATTGGCTCCCCAACTTCTATAATACGGTACCCGAAAAGAAGCCCAATCAGTACGAAGTTGAACTCTCAAATTCTCCAAAACCTTTACCGAGTTTGGATGTTGAAGTGAGTTGAGTTGAGTTGAGTTGAGATGATAAAATATTGATAAAATATTATTTTTTAATATTATTATTATTTTGAGATTTGAAAAAGTTGAATTGTTTATTATATTTTGTATTGAAATTTGAAAAAGTTGTAATGATGAGTTGAGATGAGTTGAGAGTAGTTTACTAACCAAACGCAACCTTAAACGATTCTAAATCGGAGTAGCTCACCCGTACATTATATTTGCCTCCAACTTCAGTTGTATTATTATGATGCAAACTTACCCCTTCAGAAAGATTGATACGGCATACATGATTGGAACTATTACTTGTTATCTCAACATCTTCAATGGTATCCATGTAGTTAGCTTCTTTATAAAACACAACTGCATATACTACAATTCCACTTATATCCTTCAAATAGTGTGGCCCCTCAATATTTATTACCCATTCTTCATTTTTCCCCAGTTGGAAATCATTATCCCCTCTCTTAACAATTTTATTTTTTAAAAACTCTTTTTGATACCGAAACCACCCTGGAATCTCATTTTCTGGAAACACAGTGGCATCATAGTGTCCCTGTGAAACCAATATCATCATCATCATCATCATCAATTTTAAAGTCATGCATCCAATAAATAATTGAGAGAGAGAATGAATGAGACGCATACATACCTTCCATAGTAATGAATTTGGCACTTTATAATTCCAAATCTTCTCATGCATTTTGTCGCAGCCGCAAATATTAATCTCTTGTAGCGATCTGATGTGGCTTCCATTGAATTCCAATATTTTTGATACTTCTGGAAATCTTTCTAACGACTTGCATCCCTGAACATTTACAAATCTTATATTTGGTGGAAGTTCTAAGACTTCTTCAAGTTTCTTGCAATCCCACATGTAGAGGTAATTGAGTGCAACAAATCCTTTGATGCTTGTGGGAAGACTAACAAATTCACTTTTCGATAGATATAAAAATTTCAAAGTAGCTGAGGAATTAAACACCGTAAAGAAACTTGATATTGGAAAGAAACTTGATTTTGATTGGAAACAATTTTGAAGATTCAACACTTGTAATGCACTGCTCCCATTGCGTGAATTCATTGGAGGCGCCAATTCATGGACTTGTTCTTCATGACTTGATGATATCTCATCTTCCATTCTAGTAGAATCAGTAGCTAGAATGGATTGTCTATCATCCCCCATCTTCTTTACCAGATTTGTACAACCACCAATCCCAAGCTGGCTTAAATGTTGCAATTGAAGAATGCTGTTAATTGGGAGACGCATAAGGTTTTTGCAACCACTTAGAATTAAATGATCAAGTCTAGTGAGGTTTCCAATGGATACAGGTAGTTCTTCCACTACAGTGCCAGCTAGATTCAATGTATGTAAATATCTCATTTCACACTCGATTTTAGGAAAGTCACGAAAGCTTGAGCAACCACGAAGATCAAGGTAGTGTAAAGATCTCAACTTGAGACTTGTTGGAAAAATTTCGAGGTTAGAGCAATCAAAAAAACTCAAATGAGAAAGATTATCCAGGTGTCCGACGGAATCATGCACCTCAACTAAACTTGTACACCTTCTGGCATTCAATTCCTTCAAATTTGAGATGCTTGAAAGATCCGAGATTTTTGTTAAGAAGTTACATTCATCAAAAGTTATAGTTGTCACGTTCTGTTAAAAAAGACAAAACAAATTGAAAGGAGTTTACCACGTAGACTAAAGAAACAAAATTATTGGAGATTATAATTATACGTACCTTAAACTTGAATCCCATGCCTAACTCCTTCAAGAAGCTACCACGCATTTTCAATATAATGAGCCTATTTCCAAGAAAATTGGGTGGCAAAGATTGAAGAGGATATTCAAACCAATCAAGAACTCTTAACTTGTTGGAGAGATAATTAGGTCCACTTGAAAAACTTGCATTACGATTGATAAACACTCTAAGTCCTTTCATCTGTACAAATGCTTTGGGACTCAACCTAATCACGTCCTCGCCTTTAGGCATATCTATTATCATGCCTTCGATTTTGTTTGTACCCTTGTACATAAGAGAATACATAAGAGTGTCAGCAAAATTAGTGCATAAAGTCATTCACAAATCACAACTTGCTAATTTCCCAAATTTTCAATAGGCCCCATTTGTGTACTCTGTGCTTATCATTACTGAAATTTTAAAAACTAAGGCTTCGATTGTGTACACAAGTATTTTCAGTATTCACATATATTCTTAAATATTTCTAATTTCTTAAGCATCACTCAAACACAAAATACTTTTCAATTTCATCCACAACTCTTTCATCTAATCATTACCCAATAATAGGGATGTAAATTTAAACCGGAAAACCGGAAAACCGGTCCGGACCGGACCGAACCGGACCGGTTGGTCCGGTTTTGAACCGGTCCGGTCCGGAACCGGTTCCTATTTTATGAAAACCGGCCGGTTCCGGTCCGGTTCCGGTTCCGTAGTTTTTGGGACCGGACCGGACCGAACCGGACCGGTTGGAAAAAAAAAATATAAAAATTAATTTATATATTATACAAAATATTTATATATATAATATATAATTATATGTTAAATTTTTATATATAATATATATAATTATATATCATATATGAAAAAATTTTATATTATAATTTATAAATAATAACATAAAATGTTAATCTTAAATATGAACATTTGTAATTTATTTGATCATATGTTATTAATATAATTATATATAAGATAATGTTGTTATAATTTATAAAATAAAAGTTTAATCTTAAAGATAAAAATTTAATTGATCATATGCTTTAAGCATAATATATATATTAAATTTTTAATAACATTTTATAATAAGAATTAACACTTTATTATATGTTTTTTACATTTAAAAAAAAACCGGAAAATCGGACCGGACCGGACCGGAAACCGGTAAAACCGGAAGTACCGGTTTAGGAGGGTAATCGGGGCGTAATCGGTTTTGAAAAATACAAAACCGGTACATACCGGTTCGGTCCTAGATTTTGTCCAAAACCGGACCGGACCGGACTGGTTACACCCCTACCCAATAATTATAATTTTCTCAAAATTTCACATAAAACACAAAAAACAATACACATTTTTCAAATTTCAAAATAAAAATTATATTTAAACGATTTTTTAACTTTATAATATTTTTACTCAAATTCTTCTCTCACATGATTTTCTAAAACCTATTAAAATATCGTAACTCAAATAGTTTCAGTATTATTTACAGATATTCTAAGTATCCAAAGGTTAAATTAGCTTAGAAAATCTTAATACACGCACACGTTAAAATATAAAAGTACATTGTCGTTTAATTCCCAACTCATGTATGCCTCTTTAAACTTTTACTTTTCATAATACAAACGCTAGCTAGATGGGACAGTAAGCACTAAGGTGCGGTTTGGATAGTAAGTTGAGATTAAATGAGTTAAGATGAAAGTTGAATAAAATATTTTTAGAATATTATTTTTGTATATTATTATTGTTTTGGGATTTGAAAAAGTTAAATTGTTTATTATATTTTGTGTGAAAATTTGGAAAGGTTGTAATGATTAGATAAAATGAAACACTTCTTGTATCCAAACAGGGCCTAAATTAGAAAATATTAGGATATTTGAAACGAAAAAGCTTGGACATTTAGATATGGAACTTTTATTGATTTAAACGAATTCTATTCATAACTACAAATTCATTTTGATAATTTAAAAGATATATACATATATAATCATTTAGGTATAAATTTATAATCAATATTTTCCACTAGGTTTCACCTTTGGAAAAGGAAATAAAAGTAAAACTCAAGTTTTTTTTACTCTTACCGTACTTTCTTCCAACACTTCACGGATATCCTCATGAAACCACAATCTACTACGTTTGCTCGGCTCTTTGGGTGATTCTAGTCGAACAATTTCTCGACCCATATTTTGTAGCAAGTCATGCATCAGAACATATTCATCTTCAATAGTAATAAGACACTTGTCTATAAGTCTCTGGATACCATGAACGGGAGAAAAACCACAACTATCAAATATTTTTATGACACCAGCAAAAGGTTCTCCTTTAACGAAAAATGCAATATCAAGGAACATTTCCCTCTCAGTATCATCCAATCCTTCATAGCTCACTAAGAGTACTTTTTGAATATTTCTGTTAGGAAAGCTTTTATATTTATCTATTGCAATTTTCCATTGATATATACTTTGACCTTTTAGATCTGAACCTAGCACTATTAGAGCTAGTGGAAGACCCTGAGCATATTTTATTACTTGTTTAGAGAGTTCCACATAATCGTCGAGTGGTTCGTCTTTCTTAAAAGCATGCAAGCTAAAGAGCCGAAGAGCTTCATTGTCATCCAAATTTTTCAACTTGCATTCTGAATCAACTTCAGAGATTTTTAATAATTGTTGATCTCTTGTTGTTATAATGATTCTACTTCCTGAACCAAACCAAGCACGATCTCCAGCTAACTTTTCTATTTGGACCAACTCATCCACATCATCAAGAATTAAGAGAACCCTTTTAGAGCAAAGTCTATGCCTAATCACATTGATGCCTCTGTCAATATCACTAACATCAAAACTTATTCCCAAGATCGTAGAAAGAAGTGTATTTTGCAGCTGAATTACACCTCCTGCTCGTTTTGAAGTTTCTCTAATGTTTTTCAAGAAACAACTTCCTTCAAATTGAGAAGAAATCCGGTTATAGATATCTTTTGAAATAGTTGTCTTACCAATTCCACCGGTCCCAAATATCCCTAGCATGCATACAATATCATTCTTTCCAATACTTAAATGCTGATAAATGTCTTGTATACGAGACTCTAACCCAATTGGATACTTGGCAACGCTTAGAGGTGTATGGTTTACCACTCTAAAGTCCACCCATCGAATGATTTCCTGGATAAGTTCTGACTCTTTCCTATAAATGTAAAAGAGAAGACAAATTGAAAGAGTTAAGACTTTTGACAATAAATGACATGAAACTAAAAACCAATGCTTATTTAAATGGTTCTTTTTTTTTCTTATGATATGATCATTCCAAATCTTATTCTATATAGAACCCAAAAATTAAGAAATTCCCGTCTTTTTTATTAGTTATTTTTTTCCACTATTAGTTAGTTATTTTATGGACGAAATTGCATATATTCCTCTATTCTTTGACCTAGTTTATTTTCACAGATGAGTTGAGTTAAAAGTTAAAAGTCAAATAAAATATTGTTAGAATATATTTTTTTAATATTATTTTTGTTTTGGGATTTGAAAAAGTTGAATTGTTTATTTTATTTTATATGAAAATTTGAAAAAATTATAATGATTAGATGAGATGAGATGATGAGATGAGTTGAGATACATGGGTTGTAAAAACAAACGAGGCCTTTTGTATTGTTCATGTTATCAGTTTCTCCAATGAACTTTAAGCCAGTGAAGTTAATGCGGTAGTACCATATCTTTATCAATGTCGAAATTGTCTCAGTTTTCTTCATAAAGTTAATTCGCTTTAACATCATATATATATATAGACAAACACACATACAAACATATATATATAGTCAAAGAAATCAGAAGTACCTGTAATTCTTTAATTCGAGCCCCGACATATTGGCTAGTTCTTCTAATGCTGCCTCCCACTTCAGCACTAGTTCTACCTTGCCCTCGGACCTACCTTTAAGTTTAGCAAATGCTTCTCCAAATTTTTTTTTTTGATGTCTTACATCTGATGGATCTACATCGTAAAATATTGGTAGAATAATTTGTTTTATTGTTCTCACACACTCAAGGATCTTCAATATCTCGTTTAAGCACCATTTAGATTCTGCATAGTTTCTAGAGAGTACGATAATAGAAATCATTGACCTTTCGATAGCTTGGAAAAGTGCTTGTGAAATTTCCTCTTCTCTTTCAAGCTCATCGTCTATGTAAGTGCTGATTCCCCTTTTATCCAAAGCATTGTATAGATGAGAAATAAATTTTTGGCGAACATCTTTACCTCTAAAGCTCAAGAATACATCGTAACTCCACGGATGGATGGAAGAAGTTGAAGCGGAAGAGAGCGAGGAAGAAGCTCCTTGTAAGCTGGCCATGGAAGAAGTGGTCATCTCCTCTGTATGTGTGATAAATGTTCACAAGAGAGGTGCGACTATAGAGAAGTGGGTAAAGGAAAGGAGTGATGGAAACTGTGTTAAATCTTCACTTCAGGAAATCAATAAAGAAGACTCCGAAGTCTACAGTTCACACCACTAGAAATTGATAGTAATTATTGTTCAGAAACTGCGTATAGTGTGGGTCCGCCTATAATGTAGTTTCTGAAAATTATTTGGGAGATTAATTGGAATGAAAGGAAGGAAAAGCATCTTGAAATTATGTAAAAATTATATGAATGATATCATGAGTTTCATTATGACTGGATATAATGTATTGCTGATTTGTGTGGATATGTACAGCATAGAATCTTGTTTTGAAGATGAGATGTTTAGACCGGCAAAGATTGGATAGACACAATATAAAATTTCGAAACAGTACAAGATTGTATCGAATATCGAAATATTCGATACTAATGTGTAAATAGGAATGATCTCGGAAACAAAATTTAAAGAAAAATGATAGGGAGCCCGTTTTGGGCTCCCATTTATTTTGCACCTTTTTTTTTTTTTAAGTTTTTTTTTACTTAGTGATTAAATAAATATTGTTTAATAATATTGTAAATTTTTTATTTAAAAATATTTAAAAGTGTTAAAAATTATGTGAAAAAAAAATTAAAGATTTTTTGTTTTTTTTTTTCACATTATATTTTTAACACTTTTAAATATTTAAAAAAAAAGGAAAAAAAAGAAAAAAATTCACAATATTATTAAACAATATTTTCTTAATCACTAAGTTAAAAAAAAAAAGAAATCGGGCAAAATAAACGGGAGCGCAAAACTGGCTCCCTAGCATTTCCCAAATTTAAAACATTGTTGTAAATTGGAATGGATTGGCTATTTCTTTTCTTTAATTGGTATTTAGAAAGATGGGGAAAATATAATACTCATAGAGTAGGAGCAAAAATTAAAGGAAACCATGTATTTGTTGAGCTCGAGAGGCTCTCTCGGTGAAGCTATAGAAAGGCCAGAGGTCCAAAACTGTATGGGTGCAGAAATCGAGTAGATCATTCGTAGTGTTGCAAGTTAGATTTAACTACGTACTACAAGGGTCTTGTGAATGTTTTTAAATAAGTTGTAACAAACAAAATTTCTATAGTGGATTTTAGGTGACGACTTACACCCAGGTCCAACACCAAGCCGCTTTCTAAATTTTTTTATAAGGGATTTATATGTATGAAGAACCCAATTAATCTTTGAGTATTGTTTTTATATTGATTATGAGTTCAAATTGTATTTTTGCAGATATCAAATATATTTTTTTAAAGGGCTTTCTATTTTAATAATTTCCTTTAATATTTTTGGGTCGGATGGAAAATCTTTTTATGGACTGAGAAGATTTATGGAACAAGTATATATATATATATTTTTTTTTAAGGATGAGTCGAGATCCAAAACTCAAGGAAAAGCCCATTTATTAATTTCTTTTTGTTCACTACAAAACATGGTCTAAATATTTAAAATAAGCCAAAAGCCCAAGACCATTTATTAATTTCTTTTTGTTCACTACAAAACATGGTCTAAATATTTAAAATAAGCCAAAAGCCCAAGACCATGAAATCTTGTATCCTTCTTGCATGTTCGTTTCTTCTACATGCATGTTTGTTTCCGCTAGGATAAATGACAACATTTTATATTCACATGTTACAAAAGTTCATGCATAGCCCCCACAGACTTCTCTTCATGCATGGCTTTGTCACGTCTGTTTTCCACGTCATGTTCTCGAAGCTTTTTTTTTCAGTTTTTCTATATATGTTTGTTACACAGTATCGCACATACCCCGTAAGTCATCCTCAACCTAAAACTAAGACTGCCGCTCTGTGTTCCTCCTGCCCAGGGGCAAAACTACTAAGGGCTTGGCGAGGCTTGGCGGGGCCTCGGCCCCCCAAAATCTTCAAAATTTGATTAAAATCAATTTTTGAAAGGTGTTTTTATAAAGTAGACTATATGAAAATTAGTATTTAGCCCCCCAAATTATTATTTTTGTAACTTGGCCCCCCCAAACTAGATTTTCTGTTTCGACCCCTGCTCCTGGCTTCAAAGTACTGTCTCTGTTGCCACTTCAACACAACCACCATAAACGACTACCACCAAAGCCAAGCTTTCACGTGTGCCACCACCTCCATCTCATAAAACTCAATCGTAACAATTTTTTTTTTTTCATTGAGAACTTTTGCCGTTGCGTGTAGTTCGGCGACCCACTTTCAGAGGCTCCAGACACTACACCGCTATTAAGGAATGTGACACAAAGCAAGAATCAAATTCATATTCACAAGAAATCTGGAAGTGATCTGCAGCAACAATCAAGCTGAGAATCATGCCTTGTAAATTGATGCATTTATGTAAATAAATTCTATAACCGATATGCATGTCAGTTTTGATAGTTGTATATTTCCTTAGATAGAATTGTAAGGTCTGTGTAAAGAACATCTGAATGATCAATACAATGTGTGTTAAAATTTCCATTGTGAGCTCTTAAAATATTTACTTTCCTATATGGTATCAGGAGACCATCTCTCCAACGAGAATTTGATCCTCATTTCACAAATGTCTTCCTCAAATCAGCCTATCTCTTCCTTAGAAATCCCTCTTGTTGTTTTTAACATCACAACTCAGATCAATGAGAAACTCACACCCTCATCTCTTCCCCAATGACGAGCTCAATTTGAGGCACTCCTTATTGGCTATGATCTAATGGATTATATCAATGGAGTATCGCATTGCCCCTCTTCCGATGGGACCCCCCCGTCTATAGCCAAGAAAAATCACTGGGTTAGGCAAGATAAGCTAATTCTTAGCGCTATTCTTGCATCTACCTGACCCACAATCACGCCCCTCATTGCCACAGCCAAAACCTCGTATGAGGCATGGAAAAAATTATCAACTATGTATGCAAGCAAATCGCATACAAGGGCAATGCAACTTAAAGAAGAACTGACCTTGATTCAGCGTGGAACTCAACCAATCCTAGAGTACCTTCATGCGGTTAAAGGACTAGTTGATGAGATAGCTCTCATCGATCACCCAATCTCCGATGACGACTTAACCCTATATGTCCTCAATGGGTTAGGTCCTGATTTTCTTGAGATTGCTGCAGCTATTCGAGCTAGAGAAAAATCACTTGCTTTTGAAAAGTTCCATGATCTACTTGTTGGGCATGAGAGCTACTTGAGGAGGATGGAGGCTGCAACATAGTAGCTCGTGGCTACTGCAAACTGTTGCTCTGGCTTTCTTGCAACCTAGCAACAGAAAGGGAGTAACAAGAGCAATGGGCCTTCGCGTCAACAAGGCCATCACCGTTCTTCTAATGGCCCACCTCGAGACCAATGGCGCAACAACAATTTAGTCATTCCAACTCAAACCAAAGATGCTTCCAGCCCAAGTGTCAATATTGTGACCAAGTGGGCCACACAGCTAAGGCCTGCTCGCAATTACAACCCTCTTAAATGACTGTTAACTGTGCAGGAACATCTGATGGTCAAGAAAATAAATGGTTAATTGACTTTGCAGCTTCCTACAATATTACGAGTGATATACAAAATTTATCCATTCACTCTGAGTATGATGGCATTGACGTAGTCATTCTTGGTGATGGTACAGGTTTGGCGGTTACACATATAGGTTCTTTAGCCTTACCCACAACTAAATTTTTTTTTTTCATTTACATGATACCTTATGTGTTCCACATATTCACAATAATCTCATTTATGTCCATCACTTCACCAAACAAAATCATGTTTTTCTTGAATTTCACCCACTTTACTTTCTTGTGAAGGAACAATCCACGGGGGCGATACTTCTAAGAGGTGCGTGTGAGAATGGCGTCTACATGTTTTAAAGAATATCCGAATGATCAATACAATGTGTGTTGAAATTTCCATTGTGAGCTATTGAAATATTTACTTTCCTATAGCCGCAACCCCCCTTAAGCAGTTCAGCCTAGGTACAATAAAGAACTCCTACAACGCGCTGCCTTTACACCATTAAGACACGGTCCAAGCCCATTGCATGTCCCCTATTTTTGACCCCTGAAACAAAGAAAGCCCACAACTTGAACCGCCACCTCTACATCTAGGGAAAGTCACCGCACGCTGCCAGCCCCCACCCAGATGCTACCATTTGCACAGAAAGCGCTGCTAGGCACTTCACGCCACTCTAATTCCATCGTCCTCCTCTCTGTAAGCTGCGCCGAACCTTTCCTCACTGTCTCTCTCCGTTCTCATTTCCCTCACGGTTGTGCTCTCTCACCTCTCTCAGTGCTTAGTCGCCCAACTTGCCAGAGTTTTCGTCTCACCACCCAGATCTGCCGATCTCCTGCCTCCCTGTCGTGAATTGCACTCTCTCTAGGTGAGCATAAAGCTCTGTCACACAGTTTCTTTTGCTCTTGGTGAGTTATCGCACAACCCCTCCCTCTAGTTCATCTGAAGCTTGTTGTTCCTAGCCTTTATTCCTACCAGTACCCACATAGTATATTTTTATGTAAATGTCCTTAAGACCACGTGTAGCATCCGATGAAAGATTCTTTTTTTAATAATATTGTGAATTTTTTTAAATATTTAAAAGTGTTAAAAAATCATGTAAAAAAATAATAAAATAAAATAAAATAAGGGAGCAGGACCATTAAGCGGGATCCCTAGCACTAAAAAAATGTATATCAATATATAAAATGGAATATGCATATATAAAAGAGTTCACTTTACCAATAAATATTTTATGGTCAATTTATAATACTAAAATTGTAATAATATATATATATCTTTGTTAAATTTAAAACAATGTAAAATAGATACAATTATTATGAAACACGATTGTTCTATTAATATTTTTTTCTATATTTTTCTCCTCTTGGATGATGTAGCTTGAGATTTATGATCTTCTTCCTTTGTATTTGAGTTGATGTCGAGATCGATGTCTGTAGTACTTTCCTAAAATAAAGTTAATATCGTTAATAAATGTGTATATATAAAACATTTTAATCATTATATTTCTAGTAAAGTATAATATAGCAGTCTACTTTTCAACAAATGATAAATGATTGAACACCTTAATAAATGATAAATGATGTTAAATATAAGTCCAAATCAATTCTACTAAAAAAAAAAATTGTATTATAGGTCATAGACATATAAGTATATGATGTAGCTGTCAAGGAATATAATTAAATATGAGTTATTGCAACCTACCAATTTTATAAGTAAAACAAAAAATATTTGAAATATTATAGAATAAATAATAAGAAGTAAAATGCGTTTGACAATATTCCACTCAAATAAAAAAAAAAGCCAGAATAATTGCACCTCTTCACTCTTTGCAAATAAACGGTTTGAAACTTTGAAATGCACCGCTTGACCCTTCACAATTAAACGATTTGCTAAGGTGTACAAATTAAACTGGTTTGTAGCAAATCAACCCCCTTATCAAGCTTCAATTTTCAAAGGGGCTTAAAAATGAATGGACTGTTTGAAAACTATCTGAGGCCTCTTTTGAAACTAATTAATAAAAATCTTTTATTCATAATTTGTCTTTTTCTTTTTGAGTAATTATTCTTCGAATGGTAAGCGGCTTGATGGATGGTAGAATCTTTTATTCATCAGGTCCTTGCAGCATCCATTAATACTGTCACTGAGACGAATTATCACCTTTAGATTTTGCAATTGATGAATAGTACTAGGGAGATGCATAAGTTTTGTGCATTGTCCCAAAAGTAACTCTTTAAGCGCAGGAGTGAGGTATCCAATGGATGAAGGCAATTCTTTTATTGGAGTGCCGAATAATGAGATGCAACATAAATATTCCATTTTACACTCGATTTCTGGAAAGATTTGAAGTTTTGAGCACCTAAGAAGTGTAAGGACTTCTAGAGATCTCAACTTGAGACGCCTTGGAAAACTCTTCATGTTGGAGCATTGATAAAGACGCAAACGAGCAAGCTTATCTAGGAATCCAACAGAATCATGAACTTCGACTAAATTTTCACAATCCATAATATCCAATTCCTTTAAACTTGAGCAACTCGAAAGATTTTGAGATTTTGGTTAAGAACTTACACCCAAAAAATCTCATTCTCGTCAAGTTCTGTTGAAAAATAACAAATATGTATATTAACCATGAGGAAGTTTACATCACGAGTTTAAAGAAGGAAATATTGAAAGTAATAACTGTACCTTAAATTGCCCGCTAATCTCCTGGATGCGGCCTCTATATAGTTTGAAATCAAATAGCTTCTCTCCACGGAAATTAGATGGCAAAGATTGTAAAGGACAATTTGACCAATCAAGCACTCTTAATTCATTAGAAAGATAATCAAGTGATCTTCCAGAAAAGTATGCACCATGGCTTTTAAAAAATCTGAGTCTTTTCATCTTTGCAAATGATTTGGGACTCAAGCGTATCATGTCATGATCATTGCCCTCAGGCAGAATCACTTCTATCCCCTACACATTGTTTGTTCCCTAATAAGACAATTCATAAATTTGCCAGTAATGTCAGATCGTTAAAATCTTTATTTATAAGCACTTGTTAAAATTATAATATCAAAACTATAATATCCATTATTATCCAAAAGTATTTAATCACCTTCAAAATTTATCTTTTTTCAAATTTACTTGACATTATTAACTATTCACTCATATAAGATAAGGCAATATTCTCATGATTAAAAAAAAAAAACTCATTCTTGTATTTGAAAAGGGATGATTATATATATTTAAAAACGTTGGTTGAAGGACAATGATTCCCCTAATTAGTTAAATACATTACTTTAGGCTGGAAATATAAAGAAAGACCACATTATTTATCGATACATATATGATATTTTATTTAATATGCACTTCTTTACCATAATTTGTTATGAAAAGAAATCAACACTTTTCATGTAAGTTTTACCAGTAAAAAGTGTTCAATTGAAAGAGCTTTTAATTTAAGAACTTACAGTATTTTCCTCTAGTACATGGGGAATATCTTCATGAAACCATAATCTACTACGTGTGCCTGGTTCTTTGGGTGATTCCTTTCGGACAATTTCTCTTCCCATGTCTTGTAGCAAGTCATGCATCCACAATGTATTGAAAAAGTTATCATTCATACCACAAGGAGGAAAAAAGGAAGTGTTTGCATTTTGTTCAAGATCATCTGCAAGATATCGAAGTTGAATCTTCATTAGAATACACAACGAAAAAACCATCAGCATTAACTGCTCTAAGGAAACAACCGTAAGCTAGCTAATAATGATTAAGAGAATAGCAGCAGCAAGGCGAAGAACAATTCTAAGTACCATTAAGGAAACGATCAAATAGCAATACTTGGAAGTCCGTCTAAGAACGATTCCAAGATTCAATTAAAGTTTATACGATCAATCGTGAGGCAATTACAGGTCCAGAACGCAATCGGTGACCTTACTAAAAAAATAATAAACTCTCTCCAAACCAAACGAATCTCCAATATTAAAATATCGAGATCCAACGGAAGTATTGTACAAAATCAGAGAGCTCTGACGAAAGGGCGAAGCAATATAAATAGAATTTACAGAGAAGAAGAATCAAATTGCGATGACTAAAGTGGAAAAACATAGCTGCGATGGGGGTTAGGGAGTTCTGAAACAAACAAAACCAGAGGCGAGATTGGTTCAGGCTTATTGAACAGAGGTGAGATGATTACGTGGAATCGTTTTAAATGGAGGATAAGTACACATATTGAGTATGACAGTGGGGGCAGTTGGTTCAGGCAGGTCCTACCTTTGCAATGAGTGTCTTCAGGCTGTCTAAGAGATTGTGCAAAGAAAAAGAACATCCCTCTTGGTACAGCCTGTGGAGAATATATGTTTCTAGTAGATCCGGCGGAGAAGCTGGTACAGAATCAGTTAATATGCATTGTTCATAGTGACCCCGATTTTTTTTCAAAATGAATATACAAAACTTGAACACTCTAAAACAGTATCAAACAAACGAAAGGAGTTCACAAGTACAGTAAAGATTTAAAAAGCAAAGAAGTCATTTTTGTTCAGAAAAAAACTGCATCAAAAATGAAGAAAAAACAAACAGATTAAATTCCAAATTCTAACCTCAAATTCAGCTCCGTCAGCCGACTGAGAACTAGAAATCACCTGCAAAGCTTTGACTGATCGACCGAAAAACTCATCATTCCATTAACAAGCATAACTGTACGCTGATCGTTCTTGGAGAACTGATGCGAAGAAAGAGGCAATAGGAATTGTGAGACCCAGCCACTAACACTCATGCACGTGGTTTACGGCTCCATAAACTGTCGCACGGGGTCACGCCTTACGTCGTTTAAGCTCACGTTCTCATTTCCATTTCCATGCATGTCCGTTCCTCACTTTTTCCTCTAGGTTTTATTCCTTACTTCTTATAGCATATATATATTTGTGTTGAGCATCCTTGACCTAACTTCAGTGCCGCTACTACCTCTTCATGTTCTTCAGCCACTCTGAAAATCACCATCGTGCCCACTGCCCAGACACCGAAGCTGCTGCCCAAGGAGCCGTAACCTCCATTGTAGATTTCGGTTTCCCCTGTTTTAGATATCAAAAACAGAGCATTTCAGCCACCATCCAAGCCGCTGCAGTCACGCTCCATCAGGAGCTACACCGTGCCGTGCCCCCACAGAAACCGCCGGTGAGGACCTTCCATCACCCCAGTCCGCCGCACACTGTCTCATCCCACGGTAAGCTCGCACCACTTCCAGTGGTGGTCCTTGCATTTCGGCCTCTCCCCGTCCTCTCACCGTGTGTGTCTCTCTCTCATTTCTTTCTCTTGCTCTCGCAGCTAGTGACCAAGCACTACCCTCATCCGCCGTAGCCAGCCCCAGCTCCACGCCGTCATGCTTCCCCACCTCTCCGTAAGTGCTTCCACCGCACTGTGTAAAGTATTTTTCTGTGTACATGCATATACATATATGCGGAGATATATATATATATATATATATGTAAATCCATTTTTCTGGTGTATATATATATACATATGCGGATGTAATCAATTTTCTGGCGTAAATATATATATGCGGATGTATATGTAAATTATGTTAACTTAACAATAGGAAATAATATCGTTTTGTTTTTATTTTTCCGTCCTCTTATAGTACGCCTCCAAGGTTAGTGTTTAGGTTGTTAACTTAATTAAGTTTATGTTATGCACTTCATATTTGAAATCATGAGTATATCACGCCTCCAAGGTTAGTGTTTAGGTTGTTAACTTAATTAAGTTTATGTTATGTACTTCATATTTGAAATCACGAGTATATCACGTGGGTTGTAAAGTATGTTTAATTAGGCGTAGACGCATGGATTTATTTTGTTTAAGGGACAATTTTTTTTTAAAGGGCTAATTTTTTATTGGAATAGTTAGTAAGTAGACTGATAAGTAACACTTAAAAAGAATATTTTAAAATATTCTTTTAAATTATCATTTTAAAAGAATATCTTTGTTTTATTATTATTTAAACAAAAGTATGAATTTCTAATTATAATGAATTTATTATAGTTATGTCACTTTGTATTATAAATTATAATAAGATCTCTTTCGTAAATAAGTTAGAATTAAATATTTAGTCGAAGTGGGATATTGATAAGTTTAGAAAGTGATGTTGGTATTTTGAGAATAATGAGAATTTTGAGTTTGAGGAATTAAAAATGGACTATTTTAGAAGTTGTAGACTTGAATATCGAAATACGAGATTGATTGGAGACTTATGGAAATTTACGTGATTATCTTATAGGTGACGATTAATTTTGTTCGACATTGTTGAGGAAATTTTCGAAAAGCTAAGAAATCCAGGTAAGCGGGGTTCCTATGCTAGATTTGCATAAAAAGAAATGAACTGAGGTTGGTTTGAAAAATGTGCATGTTGTTTTAAAAAGAAAAAGTGAGAAACAACCTTAGTATATGTTTTGCATTCCCTCATGAGATACGTATGAAAGAGAAAAAAAAATGTTTTTGAAATGAAATGTGTAGACATGAGCAATATTTGACATATTTCTGAAATATGCAAAAGAGCGAATATGATATCATTGAAAGTTTTATGCATGTGATATGAAATGATTTGGATCTGTTTTTGATCAATTAGAAATGATATGAATATGTTTTGCACGTGTTTTGAGATAATATGGATATGATACAACTTTGGCATACTTATCTGTTCTGAATATGGTTCTGATATGATGATATTGTTCACGTGATATGGTTGGTACCACCATGATATGATATGAGTGCACCCACTTTGGAAACAAAGTTGTAATACCCAGTTCCTTCTTCTTACGTACGCTTCTCTCTTTCTAACGTATGTTTCGTCTTGATGACGTAAGCAAACCCTAAAGGCAGAGATTATGTGATCATCTGCCTTTCTCACTACTGACTGCGAGTCACGTTATGCGTGTCGAACCATGATAGCGTGTCTCGAAAGATATCGTGTGACTTCTAGGGCACGCCCAGTGTTTTAAATATGCTGGAAATATTTATAAGGAGTATTTCCATCATTGTTGAATTAAGATTTGATCTTAAATACGACAATCATAATATTATTGAAGAGCTCCAAAAATATTATAATTGCCGGAAATCATTTTAATACTATTATTAAAATGATTTCAATTATTTAAGATATTATGAGATTTAAATTATGTTGAGAACTTTTATTAAATAAATGGTTTAACCCTTTTAAATATGTTAAGTGAGACTTCATCATTTTATTAATGATGAAGAATACTATTTTATAAACTAAAGTTAGTTTAAAATAATATCTACCCTAATTCCTCTAAGTGCTTTTAATTAAGTTAATGTTTTACGCATCTTCAAATCAGTGTTTTAATTATTCGTCGTTAGATCGTCGTGTAGACCCCCAGACGAAAGGACTGGGTTAAATACCCAGACCCCTCTCTTTTCCCTCTCATTTCCCCGTAACCCTCTCTCTCCTCCCTCTCTCCTTCGGCGTACGCTGTACGCAGATCACCTCACGCCGAACGGCTTAAGGCCTCAGCCCGGCGCCGCTGTGCGTCGCCAGGCCACACCGCCGACACCATCGGCTGCTCCTCACGCCGGCGAGTCCATCCATGCCGACTTCTCCCCCTCACGCTCTCCCTTTCTCCATTTCGGAAGTACACAGCCCGTAAACGGGCTTGTGCGCCGCCCAATGGCTCCACCGCTCCCACGGCGAGCTCCTCTCCCACCGGCCATCATCCTCCACCGAAGCCAGCCCCTATGAAGCAGTCCTCCCCCTCCTTCCACGGCAAGTACCCGAAATGGGTCTCTAGCCCATTTCCCACCGTGCGCTGCCGTACGCGGCCACCCACGACCACCATGCGACGCCATGGACCTCCTCTCCCTTTCCCCTAGCTCCTCCATGTGACCCATGGCCAGAAACCCCCTCCTCCACCTCACGGCTCCTCACTCACGCACGCACGGGTTGCACGTCGTGCACCACCGTGCACCGCCACCCATGGCTAATGACCGCCATGTCCAGCCTCCTCAGGCCGCCACCAAGCCAACCCGACCTCCATTGGCCCCGATCTGCCACCCACGAGAGCACACTCTCTCTCACTCTCCCACGGCTTCTCCTCCATGGAATGGCCAGATCTGCCACCGTGGCGCCACCTCGACGCCACCACGAGATTCACCACACCTCCTTTAGCCAAGCCCTAGTTCTAAAGCATCACTTTATGTGATGGGTAATCACTGCACGTGATGGACAGTCACTACGTGTGATTGACCGCCACTGTACATGGCTAGATCCGCCATGTTATGCTCTTTACCATCATCACAAGGCTATCACGAGCCTTTCCAAGACCACACCTAGCTATCCAAACACCTAAACAGTCACCGTACGTGAGTTAGCCGCCACGTATGACTCTTCCGACATCATCGGCTATGACGATCGGCAAGCAACGCATGGGTTATCCCGTCGATGGTATAACCCTCTATCCCTTATTAATTATGTTGGATATTGATTAGTTGACTAGGTAGTGGACTGTGCTGTTAGTATATGTGGAGTTGTGGCATTGTGATGAAGTGTTGGGCATTCTATGTAGTGAAGTGTTGGGCTTATCTGTATTGGATGGAGGTGCATTGTGCCGTGTAGTGTACTGTGATGTGTTGGGCGTAATTTGGGAAGTGTGCTGTGTAGTGTGATTGGGAATATGTGCTGTAATGGTGGCATGGTGTATGTGGAATGGATACGGTGCACACTGAGTGTACTCTGTGTGCATGTGGCGTGTTGTGTATGTAGGGAGTACAAATGGAATGTACTCCATGTGATGGTGAGATGCACCATATGGCGGGTCCGCCATAATGGTGACATGCCGTGATGTGTATGAAGGGAGTACACGATGGGTGTACTCTGTGTGGGGTATAGTATATGTGAGGAGTACACGTGGAGTGTACTCTATGTGGTGGAGTAATGCACCATGTGGCGGATATGCCATAATGGTGATGTGGCATATGGGATGGGAATAGTACACGCTGTGTGTACTTTATGTGTGGCGTAATGTGAGACAAGGAGAGTATATGTAAAATATACCCTCTTGGCGTATCGTGGAACGAGATGAGTACAAGTGGAGTGTACTCAGTGGCGTAATGCGTGTAAGAGGAGTACATGTAGAATGTACTCTATGTGGTGGACGATGCACCATATGGCGTGTATGCCATATTGGTGATGTGGTATGTATGTGGAGAGTACATGTGGAATGTACTCCATGAGATGGTGAGATACACCATATGGCAAGGATGCTATAATGGTGATGTGTCGTAGTGTATGAAAGGAGTATACGAGGAGTGTACTCCATGTGATGTAATAATGTACCATATGGCGGGTATGCCGTAGTGGTGATATGGTGTGTATGGATGGAGTGCATGTGGAATGTACTCCATATGATTGGGGATGCACCATATGGCGTGTAGGCCATAGTGGTGATGGAGCTTATGTAAAGGGAGTACGAGTGGAACGTATTCCCTGTGATGGAGTGATGTACCATATGGTAGGTATGCCATAATGGTGATGTGGTGTGTATGAAGGAGTATACGTGGAGTGTACTCCACGTGGCAGCGACACTCCGTGTGGCGTGTCGTAGAAATAAGGATGGTTATGTGATTGATGGGCGTGGAACGTGATGGATAGTGTCGGGAGCTGTGAAACAGTGTCCCGAAGTAGCTATGGCGTAGCCTGTAGTCTGAGGTGACAAGTGTCACTGTGATGAACTTATGGCCAGGCGTATGCGCAAAGTAGTAGAACAAGTATAAGAGTGCGCAGCGGAAGCATGACTGGGAAATGTCACGAAGTGACATGACTATTGACAGTCATGCTTGTGATGGGTGAAGTAGTGGAATAAGTGTAAGAGTACGCAGCGGAAGCATGACTGGGCAACGTCACGAAGTGACGTGGTTATTGGAAGTCATGCTTATGATGGGTGAAGTGTTAAAGTGTAGAAATGGCGTAATGGGAACGTGACGAGATGTCACGATGTGACGGGAGTACGTGAGGAACCGTACTCGTGATGAGTCAGGAGTGATGTAGTAGAATGCTAGGTAACACGACAAGGTCACAGTGTAGCACTGGAGCAATCTCGGGCTATATAACGTGACATGAAACGTAGTTATAGATGGAGTCTTGTCGTGTTAAGTGTTGGGATGAACTGTCAAAAGGGACGGGTAGCGTGAAGTGTCATGCTAGCCGGGTCAAGAGAAGATTGGTATCGGAATATGGCCCTTGTCCCTACGAACAGGTGATCGTTGATCTTAGGTGATAAAGGAGTAAGGTACCTGTGTAACATGGTGAGAGACACGTGCCGGACGGATTCACCATATGTAATGGGTAATCTGTCATGAGCATAGTTGCACGGTACTAAGCCTCAGAGTTGGCTTAGAGCCATGTGTCTTTATGGATGGGAATGAGGATTTAGTGTGGGCCAAGATGCATGAAGATAGTGACGGATGCATCGTTAGGATTGAGATGTGTGATTTCATCGGTCGGAATCATGCGTCGAATGTGGTTGCAAGAAGAGTAAGACGAATGTCCTAGTGTCTTAATCCTAAGGTGAATAAGGGGTTCACTTTAGTGGATGAGCACTCGAGACAAGACTTTGAGTTGGAAGTTGTGGTGACCATAAGTGGTCCCCGAAGGGTCTAACCTAGTGAAGGGCATGTAAGTGCATGGGATAGAAGGAGAGTGTTCTATGTATAGCGTAGTTCTATTTATAGTTTAAGTTACTTATGCATTAGATAGAGAATGATGCTAAGGTTATGTGTATGCATGTAGGTTGCCATCTGACAAGCACGTGAATGGACTGAATGACATGCAAGTAGCATGGAGTCCAGGTAAGTGTTACGTTCATACTCTTCTAGAGTTATCAAAGATACAAGAAACACTTTTCCCTTGAAATGCTCACGAAAAGACTAAAGACGTTTTAAGAAAGAAAAGGCTAAATGTTCAAAAGCATAAGTATGTACAGCCCCTCATTGGCAGCCCCTTTTTACGCACCTCAAGGTATTAATTGTACGCATGTGAATGGATGACTATACGCTGTATCTATTGTATGTATTTTCTAAGAAAAATCCATAAACTGATGAAGATGCATGAAAGGCATGAAAGCAGATGCTTTTGTGAATCCTACGAACCGACGCTCTCATGTGCACCACGAGGTGATACTCGCGGATGCCATGATTGACGACGTTCAAGGTGACACTTATAGGATGCCACGGAAGCTGACGCTTAAGCCCATGTATGTTCCTTGTTAAAGAGAAGATAGAACTGAAATGAAATTGAAAAAGAAAACGGAAAGACCATTTTCGGGCTTACGCCCCAAACGATATTTTCTCACGAAAAGAAATGTTTTCTCATGAAAAGAAATGACTGTTAAATGAAAGAACGAACTGAATGAAAGCTTCAGCTCCTTCGAGCTGACATGAACGAACGGATGAAAAGAAAGAAAGAAAGAAACGAAAGCATGAATGCATGAAGACACGTAACGGCCACATGACATGAACGAAAGGGTACCGATGAATGGGCAGATTGCAATGCCGGGTAAGTAGCGCTGGAAGTGCACCCAGTGCTGCCCCCTATGAAAAGGGGTTCCCAACCCGTGGCCACGGGCGGAATCCGGGTCCAAAGGAAGACCACTAACCCCAAACACACGGGGCGTAATTGTGTGTACTGGCCTATGAAAGTGATAAGAAAGAATGGATGTAAGCATGCACGCACGAACGCACGAATGCACATGTATGCACAAGAGCACAAGAGCACGGGCTCTTTAAGAAATGAAGGCACTGACGGGGGAAACGTTTTATGGCGAGAAAGCCCTTTTTAAAGTAAAACCCCGTACACCGACTCTTGAAGAAATGAAGGCAGTGACGGGGGACACGTTTTAAATAAAGGAAAGCCTTTTAAAAGAAAAGTCTCGTCCAGTGACGTTTTCAAACGAACGCACACAAGACACGTAGGCACGCACGTAATAGTATGTACGATTGATGAATGCATGAATGAAAATCTATGTTGTTATATTTTAACCGTATGAAGTAATGCTTACGAGTCTTCGACTCATTTTAGTTTTTATGCATGTCCCTCCCCCTCACAGGAACTGCACGATCAGGACGGACACGGCCCACGGGGAAGAGCACGGAAGTCTAGACACGAGTTTTAAACGTACGAGGCCTTTTTATTATAAGATTTATGCATTCCGCTGTAACCCTCTTTTATGATCAAAGCACATTTTATTTATAAACGTAGAGTCTCGCACCCTGGGGATGCAAGTGAAAAAGTTTTAAATAGGACGGTAATTCCCCTCGTCCTTTTTATAAAAATATTTCAAAAAGAAAAAAGCACGAGCGTGACAAAAGTGGTCCTTTTACGTGTTCTTTCATGTGTGCACACTCGGAGCTCTGAAATTGAAAAAGGGGAAGTTCACCACATGATACTGCCTGCGTTTGGCCACCGGGGATAGCACAACCCTACCACGGGGGTTAAACAAGGTATATGATATGATATGATAAGATGAAAATGTTCAGTTATGTTATGCCAAAGCGTTTTTGAATATGAAATGGATCCTTAAATATGAATTGTTGATATTGAGTATGAAAAGATTGAAAAGTCGCTCTGATTTTCTGATAACACGTTTTTTCTGAAATCTGCATAGAAAATAATAAAATGTTTTGTTTCTACATACTGAACTTTCTGAAAATGGCTCATGTTTACTTACTAATATATGCTCTCTGCTTACTGAGTTGTTGATAACTCACCCCTATCTTCATAATATGTTTCAGATAATTTTGATGCAACAGCTGAGAATCAGGAATAGGGAGTATTTGCAAGTTTTGTGGAACATAGAAGACTAAGTGCCTTAGGGTGCAATGACTTTTGGAGAGTAACTTTTTGGTAGTATTGATATTTTATGTGACTTTGGTATGTTGAGTAATGAATATTTCTAGTCTTTGTGGAAAAGTTATGTATAACGACGAGATACCATTGATGTGCCTGTACGTAGGAATATGGATATTTGTGTTGAACAAATAGCTTAATATGTTATGGAGACTCTGGTTTATTTTAAATGCATTTTTTGGAGTTGATTTTAGGTGATATGAGTTAACTCTCCGGACCTTCTGGGTCGGGACGTTACAGGAATTCCAAACGAGACTCGAGAAACCACCCATTGAAACTATGAATTCTGCTATTATTATTTTCTACTTGTGTAACAGAACCATATTAGAGTACCTAGTAATCAAAAGATGCATCTAAAATATCTGGAAATTCTGCCGGCATCTCACTGTCCTGTTCCCGAATAGCCTCCACAAATGAACTCACAGAAGATGAAGCTTCTATCCTGTTGCTTGTTTGAGCTCCACTTGTGGATCCAAAATCAAATGTCTCAAAACCACCCTCATGTCCAACTCAATTTAGGCCATTATAATTCCCAGTATCATAGTTTAACTGGGGTATTTGCTCGAGAGTTGACAGGTAATTGGTTGGCGACGAGACTCCCTTGAAGTAGAGATCTTCTTCTTCCTGAAAGCTCGGACAGGGAACAAGTTCGCTGAGGAAGTCACTCCAATCGAAGGAAGAAGATGGTGTGATTTGTGCATGAGATGGCTGGCAAGAATACGATTGTGGCGAGCCTAACTATGTTGCATTTGAATTGCCCAAGTCTTGAGAGAGTCTCTTGTGTTGTGGGTACCCATTGAATTCCAAGTTGCTGTCTTCATCATCTCGACGTCTCTTAGAAAGCTGGATACCATTCGATGAATCTACTAAGCACTCCCCAACTGTTAAATTCACATTCTCTTCATGCTTATAGATTATGTGAACTCCGCAACTTTTAAACACCACTTTATAAGAATCACAATAAAATCTAAACCTCAGATTGTCTTCTGTTGGGTACCGCAGCAATTGCTCGATGCAATCTGGAAACGAGTAATTTAGATATACATGATCCGAGCCTCCATATAAGTAAAACCTCGCTTCTACAAGCATGTTACCATTTATAGAAACACAAATACCGGAGAAGGGCCCCAAGGGGTAATCCGGGTCGGATCCAAGAACAGCACAAAAAACAATACCTATGATCTCTTCCAAATACAAGGGACCACTAATATCCAATTCACAAGAATCATCACCATTTGAAATCTCCTTAGTATGGCTAAACCAATCTGGAATCTTATTCCCTGGAAATATAATACCACATGAATGGTCTTGAATATGTTCCTGTTAAACATGTACCACGTATTTTCATGAACACAAGGCAATTTGTAAACACAAACACCTACAGAAAGAAAATAAAATGCAGAGAGAAATACAGACATACCTCAACAAATGAAGGATTTGGCACTTGACTCCCTATATTTGCTACCAATTTATGGCAACCGGACAAGTCAATCCATCT
The DNA here is from genome assembly GCF_001411555.2 of Juglans regia. Taxonomy (NCBI): domain Eukaryota; kingdom Viridiplantae; phylum Streptophyta; class Magnoliopsida; order Fagales; family Juglandaceae; genus Juglans; species Juglans regia. The sequence goes on from NC_049906.1 coordinate 36,224,782, forward strand.
TAGCTCTCGCAAGCCACAGGATGTAGAGAATTGAAATTTTGTTGATACTTCTGGGAATCGTTCCAAGGAGAAACACTCTCTGACATATAGCTCTTGTATATTTGGTGGAAGATGTAGAATTTCTTGAAGTTTCTCACAATGGCACAATTTGAGAATCCTCAATTCAACACATATTTTCATTCTCGGAGGAAGGCTGACAACTGCAGTCCAAGATATATCTAACTCTTGCAAAGTGGATGAAGTATAAAATGAGAAGTCGTCAAGATACCAATAAAGCGGCGACAAGAGTTGTCGTCGTAATTCAGCACTTGATTCTGGTTCAGACCTCTTAATCGTTCTGGATGAAGTTAGGATCAGTGAATTTTTAAGCCCAATGTAGTACCCAAAGGATAAACCTATTTCTTCTTTTGCAAAATTTGTAAAATTTTCTATAGAAAGACTCGTTAGATGTTGCGAGTGAGAAAAGCTGATTGGGAGACGCATCAGGTCCTTGCAGCATCCATTAATACAGTCATTGAGACGAATTATCACCTTTAGATTTTGCAATTGATGAATAGTACTAGGGAGATGCATAAGTTTGGTGCATTGTCCCAAAAGTAACTCTTTAAGCGCAGGAGTGAGGTATCCAATGGATGAAGGCAATTCTTTTATTGGAGTGCCGAATAATGAGATGCAACATAAATATTCCATTTTACACTCGATTTCTGGAAAGGTTTGAAGTTTTGAGCACCTAAGAAGTGTAAGGACTTCTAGAGATCTCAACTTGAGACGCCTTGGAAAACTCTTCATGTTGGAGCATTGATAAAGACGCAAACGAGCAAGCTTATCTAGGAATCCAACAGAATCATGAACTCCGACTAAATTTTCACAATCCATAATATCCAATTCCTTTAAACTTGAGCAACTCGAAAGATTTGAGATTTTGGTTAAGAACTTACACTTGAAAAATCTCATTCTCGTCAAGTTCTGTTGAAAAATAACAAATATGTATATTAACCCTGAGGAAGTTTACATCACGAGTTTAAAGAAGGAAATATTGAAAGTAATAACTATACCTTAAATTGCCCGCTAATCTCCTGGATGCGGCCTCTATATAGTTTGAAATCAAATAGCTTCTCTCCACGGAAATTAGATGGCAAAGATTGTAAAGGACAATTTGACCAATCAAGCACTCTTAATTTATTAGAAAGATAATCAAGTGATCTTCCAGAAAAGTATGCACCATGGCTTTTAAAAAATCTGAGTCTTTTCATCTTTGCAAATGATTTGGGACTCAAGCGTATCATGTCATGATCATTGCCCTCAGGCAGACTCACTTCTATCCCCTCCACATTGTTTGTTCCCTAATAAGACAATTCATAAATTTGCCAGTAATGTCAGATCGTTAAAATCATTATTTATAAGCACTTGTTAAAATTATAATATCAAAACTACAATATCCATTATTATCCAAAAGTATTTAATCACCTTCAAAATTTCTCTTTTTGCAAATTTACTTGACATTATTAACTATTCACTCATATAAGATAAGGCAATATTCTCATGATTAAAAAAAAAACTCATTCTTGTATTTGAAAAGGGATGATTATATATATTTAAAGACGTTGGTTCAAGGACAATGATTCCCCTAATTAGTTAAACACATTACTTTAGGCTGGAAATATAAAGAAAGACCACATTATTTATCGATACATATATGATATTTTATTTAATATGCACTTCTTTACCATAATTTGTTATGAAAAGAAATCAACACTTTTCATGTAAGTTTTACCAGTAAAAAATGTTCAATTGAAAGAGCTTTTAATCTAAGAACTTACAGTATTTTCCTCTAGTACATGGCGAATATCTTCATGAAACCATAATCTACTACGTGCGCCTGGTTCTTTGGGTGATTCCTTTCGGACAATTTCTCTTCCCATGTCTTGTAGCAAGTCATGCATCCACAATGTATTGTAAGTAGTAATTGTAATGAGACATTTATCTATAAGCCTTTTGATACCATTCTCCGGAGAGAAACCACAGCTATCTAATATTTTAACGACATGATCCAGGTATTGTCCATTGAAAAAAAAGGCAATATCGAGGAAAATCTCCTTCTCATTATCATCCAATCCATCGTAACTTATACAAAGTACTTTTTGAATATTTTTGCTAGGAATTCGTTTATACTTATCCAATGTACTTCTCCAATAATTTATATTTTGACCCCTTAAATCTGAGCCTAGCACTGTTAAAACTAGTGGAAGGCCCTCAGCATATTGCATTACTTGCTTAGAGAGTTCCACATAATCTTCAATAGGTTTGTCTTCCTCAAAAGCATGCCAACTAAAGAGCTCAAGAGCTTCATTATGGTCCAATCTCTTTACTTCATATTTTGAATCAACTTTAGATATATTTAATAAATGTTGATCTCTTGTTGTTATGATGATTCTACTTCCTGAACCAAACCAATCACGAGCTCCAGCCAATGTTTCTAGTTGAACCAAGTCATCCACATCATCAAGAATTAGGAGAACTCTTTTAAAGCAAAGTCTATGCCTAATTACATTGATGCCTTTTTCAGTATCATGACATTCCAAACTTATTCCCAAAGTCTCATAAAGAAGTGTCTTTTGTAGCTGGATCAGACCTCCTACTTTTGAAGTTTCTCTAATGTTTTTCAAGAAACAACTTCCTTCAAATTGGTAAGAAATCCTGTTATAGACCTCTTTTGAAATAGTTGTCTTACCAATTCCACCGGTTCCAAATATCCCTATCATGCATATAATATCATTCCTTCCCATATTTAAATGTTGAAAAATGTCTCGTACGGGGGACTCTATTCCAACTGGATGCTTAGCAACCTTAAGAAATGTACGATTTACCATTATTGAATCCACCCATTTAATGATGTCTTGAATAAACTCTGATTCATTCCTATCAATATATAAAACAAAAGAAATTTAAAGAGTTAAGACTTGTCACATAAATACACACATAAAGATGATTTAGTAACACTATCATTTTTTCTTTCTCTCCATTAGAAAATGACAGTAGTAGATTACCATGTCAAAGATAACCTTTCTTCTTCCTCGTGCTCTTCTCCGACTTACATTTTTCATTCTTCATATGAATTATTAAACAATTTAACTACTTTCTTGTTCCGTTCTCGAATTTAACCCTCCCTTAATTTTGAGAAGATTTCAATTTGTATTATTTCACTTCTTTTATTATATTTCTTGTATAAACATCATGCGAAATTATTGTGGTAGTATGATATTAAATCCCACAGTAAGAAAATATTTCTATTTTTAAGTATGATATGCATAAAACTCAATGCCGAAAAAACTAATAAATATCAAATAGTTTGGATGGCACCATATGATCTTCACAGATTTGCAAACTCGCAGATCTGGGATTTGTCGAAATTTTCCCCGTAAACTTCTCTTTAACATCATATATAAACATATATATATATATATATATATATATATATATATAAGCACAGCTCATAAGAAGTACCTGTCCCCTAATTCGAGTCCGGACAAATTGGCTACTTTTTCCAAAGCTGCCTCCCACTTTGTGACCTTTACTTCATCCTTCAACTTATATCTAAGTTTGGCAAATGCTTCTCCAAAACTCCCTTTTTGATGTCGTACCTCTGACGGATCTACATCGTAGAACAAGGGTAAAATAATTTGTTTTACCATTTCCTTACACTCGAGGATCTTCAATAGCTCATCTAAACACCATCGAGACTCTGCATAGTTCTTAGAGAGTACAATGATAGAAATCATTGATCCTTCAATTGCTTTGGAAAGTTCTGACGAAATTTCCTCTCCTCTTTCGAGATTGTTGTCTATATAAGTGTTGATTCCCCTTTGATGCAAAGCATGGTATAGATGAGAAATAAAGTTTTGGCGAACATCCTCACCTCTAAAACTCAAGAATACATCGTGAGTCCATCTACGAATGGAAGAAGAAGAGAATGAGAGAGAGGAAGAAGCTCCTAACTGAAAGGCCATGGAAGAAGAAGTGCTCATCCTCTGATCTGTATGCGAGATTAATTAGTATTCACCAAGAGGTCCAATTATAGAGTACTTATTGCAAATAAATAATAATAGAGAAGTGGGTCAAACTTCTCGTCAACTACTCATCTTAGGATATACCAATGCTCTCAGCCTCTCATCTTAGGATATACCAAAAATCTAAAGTCTATTGAATATTAACGGTTTTGAACTTAAGTCAACTTGCACCTATTTATACGGTTTTGACCAAAATGGCTTCAACTTAAAGCAAACGTCCAGGATACGTACCCACTTATAATTTGTCTCATTAATTTGATAAAAGTTGGTAAGATAAGGATCAGTAAAAGCTCAAAGTTCAAAGGCAAACCACAACTACTAGTTTACTTTTTAACCCAAATTATGGAACTTTTTATTCCATGTGTGGACCCAATATTTATTCATTTTTTTCAAAATGATTATACAGTTCTTGTGCACTCACGACTGCAACTATCATTTATCAATGCTTATTCTTCAGTGAAGGAAACTTGAGTTTACAGCAAGATGGAATTTATATAAATATATGTATTCTGCCATATTCTTGTTTCTGTTTTTTTTCTTTCCCGAAAAATGCTATTTATTTTTAAAACTTTACGTGCATAAATATAATCATATATGTTGCCGTGTAGCTATAAAAATTATGAAGATTTTGAAATTTGAATTAATTTATTTTTTTATAAAATAGATGTAGATATTCAATACGTATAATATTGTATATAAAGTTTTACGTATATATAGCACTATTTTTTTTCTTAATCTGAAAATACTACAATGTTTTAATTTAGCTTAGTACGGCCATACTTCCCAACTTTAGCTATGGCCCAGCTGGAAATTCAGAAGAAAATTTCAGTTGGTTTACCGGCCATATTTGCGTATTTATTTTTGGTGTGTTTACTAGGATTTTTCTATCCTTGGTAAAAATATGATACTTTCGAATTACAGCTATTACAGCTTTACTTGGAGGTTGATTTCGATATTCTTGAGTTTTAATCATTTTGAATTGAACATTAAAATGGGGTAGCTGAATGGATAAATATGACTCTTTTGGAAAGAGCCCGGAGTATGCTTTCCAATGTAGGCTTGTCTAAGGATTTATGGGTTGAGGTAGTCAACACCGCTTGCTTTCTGGTTAACCTCTCTCCAGCCACAAATATTTGTTTGAAAACAATAAGTGAGGTATGGTTTCATACTTCTGTTGATTATTCAAATTTGAAAATTTTTTATTGTCCTGCATATTTTTATGTTAATGATAGAAAACTTGAGTTAAGGGCCAAAGAAGGGCATATTCATTGGATATGCCAGTAGTGTGAAGGGATTTAGGTTGTAGTGTACTAATCCTAAATCACCTAGGTTTGTAATCAGCAGGATGTAGTATTTGATGAAAAATCTATGCTCAATCCGAGAAAGGAGTTTATTGTGTCTACAGATAAAAATCAGGGTATTTGCAAGAATGTGGAGTTTCAGGTTGAAGAAGCACCACAGGGATGCCACGTGGCATTGAAGATCATGCTATCGCATATGAGCATGATTCTGATTCTGATAATGGCACACAGGATGAGCAAGACTACAGTATAGCTACTGGTAGATAGAGGAGGCAGATTAGGCCACCTTAGAGATATGCTAATGCAAATAAATATGAAAGGAGTTGCAGATTAGGCCACCTTAGACTACAGTTGGAACTTTTGTTAAGAAATTACAATAATTGAAAGCCATGCATAGTTGTCACATTCTGTTTGGAAAAAAAAAAAAAAACCAAACAAATTGAAAGGAATTTACAATACTCGAAGAGAACTTATTTGTAAGCGAACTTATTAATGTTGCTTAATTAATGTAGTCTGGATGGGTAGCATACACACACACACACACCATGCACGGAACTTCGATACATATCAACAGTAATTGGACATATTACTCTCAAATCTCAAGCTGGGCGAATATTCCCTACAGACAAGTTGGATGCATTATTAGGTGCAACTATTTTTCCTCCAAGTTAATTTATCTTTTCTATTGTCAAGGGCTTATGTTAGATGAGATTAGAGATGAAGTTGGTCAAGTATTTCTCTTGTCCTATTGTACTAAGCCATATGGCCGGGTAGATAATTAAGGTAATGGTTGATGCATGACACATGGAACCTTGGTGGTAAAATCATTTTCTTTAGTTTCAAGCCTCTTATTTCAAAATATTTTTTGTTATGTGTTCTTTCCAAAGGACACGTAAGGATGGAGTATTATTCTTATCTTATTATCTGTGTGTTTGTCATGATATTGAGGACTGGTTTGGATTTAGAGATGAGATGAGATAGTTATAGGTGAAAGATGAAAGTTAAAAAAAAATATATTATTAGAATATTATTTTTTAATATTATTATTGTTTTGGGATTTGGAAAATTGAATTATTTATTATATTTTATGTGAAAATTTATGAAAGTTGTAATGCTGAGATGAGATGAGATGAGATAAGATAAGATATCTTGTAGGTTGCTATTATTCCAGGTCATTATACTCATACTAGAGTACTAGCTACCTGGCCTAACGAGGTTGTACAACTTGGTAGGCAGTTGCTACAGTTTCTTTACAACCCATACAAGGCATCTTGTATGGTGCTCTAATTTAACTTGGTAGGCAGTTGCTACAGTTTCTTTTCTACATTTCGGTATTTGTTTTTCAATCTAATCATGGTATCTCATTTTACTCCATTTTTAGGGTGCTCTGTTTTAGAAATTCAAAACCATATGTGAATAATGATAATTGAGAGTTTGGAGTGTTTGCGAGATGGTTGATAAAAGCCGGCACCAAGTGTACCCAATGAACTTTACAAATGCACCATAATTTCTATGGTACTAATCATAGAATAACAAAACAAGTCAAACTTTCCCTCAACTTTTTTCTAAGTTTCATCAGAATTTTAATAAGAAAACAACATGCATGCGGTTCTAATGAGCATAAGGATAAAGGAAATGAGAGGCAACCAAAAACTATCTGCAACTCAAGTCCAAGTTCCATCTTCCTGGCTTTAGTGATTCTTTGGGTGGACATAAATATTTGCGTGGACATGTGCAGCATAGAATCCTGTTTTGAAGATGAGATGTTTAGACACGCAAATAGGTGGGAAAGTCGTGGATGGTATGGTGCGTGGTCTTCGACTTTAAACATGATGTGGCCCAAAAGAACGTAGAAATTACGGGCATTAATTTAGGACAGAGAAAACGCGTTGGAAAGTCATTGATGGTATGGTCACTTCAAACATCATATGGCCCAGAAGGACATAGACATTACAAGGATGAACCATCTAGCAACCTTCAACACACCTTATAGCGTTAGTAGTAATCTAGTGACAGTTCGGTCAAATTTTGACTAAAAAAGTTATTTTTATAAATTTAACAACATCAAATAATAAAATCTCTAAATATATTACTATTCTACTAAAATATTAATTTTAACTTTTTAATTTATTTTAATTCTAACTGTAATTTCAATATTTATTCGTTATTAAAAAAGTCAAGTTAATTTTTTATTTTTGAAAAAGAAAATGGAACTTTCATTCAAAAGAAATCATAACAGATGAGTAATACACTCCATGTAATCTACACTCACTTCTGAAACAGAAAAAGGCAATGCATCTCTAGCAAAGTGCGTACCACTATGTTACAGGTCCTGCTAATATGTTGGACAGACCAATGAATAAAAGATTGTAAAAGAACTTTGGCATCACTAACAAAAAGGCCTGCTTCTAACCATCACTCATCTTCCTTTTAAATAGCTTCGACCACTTGAAGTGAATCACCTTCCAATATAATACTATTGAGACCCAGTTGTAGACCAAATTTTACCAACTCGATTGCACCAGCAGCTCCTACCAGTAAAGGGTCTGGAAACAAAGCCAATTTGTACCTCATTGTAGCAGACACCAGTCCTTGATCATCCCTCACTATGATGCCAATCCCCACATGACTATTGGCTTTATCCACAGCTGCATCCTAGATGATCATGAAAGAATCCTGAGGAGGAGGTAACCACCTGTCACCTCTTGTGCTGCAATTGTTATGTTATTATTGCAATGAAAAATGGAACCATACTCCCTTATTTAAAAGCCCTAAAGTGTATTTGCTACAAGGGGTTGAGGATATTGAGGAAGAAAAGCATGAGGAAGTTTATTTTGACTCTAAATAAATTGAGGAAGGTGGAATTCATACAATGGTTGAGGGTAGGCCTGTGCTAGAAACCGATTGGCCCGGTCCATCCGTGAAACTCGACCCGACCCGAACAGGACAATCAGTTTTAACTAATATTCGGGTTCGACCCGTACAAGCCGTCGACCCACCTCTTTAAAAAGTCAAGCCCACATTTTTATCCTCTGCAGATGAAAACCCTAGCCAGTTCTCTTCCTCACAATACCATCACAATCGCCTCTGTTCCCCTTCGTCCAATCGTTGTCTAGACTATTTCCTTTGCCACTCTCTTTGATTCTCTCCGTCTATGTCTCTACCCATTTCAACTTTCTCTCATTTTGCGGAGTCCAACCATTTGAATAAGTGCCTTAAAAAGAAAAAAATTGATACCAAAGCCACTCTGAACGTATGGGTAAACTCGACGGGAATAACCGGCGCGAAGAGGACAAAACCTTGGCTAGAGCTTTAGATTTGGGCGAAGAAGTTGTTGACACGATTCCAGAATAAGGGGATCTGGGCTATCTACAACACTCGGCAACTGGGTAAGAAAGTAGAGGGATGTTCTGGTTGAAGGTCCCGTGTGTCGCCATTCAAAAACCAAAGGGGTGTTTTGGTCGAAGATCCCGTGTGCCGTCGAAACCATGAAGCTCTGTAGGAGATCTCCAACCCCCCGGTCCTTCTTGATCTCTCTCTCCGCTACTTTTCTCCGCAGCTCTGGGTGAAGTACTACTCAAAACCCGACGGGATTCACCAGCGCACGCGAAGAGGTGGTGTTGTAGGTTTCAGCGACCAGTTCTAGTTCGATTGGGCATGTACCCCATAAGGAAGAAAAAAAAAAAAAAACAACAACAACAACAACGGGTTGAATCTTCGGGTCAGCTTGACACACTCAAAAATGCAGGTCGGATCGGATCGGGTTCAAATGTTGAACAGGTTGCTCGAGTTACAGCCCTAGTTGAAGAGGGGGGGAACCATAAATATCCATCCATGCCATGGCTGAAACACCCACTCCGAATACTACGAGGCTTTTGTGCATAATCAAGGGTGAATTGGTGGTGTTCGACGTTTTATAGTTAAAGGAGTAGAGAAATGATAGTTGCAGTTGTGAGTACGCAAGCGCCGTGTAATCACTTTGAAAAAAATGAATAAATACGGAATTCACATGAAAAAAATTAAATTTTTAATAGTGGACCACACTCTTTTTCAAATCGATTGCACGGCGGTTGTGCACTTCACAACTGTATGTAGCATTACTCATAGTTAAAAGAGGTTGAACTTGTAAAATGTCGGGTCAAAGGATTCAAGAAACAAGAAGTTTTTTAGGCCCAAAACCACTGACCCAAGTCATCTATCATATAAATTAGATGAAATAAACCCAGGAACTGCCTCTAATATCATGGATCTAAATCATAATTCTCATATATTTATTTGGATGGAAGAAGTTGAAGACGACAAGAGTGTACGTATACAAGAAAAATGGGCTTTTGCGACCAATTTATTGCGACGAAAAGACTTTTTGCAACCAATTTTAGTTGGAAATAGTCATTTCGCTGGAATTACCTGGTCGCAAATAAGCAGTTTTCTTGTAGCATGTGGAAGAAGCTCCTTGTATGGCCAAGGAAGAAGTGATCATCTCCTCCGTATGTGTGATAAATGTTCTCAAGAGAGGTGCAATTATAGAGAAGTGGGTCAAAGAAAGGAGAGAAGTGGGGATGTTCCTTTTTGTTTGTAAAATTGTAATTGTCACTATTTACAAGGGATGTTTCTGATCAAGTAGGTCCTTAACTTGACGAATTTGGTCTAAAGGATGGAGAAAATATGGAAAATGTGTTCCCCAATGAAACACTTTTGTGACTTTCCATGCACATTAACGTGATTGATTATGTCTGAAAGCAAATCGAGTACTAGAAGTTGATGGTAAACCTACTAGTTTAATAATTTTCTGCTATTCTTGCTAATGGTAATGAACTACTATTCTTGCTAAATCCTATTACTGATTGTAAAAGAAAGGAAACTATGTTTGGAAACACAATTATTTTTCTATATTTTCAAACTATTTCTCCACTATTCAATATTATTCTCATACTATTTTGCTATTATTTACGAACTATTTCACTACTATGTATAGATATTTTGAGATATTCTAGTATCCAGTCCTAAATATTTGATATTGATGTAGACTAGAGCAGTCATTATTTGGTGTTTTGGTTCTCTTCGGTCATTTCTTATGGGCTTAGCTAGCTTGTCGAAAAGAGAGTTGGGTAGACTGAGTGCTACCCGAAACATGTTGGCAATCGGCTAGAATGCATCGGCTTGGTTTTGTTTGTTTTGGGTTTCCTCTGAGTAGTTGAAAATATGGAACCCATGCTCAGAAACCAGCACAGTATTTTGTTTCTAAAATAGATAACTGAAAAAATAGATATCTGGTTAATGGGTTGGAATCATGGTTTAGAAATCACACCTAGACATCTAAGAAAGAGTTGGAATCGTGGTTAAAAACTGACATCCAGAAAAAAAGAATTATAAACTACCCCAGAGGAAAAATGTATATCAGGTGGAATGATTACAAGGAACTCCAATTGTAATCTTGGTCAATCATTTTAGAGTATGATGAATAGGTTTGATAAACGTCTATTGATTAGTCATTTTGAAATATAGACCATGTGACTTGGGCCTTCCTAGGGTCGTCACATCATACGTATGTGGATGGCAGTTATCTTATTCAAACCATAAACTTTTTGGCTCATGTTCTGCACTGCAACGAATCCAGAAAGGTGTCTTAAGTTTTAGGTGCTCATGTCCAATTTCATCACCAATCTGGTCTGCAGCTAATTAAGATGGGCTCCCTTTCAACAAGGTTTTCTTGGCATCTGGTGAGAAATAGTATACAAAATGAAGAAGAGAAAAATCACAATTATACCGTACAAAAGCAATCCATAGAAGTGTAAGAGAATGAACCTTACATGCCTTTCCAAGAGATCAACAGGCAATACACGACTTTCATAACATCTTTCACAACACTTCCTTGGCACACGCATAGCGTATCGAACTAGATGTTGAATAATTTTAATGTCTTTCGACAGAAAGATCTCTGAAAAAGTTATTGCAAAACAAAGTATGATATTTGTTATCTTGCAATGTAAGAACTGAATGCAAGTAACTCTACACCTGGATTTTATGCTCCTAGCTACGAAATGGAGCTTGGCCCAATACAAAGGATGAAACTATTCTCGATTGCAATGGATTACTAGCTACAACCAAAGTATACATATAAAATCAAGTAAAATATTTTAGGATTGCACTCGGTGCTCATCTAGCAGTTGTGGTCTTTGTTTTCAAGCAAATACAGAGGATGAACTTGGATACAGTTTAAAAGAGTTTTAAATCAAGACAATAAAGATTTTAGATTGAACCAAAAGACTAACAAAAAAGGGAAACAAAAAGAGACGCATAAGCCAGCTAAAATGGGAGACTAGCTTTGTGTGACTACATAAATATTAAAAGAAAGAGGAACATGTTGCTCGTCTTGAAGTTCATACAAAGATTTAGCAGAAAATTCCAAGTAAATTACCAATAGAAGAAATCAACAACACTTGCTTATACGTCCTCATCATACACCAATGGCTCGTGAAAGTCATGCCTTTGTCCTAAAACCAACCCCACCTCCTCCCAAACCTTAAAAAAAAAAAGAGAGAGAGAGAGAGAACCAAAACGCCCCCAACTCAACCATTCAATCCCAAATTAACCTACAGTGAAGTTAAACCCCCTGCAAACCCACAACCATATCACAAACGACACCAAGCACACTAACAAGTCCAGCAACAACACCACCCACACATGTTTCCGCCAAATTTGCTTTGACTTTTGCCTATCATTTGAGAAACCCTTTTGCACCGGCAGCGTAAAATCCTTGTACACGCCATTACTATCATGAAACCAATCCAACAAAATTAATCCAATAAAAAAAAAACCAAAATGGGAAATTTTATCAAATCAAAGACACTGACCTGATACCTAGTAAGCCTTCTGTGAATTCCCTGGCCTTCTTGGGACTCAGATCGAGAGGCAGGTACTTCTTCTTCTTTTAAACTTCCTCAGAGTCAAAGCCTCCTTCTACTTTTGCGAAATCACCGTCAACACCTGTGCAATCGACAACCACATTTGAACTGCCCAAGTTGTAAGAGTGCCTCTTGTGTTGTGGATACTCGTTGAATTCCAAGTTGCTGTCTTCATCATCTCGGCGTCTCTTAGAAAGTTGGATACCATTCGATGAATCTATTAAGCACTCCCCAACTGTTAAGCTCTCATTCTCTTCATGCTTAGAGATTATGTGAACTCCACAACTTTTAAAGCCCGGTTCGCTCTCAAATATAAACCTTAGATTCTCTCCTGTTGGGTACCGTAGCCATTGCTCGTTAAATTCTGTGTCTCCTGTTGGGTACCGTAGCCTTTGCTTGATAGATTCTGGAAATGAGTAGTTTAGATATACAGGATTTGAGACTCTATCATACCAGTCTTCATGCCATGAGTAGTTTACAAGCCTGTTACTGTTTATAGAAACACAAAAATGGGGCGACACTTGTAAAATTCTGTAACTTCAAGAATGGGAAACAGAGAACTCAAAAAGTAAAAGAAAGATTGAAAACAAATTCAATGTGAATCTGTCATTAACTAGAATTAAATGAATATTACATTTACATCATTTCTATTTATAGACACGTATGCTAACTAACTTGACTGGACAGAAGATATTTACTTGGCACTCTAACTAGTTTATCTCATTTTCATTTGGACTTAATTTCACTGTCATTTGGAAATGTCTGTTGATCTTTTATGTTTTAGCTTCTATTGACTTCAACTCCAAAGCTTCAATTTGAGTTTGTATATTCCAACACCCCCCCTCAAGATGGGAATGTATATTGATCATTCCCATCTTGCGGATCAGATGATGGAAACAGAGGGAACCAAGTGGTTTAGTTAGAATGTCTGCCAACTGATGTTTGGATGGAATGTGAATGACCTTGATCAAACCTTCTTGCAATTTTTCTCGGACCAAATGGCAGTCTAGTTGGATGTGCTTTGTTCTTTCATGTTGGACAGGGTTTGATGCAATATCAGAAGCTGGTTTGCTGTCTGTATAAAGCAAAATAGCCTGTGGATGAGGGACTTTTAAGTCAGCTAGCAAGTAGATCAACCATTGTAGTTCACATGTGGTAGAGGCTAGAGCTCTGTATTCAGACTCAGCTGAGGATCGACTAACTGTTGGTTGTTTCTTTGATTTCCATGATATAAGAGAGTCACCAAGAAACACTGTAAAGCCAGTAATGCTCTTTCTGGTGTCAATACAACCACCCCAATCACTATCTGAGTAGGCTTTTAGATGAAGAGGGGAATGTGCATACAGAAAAATACCTTGGCCTGGTGTTGCTTTGATATACCTGAGGACCCTTTCAGCAGCTTGAAGATGATTACTACTAGGATTAGCCATGAACTGGCTTAGTGCTTGTACTGAGTAGGATAGGTTAGGTCTAGTTATAGTGAGGTACGATAATCTGCCCACTAATCTTATGTATTGTGCAGGATCTGTCAAAGGAGGAGATGAGTCATTTGCACTCAGCTTTAGTGAAGACTCCATAGGAAATGCCACAGGTTTACAACCTGAAAAACCACTATCTTGCAAGATATCTAAGGCATATTTTCGTTGGCATAAAGTTATGCCATTGGTTGATCGAGCTACTTCTATCCCCAAAATATACTTTAGTTCTCCCAAGTCTTTGATAGTGAAAGAGTCATGTAAGAACCTTTTGACAGTGACTATATCATCAAGATTATTAGAAGCAAGAATCACATCATCAACATAAATCAAGAGTGCTATAAAACTGTCTGAATTATGCTTGATGAATAGGGAGGAATCAGACTTCCCTTGAATAAAACCAAATTGAAGTAGAGAAGATGACAATTTGGAAAACCATTGTCTTGAGGCCTGCTTTAGACCATATAGGCTCTTTTTGAGTTTGCAAACTCTCGGATCAGTTGGTGAAGAATACCCCGGTGGTAGTTGCATATACACCTCTTCATTTAAATCTCCATGAAGAAAAGCATTGTTTACATCAAGTTGATGTAAATGCCAATTCTTAATGGCAGCAATGGATAACAATGTTCTCACTGTTGTCATTTTAGCTACAGGTGAGAATGTGTCAAAATAATCAAGGCCTTCTTGTTGGGTGTAGCCTTTTGCTACTAATCTAGCCTTGTATCTATCAATTGTGCCATTAGCTTTGAATTTAACACGATATACCCACTTACATCCAATTGCAATCTTATTTGGAGGTAATATTGCAAGTTCCCATGTTTTATTTAATTCAAGAGCTTTGATCTCATTTAAAATGGTTGCTTGCCAATGTGGATAAGAATTGGCTTGTTTGAATGTCTTAGGCTCAAAAGTATATGACAAAGCAGAAGTAAAAGCTGCATGTCTAGGTGACAACTTATGTGTTGAAAGGAAATGAGCAAGAGGGTATGGCTTACCAGAAGAAGGAATGCAGCAGCTGAAAGATTTTTGAGATGTTGAAGTAGATTGAGCCATATTACTATCATGAAAATGCTGCAAATATGAAGGAGGATTTCTTATTCTTTCAGATCTTCGAAGGCTTACAATTTTAGGATTAATCTGTGAAGTAAAAGGTGTTGGAATGGCAGAAGAAGGATTTTGTGAAGCTATAGATTCTGGAACTTCAGAAAATTGATTATGTGAAGTAGTAGGTTCTGGAATTGCAGAATGTGGATTTGGTGGAGTAATAGGTACTGTGAAGTCATGCATTGAAGGAAAATCAGGAAAAACAAAAGGTGTGTGAGTAGAGTTTGGAATAGAAGGAAAAACATTCTCATGAAATATGACATTTCTGGAAACAAAGATTTTAAGAGTAAGGAGATCAAGCACTTTATATCCCTTGATATTTGGTGGGTAACCAAGAAACAAGCATTTTGAGGCTCTTGGATGAAATTTACTTCGACTGGTATGGATTGTGCTGGCAAAACACAAACAGCCAAAGGCTTTAAGATAGTTATATGCAGGAGATTTATGAAAAATGAGAGCATATGGTGTGTTATTATCTAGCATAGATGAGGGGGTTCGATTTATGAGATGTGTTGCTGTCAATACACACTCAGTCCAGTATGTTAAAGGCAGTTTAGATTGAAAAAGGAGAGCTCTAGCAACATTTAGCAAATGTTGATGCTTTCTTTCAACTCTACCATTTTGCTCAGGAGTTTCTACACAAGATAGATGATGTATTATACCATTTTCTTGATAAAAAGAAGGCATATTGAATTCTTGGCCATTATCTATTCTAAATGTTTGTATTTGAGTACCAAACTGAGTTTGAGCATATGCAATGAAGTTGGCTAGTAAAACACAAGTTTCTGATTTTGCTTTCATAAGAAAAAGCCAAGTAAAACGTGTATGATCATCCACAATGGTAAGAAAGAATTTATAGCCAGAATGAGAGATAGTGGAGAATGGACCCCAAATGTCACAATGTACTAATTGAAAAGCTTTAATGGAATTGCTTTGTGATACAGGAAATGACAGTTTCTTTTGTTTTGCTAGAGGACAGATCTCACAAACATGTTTGTGAGATATTTTTACAGAAGAATCAATAGAACTAATGAGTTTTAGTTTCGCAGAAGATAAATGTCCCAACCGAAAATGCCACATGTTAGGACTAATGGTAGATGTGTTAGCCAAGAAAGAGCTGTTTGAATCAGGAATTTCCTTCTATGTAGCAGCAAAAAAATTGATGAGGTGGTATAGACCATTTATGACTTCAGCAAGCCCAATCATCCTCCATTTGCTGAGGTCCTGCAATACACATTTAGATTGAAAGAAAAACAAGTCAACATAATTTTCTTTAGTCAACCTGGAAGCAGAAATGAGATTGACATGAAAAGAGGGAACATAAAGAGCATTATGTAAAATTAAATCAGGGGAGACTTTAACAGTACCGGTAAAACTGATGGGAACTGAATGACCATTTGGTAAATGGACTTAAGAGGGTTTGTTTGGGATTTTTATGGATGTGAATAGATGAGGAGAACAGATCATGTGATCTGTTGCTCCAGTATCTAATATCCAAGGAGAGATGTGATTTGAGGAGGCATTAGCTAAACAAAGGATGGGGTTATTACCTTATGTAGAGGCAGTGTTAACTGCAGGATTAGGATTGATAGAAGAAGTGGATAGGCTATTTGCAAGAGTGATCAAATTCTGTATTTGCTCTTAAGAAAAAAATATAGTTGGGTTGTTTAAGTTTTGCTCCATAGAAGATGCAATGTTTGCATTGGGCAATCGTGTAGAATTAATTCTCTTTCCTCGAGGCCCTTTCCATCCTGGTGGATAGCCTATAAGCTAGAAACACTTATCCACAAGATGTCCAGAGAATCCACAATGGGAACAGATGACATCTGATTTGCCTTTGACTTTGCTGAACTTAACAACATTGGAATAAGTTTGTGTAGATGGCTGTGCAGCAACCATAGCATGAGAATCAAGGGGGATATGCACTGCATTAGTTAAGGAACGTTGACTCTTTTCTTGTATCAATAAAGAGAAAACTTTGCCCATTGATGGTAATGGAGAAAGAAGCAATAGTTGGCTTCGAATTGCTAAAAAAGAATCATGCAGACCAATCAAGAATTTCATGATATAGTCAGCTTGTTGTTGATCAGCAAGGTTCTTCAACACTGCACAGGTACACTTTTCCAAAAATCCACAATTACAAGTTGGAAGGGGACAATAACTAATATATTCATCCCATAGTGCTTTGAAAGCACTAAAATACTCAGTGACTGAATTTGAGACCTGAGAAATAGAACTTAAGGATTTTTCTAAGGCAAATACTCTTGGACCATCACTACGCAGGTATCGAATCTTTAATTCATTCCAGATGTCAGCAGCACTATTGAAATAAAGAAGACTACCTCGAATCTCCTTTTCAATGAAATTCATTAGCCAAGAAAGCACAAGATTGTTGGCTCGCAACCAAGTAGTCTTAAGTCGAGAATTAGTAGAACTAGGCTTAGGCAAAATCCCATCGATGAAGGAAACTTTGTTCTTGACTATGAGAGCAATTGTGATGGACCAACTCCAAGCCACATAGTTGTCACCAGAAAAAATTTCAGATACAAGAAGAGCTCTAGGATTATCAGATGGATGCAAGTAGTAGTAACTTGAGGAATCATCAGATGGATTCCCCAAAGGAGGAGAAGAATTTTGAGAAGAATTATTAGAGGATTCTACCATAGAAGCAGAAGAAAGAAAACAAGAATTGTGTAAAAAATAAAGAAGGTAGCAGAATGTTTATAGACGATGATACCATGTAAAATTCTGTAACTTCAAGAATGGGAAACAGAGAACTCGAAATGTAAAAGAAAGATTGAAAACAAATTCAATGTGAATCTGTCATTAACTAGAATTGAATGAATATTACATTTACATCATTTCTATTTACAGACACGTATGCTAACTAACTTGACTGTACAGAAGATATTTACTTGGCACTCTAACTAGTTTATCTCATTTTCATTTGGACTTAATTTCACTGTCATTTGGAAATGTCTGTTGATCTTTTCTGTTTAGCTTCTCTTGACTTCAACTCCAAAGCTTCAATTTGAGTTTGTATATTCCAACAACACTCCTGAACACGAGTGAAAACTTTTTCTAAGAACAACACAGAAAACAATTCCTATGATTTTACCCAAATACAAGGGCCCATGAATATCCAATTCACAGGAATGATCACCATTTGAAGTTTCCTTAGTATGGCTAAACCAATCTGGAATCTTATTCCCTGGAAATGTAATACCACATGAATGGTCTTGAATATGTTCCTGTTAAACATACATCACATATTTTCATATACAAGCACAAGGCAATCTGCAAAACACAAACACCTACAAAAAAACACACAACGAAATACAGTCATACCTCAAGAAATGAAGGATTTGGCTCCAGACTCCCTATATTTACATCCAATTTATGGAAACTAGTCAAATCAATCCATCTTAGCTCTCGCAAGCCACATGTATAGAATGGAAATTTTGTTGATACTTCTGGGAATCTTTCCAAGGAGTGACATTTATAAGCATCTAACTCTTGTATATTTGGTGGAAGATGTAGAATTTCTTGAAGTTTCTTGCATCCATACAATTTGAGAATCCTCAAATTAACAAAGCTTTCAATGCTCGGAGGAAGGCTGACAATTGCACTTTTAGATAGATCTAACTCTTGCAAAGTGGATGAGCAATAAAATGAAAAGTCATCAAGATACTAATTAAGAGCTGTCAAGATATTTGTTAGGCGCAACGTTTTAAGCCGAATGAGGTAGCCAGCAAGATTTGTATGAATAAGGAGAGAGAGACCCTTTAGAACTTGCAAGTGAGGAATGCTGATTGGGAGACGCACCAGGTCCTTGCTACCTTCTATAGATAAATGTTCAATCCCAGTGAAGCATCCATTAATGGATGAATACCGTTCATCTTCTTTAAGCATTATAGAGTAGTCACTAAGACAAAGCTCCTTTTGATTTTGCAACTGATGAACGCATTGTTCCAGATATAGCGATAGCAAATTAAGCGCAGGAGTGAGGTACCCAATGGATGAAGGCCATTCTTTTATTGGAGTGCCCTCCAACTGAATGTAACTTAAAATTTCCATTCTACACTCGATTTGTGGAAAGTTTTGAAGTTTTGAGCAATGCCAAAGTTCAAGGTTTCTTAGAGATCTCAACTTGAGATGCCTTGGAAAACTCTTCAGGGTAAGGCATCTATAAAGATTCAAACTAACAAGCTTATCCAGGAATCCAACAGAATCATGAACTTCAACTAAATTTTCACACATCTCAATATCCAATCTCTCTAAATTTGAGCAACTCGAAAAATCTGGGATATTGGTTAAGAACTTACACTTAGAAAATTTCATTACCGTCAAGTTTTGTTCAAAAACAAAAAATATGTATATTGACCCTGAGGAAGTTCACATGATCACATCAGTTTAAAGAAGGGAAATATTGAAAGTACTAATTGTACCTTAAATTTCCAGCAATTGATCTCCTTGATGTGGCCTTCATGCATTTTAAAAACAACAAGCTTCTCTCCATGAAAATTGGATGGCAAAGATTGTAAAGGACAGTTTGACCAATCAATTACTCTTAACTCATTAGAAAGATAACTAAGTACTCCTCCAGAAAAGCATGCACCCCGGCTTATAAAATATCTGAGTCTTTTCATCTTTGCAAATGCTTTGGGACTCAAGCGTATCATGTCATCATGATTATGACCCTCAGGTAGAACCACTTTTATCCCCTCAACATTGTTTGTTCCCTAATGAGACAATTCATAAGAGTGCCAGTAAAATCATATCATTAAAGTCTTTGTTTATAAGCACTTATTAAGATTATAATATCAAAATTATAATATCCATTATTCTCCAAAAGTATTTAATCACCGTCAAAATTTTCTTTTTTTAAATTTACTTGTCATTATTAACTATTCATTCATATAAGACAAGGCAATATACTCTTGATTAAAAAAAACTCATTCTTGTCTTTGAAAATGGATGATTATATATCTTTAAAGACATTGGATGAAGGACATTTAAGTATGATGATTTAATGATTCCCCTGATTAGTTAAATATATTACTTTAAGTTGGAAATATAAAGAAAGATCACATTATCTATCGATACATATATGATATTTTATTTAATATGCAGTTCTTTATCATTTGTTATGAAAATAAATTCAACATTGTTCATGTAAGTTTCACCAATAAAAAGTGTTTAATTGAAAGAGCTTTTAATCTAAGAACTTGCTGCATTTTCCTCTAGTACATGGCGAATATCTTCATAAAACCATAATCTACTACCTGCGCCTGGTTCTTTGGGTGATTCCTTTCGAACAATTTCTCTGCCCATGTCTTGTAGCAAGTCGTGCATCCAAATAAAAGACCCAGCAGTGATAAGACGCTTGTCTATAAGCTTCGGGATACCATAATTAGGATGAAAATGACAACTCTTAAATATTTTCATGACATCAGCCGAAGGTTCTCCTTTGAAGAAACATGCAATATCAAGAAACATGTCCTTCTCATGTTCTTCTAGTCCATCATAACTTACTTGAAGTACACTCTGAATATTTTTGTCGGGTATTTGTTTATATTCATCCAATGCACTTTCCCATTCACAAATGGTTTTATCTTTCAGATTTGAACCCAACACTGTTAAAGCTAGTGGAAGACCTTAGGCATATTGCATGACTTGTTTAAAGACTTCCGCATAACTGTCAAGTGGTTCGTCTTTCTCGAAAGCATGCAAGCTAAAGAGCTTACAAGCTTCATTGTTTGCCAAAATCTTCAACTTGAATTTTGAATCAACTTTAGAGATATTTAATAAATGTTGATCTCTTGTTGTTACGATGATTCTACTTCCTAGACCAAACCATTTACAATCTCCAGCTAATGTTTCTAGTTGTTTCAACTCATCCACATCATCTAGAATTAGGAGAACCCTTTTAGAGTGAAGTCTATGGCTATTCACATTGATGCCTCTATGAAAATCACGAACATCCAAATTTTCTCCCAAGATCTCATATAGAAGTGTATTTTGTAGCCGAATCAAACATATTGAGGATAAGTACACATAAAAAAGAATCAGTTAATATGCATTATTCATATATATAAAAGGTTCAGATGTATATATCTCTACATCTAACAAGACAACAAGTAGTATGATGTGGCCCAAAAGAAGGTAGAAATTAGGGATTTATTAAAAAATGGACCACATTATGCAAAAAGTGAAAAATCACATTTTTCTGGTGGAAACTTGAATGGTTTTATAATGTCTTTTAAGTTTTCTTTTATACATAATTCTATGTAAACCTATAAATATCTTAATTTTAGTACATTACATGCTACCATATTAATGTAGCATCCAATATTGTAATGTTATCATTAGACATCTTTATGGAGGATTTGGCATATGATTCCTTTTAATTCACATGCATTTTGTGGAAGAAATATAATTTATAAATCTTAAGGTGTGGTACCCTTTTTGAAAAAATATCAAATTTGATATCCATATGAAAAAATACGTTTTTTAATAGTGAACCCTATTTTTTTTTCAAAATGAATACACAAAATTTGAGCACTCTAAAATTGTATCAAACAGACGAAAGGAGTTCACAAATACAGTAAAGATATAAAAAGCAAAGAAGTCGTTTTTGTTCAAAGACAAACTGCATCAAAAATGAAGAAAAAAAATAGATTAAATTCCAAATTCTAACCTCAAATTCAGCTCCATCAGCCGACTGAGAAGTAGAAATCCCCTGCAAAGCTTTGACGGATCGACCGAAAAACTCATCATTCCATTAACAAGTCTACCAAAACAGAAGAGAGGCCAAAACAAGCATAACTGCACGCTGATCGTTCTTGGAGAACTGATGGGAAGAAAGAGGCAATACGAATTCCAAACGAGACTCGAGAAACCACCCATTGAAACTATGAATTCTGCTATTATTATTTTCTACTGGTGTAACAGAACCATATTATAGTACCTAGTAATCAAAAGATGCATCTAGAATATCTGGAAATTCTACCGGTATCTCACTATCCTTTTCTCGAATAGCCTCCACAAATGAACTCACAGATGACGAAGCTTCTGACCTGTTGTTTGTTTGAGCTCCACTTGTGGATCCAAAATCAAATGTCTCAAAACCACCCTCATGTCCAATTTGATTTAGGCCATTATAATTAACAGTATCATAGTTTAACTGGGGTGTTTGCTCGAGAGTTGAAGGGTAATTGGTTGGCGACGAGACTCCCTTGAAGTAGAGATCTTGTTGTTCCTGAAAGCCCGAACAGAGAACAAGTTCTCACTGATGAACTCCCTCCAATCGAAGGAAGAAGATGGTGTGATTTGGGCGTGAGATGGCTGGCAAGAATACGATTGTGGCGAGCCTATCTGTGTTGCATTTGAATTGCCCAAGTTTTGAGAGCGTCTCTTGTGTTGTGGATACCCGTTGAATTCCAATTTGCTGTCTTCATCATCTCGGCATCTCTTAGAAAGTTGGATACCATTCGAAGAATCTACTGAGTGCTCCCCAACTGTTAAATTCTCATTCTCTTCAAGTTTATAGATTATGTGAACTCCGCAACTTTTAAACATCACTGCTTCTTCATTACAATAAAATCTAAACCTCAGATTGTCTCCTGTTGGGTACCGCAGCAATTGCTCGATACATTTTGGAAATGAGTAATTTAGATATACATGATTCCCTCCATATGATAAGCAAAAATCTTTTTCTACAAGCATGTTACCGTTTATAGAAACACAAATACATGAGAAAGGGGGGTCATTCAGGTCGGCTCCAAGAACAGCACAGAAAACAATTCCTATGATTTCTTCCGAATACAAGGGCCCACTAATATTCAATTCACAAGAATCATCACCATTTGAAATCTCCTTAGTATGGCTAAACCAATCTGGAATCTTATTCCCTGGAAATATAATACCACATGAATGGTCCTGAATCTGTTCCTGTTAAACATGTACCACATATTTTCATGAACACGTACAAGCCAATCCGCAAACACAAACACCTAAAAAAAAAACATAGAGAAATACAGACATACCTCAACAAATGAAGGATTTGGCGCCTGACTCCCTATATTTGCATCTAATTTATGGCAATTGGCCAAATAAATCCATCTTAGCTCTCGCAAGCCACATGTATAGAATTGAAATTTTGTTGATACTTCTGGGCATCTTTCCAAGGAGCGACACTCACTAGCATCTAACACTTGTATATTTGGTGGAAGATGTAGAATTTCTTGAAGTTTCTCGCAATTCATCAATATGAGAATCCTCAATTCAACAAATCTTTTAATGCTCGGAGGAAGGCTGACAATAGCACTCATAGATAGATCTAACTCTTGCAAAGTGGATGAGCAATAAAATGAAAAGTCCTCAAGGTACCAATAAACCGACAACGGGAATAATTCAGCACTTGATTCTAGTTCAGACCTTTCAATCGTTCTGGATGCTAGGCGTAACTTTTTAAGCCCAGTGTGGTACCAAATGGATGAAAGTATTTCTTCTATTGCAAGATTTGTATAATTATCGAGATAAAGAGTCTTTAGATGTTGCAAGTGAGCAACACTAATTGGGAAACGCATCAGGCCCTTGCAGCCTTCTATAGATAACACTTCAATCCCAGTGAAGCATCCACTAATGGATGAAGCTACTTCTTCTATTCCAAGATTTATAAAGTCATTGAGACAAAGCACTCTTAGATTTTGCAACTGATGAATGCTACTGGGAAGATGCATAAGTTTTGTGCAGCTTCTCAGGGATAAGAAATCAAGCGCAGGAGTGAGGTACCCAATGGATGAAGGCAATTCTTTTATTGCAGTGCCGTCTAATACCATGTGAGTTAAACGATCCATTTTACACTCCATTTCTGGAAAGTTTTGAAGTTTTTTGCAAAACATAAGTTCAAAGATTCTTAGAGACCTCAACTTGAGACACCTTGGAAAACTCTTCAGGTCGGAGCATTCTCGAAGACTCAAACTAACAAGCTTATCCAGGAATCCAACAGAATCATGAACTTTAACTAAATTTTCACACATCACAATGTCCAATCTCTTTAAATTTGAGCAACTTGAAACATCTGGGATATTGGTTAAGAACTTGCACTCACAAAATTTCATTACTGTCAAGTTCTGTTGAAAAACAACTAATATGTATATATATTAACCTCGAGGAAGTTCACATGATCACGTGAGTTTAAAGAAAGGAAATATTGAAAGTACTAATTGTACCTTAAATTTCCTGCAAATGATCTCCTTGATGCGGCCTTCATACATTTTAAAAACAACAAGCTTCTCTCCACGAAAATTGGATGGCAAAGATTGTAAAGGACAATTTGACCAATCAATTACTCTTAACTCATTAGAAAGATAACTAAGTACTCCTCTAGAAAAGCATGCACCTCGGCTTATAAAATATCTGAGTCTTTTCATCTTTGCAAACGCTTTGGGACTCAAGCGTATCATGTCATATGATTATGACCCTCAGGTAGATCCACTTTTATCCCCTCAACAATGTTTGTTCCCTAATGAGACAATTCATAAGAGTGCCAGTAAAATCAGATCATTAAAATCTTTGTTTATAAGCACATATTAAAATTATAATATCAAAACTATAATATCCATTATTCTCCAAAAGTATTTAATCACCGTCAAAATTTGTCTTTTTTCAAATTTACTTGTCATTATTAACTATTCATTTATATAAGACAAGGCAATATACTCTTGATTAAAAAAACTCACTATTGTCTTTGAAAAGGGATGATTATATATCATTAAAGACGTTGGATGAAGGACATTTAAGTATGATGATTTAATGATTCCCCTAATTGGTTAAATATATTACTTTAAGTTGGAAATATAAAGAAAGATCACATTATCTATCGATACATATATGATATTTTATTTAATATGCAGTTCTCTACCATTTCTTATGAAAATAAATTCAACACTTTTCTTGTAAGTTTCACCAGTAAAAAGTGTTCAATTGAAAGAGCTTTTAATCTAAGAACTTACTGTATTTTCCTCTAGTACATGGCGAATATCTTCATGAAACCATAATCTACTACGTGCACCTAGTTCTTTGGATTCCTTTCGGACAATTTCTTTGCCCATGTCTTGTAGCAAGTCGTGCATCCAAATCTCATTCAAATAATTATCAGTGATGAGACACTTTTCTATAAGCTTCGGGATACCATAACTAGGATGGAAATGGCAACTCTCAAATATTTTCATGACATCAGCCAAAGGTTCTCCTTTAAAGAAACATGCAATATCAAGAAACATGTCCTTCTCATGTTCTTCTAGTCCATCATAACTTACTTGAAGTACACCCTGAATATTTTTGTCGGGTATTTGTTTATATTCATCCAATGCACTTTCCCATTCACGAATGGTTTTATCTTTTAGATTTGAATCCAACACTGTTAAAGCTAGTGGAAGACCTTGAGCATATTGCATGACTTGTTCAAAGACTTCCGCATAACCATCAAGTGGTTCTTCTTTCTTGAAAGCATGCAAGCTAAAGAGCTTACGAGCTTCATCATTTGCCAAAATCTTCAACTCATATTTTGAATCAACTTTAGAGATATTTAATAAATGTTGATCTCTTGTTGTTACGATGATTCTACTTCCTGGACCAAACCATTTACGATCTCCAGCTAATGTTTCTAGTTGTTTCAACTCATCCACATCATCTAGAATTAGGAGAACCCTTTTAGAGTAGAGTCTATGGCTAATCACATTGATGCCTCTGTCAAAATCACGAACATCCAAATTTTCTCCCAAGATCTCAAATAGAAGTTTATTTTGTAGCCGAATCAAACCTTTTTCTTGTTTTGAAATTTCTCTAATGTTTTTCAAGAAACAACTTCCTTCAAATTTATGAGAAATCCTATTATAGATATCTTTTGAAATTGTTGTCTTACCAATTCCACCAGTTCCGAATATGCCAATCATGCAGACAAAATCATTTCTTTCCATACTTAAATGCTGATAAATGTCTCGTACACGCGATTCTATTCCAACTGGATGCTCAGCAACTTTAAGAAATGTACGATTTGCCACTTTTGAGTCCACCCATTTAATGATGTCCTGAATAAACTCTGATTCATTCCTATTAATATAAAAAAAAAAAGAAATTTAAAGAGTTAAGACTTTTCACATAAATACACACATAAAGATGATTTAGTAACAACATCGTTTTTTCTTTTTCTCTCCATTACAAAATAACTGTAGTAGATTACCATGTCGAAGATAACTTTTCTTCTTGCTCGTGCTCTTCTCCGACTTACATTTTTCATTCTTTATATGAATTATTAAACATTTTAACTACTTTTTTGTTCCATTCTCGAATTTGTCCCTCCCTTAATTTTGAAAAGATTTCAATTTGTATTTTTTCACGTTCTTTTATTATGTTTCTCCTATAAACTTCATGTGAAATTAATGTGGTAGTACGATATTAAATCCCTCAATAAGAAAAGATTTATAATTTAAGTATGGTATGCATAAAACTCAAAGCCAAAAACACTAATAAATATCAAATAGTTCTGCATGGCACCATATGATCTTCATAGATTTGCAAACTCTCGTATTTGGGATTTGTCTAAATTTTCCCCATAAACTTCTCTTTAACATCATATATAAACATATATATAAGCACAGCTCATAGAAGTACCTGTCCCCTAATTCGAGTCCGGACAAATTGGCTACTTTTTCCAAAGCCGCCTCCCACTTTGTGACCTTTACTTCATCCTTCAACTTATATCTAAGTTTGGCAAATGCTTCTCCAAAACTACCTTTTTGATGTTCTACCTCTGACGGATCTGCGTCGTAGAACAGGGGTAGAATAATTTGTTTTACCGTTTCCTTACACTCAAGGATCTTCAATAGCTCATCTAAACACCATTGGGACTCTGCATAGTTCTTAGAGAGTACAATGATAGAAATCATTGATCCTTCAATTGCTTTGGAAAGTTCTGACGAAATTTCCTCTCCTCTTTCGAGATTGTTGTCTATGTAAGTGTTGATTCCCCTTTAATGCAAAGCATGGTATAGATGAGAAATAAAGTTTTGGCGAACATCCTCACCTCTAAAACTCAAGAATACATCGTGAGTCCATCTACGAATGGAAGAAGAAGAGAATGAGAGAGAGAAAGAAGCTCTTAATTGAAACGCCATGGAAAAAGTGCTCATCCTCTGATCTGTATGCGAGATTAATTAGTATTCACCAAGAGGTCCAATTATAGAGTAGTTATTGCAAATAAATAATAATAGAGAAGTGGGTCAAACTTGTCGGCAACTTCTTAGGATATACCAAAAGTCTAAAGTCTATTGAATATTAACGGTTTTGAACTTAAGTCAACTTTCACCTATTTATACGGCTTTGACGAAAATGACTTCAACGTAAAGCAAACGTCCAGGATACGTACCCACTTATAATTTGTCTCATTAATTTGATAAAAGTTGGAAAGATAAGGATCAGTAAAAGTTCAAAGTTAAAACTTAGGTCTAATTTTTAACCCAAATTATGGAACTAAAAAGGAACCAAACTTTTTATTCCTAGGCAAGACTTCGATTCTTTTGGCTCTCATGCATCTTAATTCTTTTGAGAAAGCTCTTTGTCGACACCCAAATCTGTTTTAATGAAGTTGCGTGGGAAGTTTCTTGCTAAGCCAACTTGCAATACCATTTACACGGTTTTGAATTGAATAATTAGTCCTTCCACGCGTCAATTAAACAAACGTCAAAATCAAACACCGGCCATTAAGATTGTTCTATTGAATTTCTTGTATGAACTTTAGACTTTTGGAATCTCTTGACGTGGGAGCATTGATCATGATTTATGATCACATCAAAGGAAATTAATTAGGACGTTGGCCCAAAAAATTAAATATGGCTGATGTCGAAAGAAGGCAATGCTTTTACATCTGATCAGAGGAAAGTTCTCCACTGGTGTTACAATAAGTTTCTATATGATGCAATCTAGCATTGTAAAAAAATAAAATTCAGCACTCATCTGTGTGCTAATTAAAATCCTATCAGGCATGTGAATGGGGGAAATAGAAAGGAGGGGCTGCTTATAAAATGCTTATTCTTCAGTGAAGGGAACTTGACTTAACAGCGAGATGGAATTTATATAAATATAAGTATTCTACCATATTCTAGTTTCACCCAATAAACAGCGGGTTGGATGATTTTCAACCCGACGTTAAGTTGAAACCGACTTTGACAGGTGGGTCGGATTGGATCTATCAATGATATATAAAAAATGATATAAACATAAAATACACAAAAGTGTCAATGTATATATGAGGGAGGCTGATCATGTTGGATGCTGAATTTATATATATATATATATATGTTTTTTTTTTAAAACAAATACACACAAAATGCAGCGAAATTTCAAGTAATATGCATTATTCATATATATAAAAAGTTCAGCTGCATATATCTCTATATCTAACAAGACAATTACATGTAGCATAATGTGGCCCAAAAGAACGTAGAAATTAGGGGCACTAATTTATGATAGAGAAAACGGGTTAATTCGCTCCGAAAGAATCATGTATTGCTTCGTATGGATCCTGTATAGTTCCAGACTTCCCGTGGAAGGAAAAGAACATCAATCTTCCAAATGTGTCTCAGACTCTCAGGAGCGTATTTCCCTTCACCATTGTCTGTCCATACTTACCCATCACCTGAAATCCCCACATCTTTTCATTTTATTTAAAGTAAATTAAATCCATTTGAGATGCAAACATATATGCAAGCGGTGTTTAGATGAAAATTTAATTTTAAATCACCATCCAAGAAACAAATTAATGGTTATAAGTAAATGAACAAGGTGAAAAGGTTACAAGCTATTTATGTTCCAAATCCATGCTTGTACCAAGTCAAAGCTCTAGCTTCCATTCTACCTTTGGCTCCCCAGTCCTTGATCTCCACTTGATCTGGAAGTTTCGTTAGCATTGGCTAAATTAGGTCTTAAACATCATATTTCATTGTAAAGTATACAAATTTGTATAACATATAGGGGAGATGGGGGTCACGGAGATGCAAGTAAATTTGGAAGATGGATGCAAAGCTTTATTTGTAGTGACCGAAATCCCGAATCGTGTTTCAGCTTTAAGATGTGGTACCCTTTTAGAAAAAATAACAAATTTGAAATCCAATATGAAAAAATATGTTTTTTTAATAGTGAGCCATACTATTTTCAAAATGAGCACACAAAGCTTGCAGACTCTAAAATTGTATCCAACAGACGAAAAGAGTTCACAAATACAGATAATTGAATAAAGATATAAAAAGCAAAGAAGTCATTTATGTTCAGAAACAAGCAGCATCAAACACGAAGAAAAAAAAACAGATTAAATTCTAAATTCTAACCTCAAATTCAGCTCCTTCAGTTGACTGAGAAGTAGAAATCACCTACAAAGCTTTGACAGAACGACCTCAAAACTCATCATTCCATTAACAAGTCTACTAAAACACAAGAGAGTCCAAAACAAGCATACCTGCATGCTGATCATTCTTGGACCACCGATGCGAAGAAAGAGGCAATAGGAATTCCAAACGAGACTCGAGAAACCACCCATTGAAACTATGAATTATACTACCTAGTAATCAAAAGATACATCTAAAATATCTGGAAATTCTGCTAGCATCTCACTGTCCTGTTCTCGAATAACCTCCACAAATGAACTCAAAGATGATGAAGCTTCTGACCTGTTGTTTGTTTGAGCTCCACTTGTGGACTCAAAATCAAATGTCTCAAAACCACCCTCATGTCCAATTCGGTTTAGGCCATTATAATTCCCAGTAGCATAATTTAACTGAGGTGTTTGCTCTAGATTTGAAGGGTAATTGGTTGGTGACAAGACTCCCCTGAAGTAGAGATATTGATGTTGCTAAAAGCCCGGACAGGGAAGAGGTTCACTGGGGAACTCACTCCAACCGAAGGAAGAAGATGGTGTGATTTGTGCTTGAGATGGCTGGCAAGAATACGAGTGTGACGAGCCCAACTACGTTGCATTTGAATTGCCCAAGTTTTGAGAGTGCCTCTTGTGTTGTGGGTACCCGTTCAATTCCAAGTTGTAGTCTTCATCATCTCGGCGTCTCTTAGAAAGTTGGATACCACTCGATGAATCTACTGAGCACTCCCCAACTGTTAAATTCTCATTCTCTTCATGCTTATAGATTATGTGAACTCCGCAACTTTTAAACATCACTTTATAAGAACCACAATAAAATCTAAACCTCAGATTGTCTCCTGTTGGGTACCGCAGCAATTGCTCGATACATTCTGGAAACGAGTAATTTAGATATACATGATCTGGGCCTCCATATAAGTAAAACCTTGCTTCTACAAGCACGTTGCCATTTATAGAAACACAAATACCAGAGAAGGGTCCCAAGGGGTAATCTGAGTCAGATCCAAGAACAGCACAAAAAACAATTCCTATGATTTCTTCCAAATACAAGGGACCACTAATATCCAATTCACAAGAATCATCACCATTTGAAATCTTCTTAGTATGGCTAAACCAATCTGGAATCTTATTCCCAAGAAATATAATACCACATGAATGGTCCTGAATATGTTTCTGTTAAATTGTACCACATATTTTCATGAACACAAGGCAATCCATAAACACAAACACCTACAAAATAAGAAACACAAAGAGAAATACAGACATACCTCAACAAATGAAGGATTTGGCACCTGACTCCCTATATTTGCAACCAATTTATGGCAACCAGACAAGTCAATCCATCTTAGCTCTCGCAAGCCACATGATGTATAGAATTGGAATTGTGTTGATACTTCTGGGAATCGTTCCAAGGAGAAACACTCTCTGGCATATAACTCTTGTATATTTGGTGGAAGATGTAGAATTTCTTGAAGTTTCTCACAATGGCACAATCTGAGAATCCTCAATTCAACATATGTTTTAATGCTCGGAGGAAGGCTGACAACAGCACTCAAAGATAGATCTAACTCTTGCAAAGTGGATGTGCAATAAAATGAGAAGTCGTCAAGATACCAATAAAGTGACTACAATAGTTGTCGTCGTAATTTAGCACTTGATTCTGGTTCAGACCTCTTAATCGTTCTGGATGAAGTTAGCTGTGAATGTTTAAGCCCAATGGGGTACCCAAAGGATAAACCTATTTCTTCTTTTGCATGATTTGTACAATTTTTTACAGAAAGACTCTTTAGATGTTGCGAGTGAGAAACACTAGTTGGGAGACACATCAGGTCCTTGCAGCCTTCTATATATAAATGTTCAATCCCAAGGAAGCATCCATTAATACAGTCACTGAGAAAAAGCACCTTTAGATTTTGCAACTGATGAATGCTACTGGGGAGACATAAAAGTTTTGTGCATTGTCCCAAAAGTAACTCTTTTAGCGCAGGAGTGAGGTACCCAATCGATGAAGGCAATTCTTTTATTGGAGTGCCCCATAATGAGATGCAACATAAATATTCCATTATACACTCAATTTCTGGAAAGGTTTGAAGTTTTGAGCAATTAAAAAGTGTAAGGACTTCTAGAGATCTCAACTTGAGACGCCTTGGAAAACTCTTCATGTTGGAGCATTGATAAAGACGCAAACGAGCAAGCTTATCCAGGAATCCAACAGAATCATGAACTTCGACTAAATTTTCACAATCCATAATATCCAATTCCTTTAAACTTGAGCAACTCGAAAGATTTGAGATTTTGGTTAAGAACTTACACTCAAAAAATCTCATTCTCGTCAAGTTCTGTTGAAAAATAACAAATATGTATATTAACCCTGAGGAAGTTTACATCACGACTTTAAAGAAGGAAATATTGAAAGTAATAATTGTACCTTAAATTGCCCACTAATCTCCTGGATGCAGCCTCTATATAGTTTGAAATCAAAGAGCTTCTCTCCACGGAAATTGGATGGCAAAGATTGTAAAGGACAGTTTGACCAATCAAGCACTCTTAATTCATTAGAAAGATAATCAAGTGATCTTCCAGAAAAGTATGCACCATGGCTTTTAAAAAATCTGAGTCTTTTCATCTTTGCAAATGATTTGGGACTCAAGCGTATCATGTCATGATCATTGCCCTCAGGCAGAATCACTTCTATCCCCTCAACATTGTTTGTTCCCTAATAAGACAATTCATAAATTTGCCAGTAATGTCAAATCGTTAAAATCTTTATTTATAAGCACTTGTTAAAATTATAATATCAAAACTATAATATCCATTATTATCCAAAAGTATTTAATCACCATCAAAATATCTATTTTTTCAAATTTACTTGACATTATTAACTATTCACTCATATAAGATAAGGCAATATACTCATGATTAAAAAAACTCATTCTTGTATTTGAAAAGGGATGATTATATATATTTAAAGACGTTGGTTGAAGGACAATGATTCCCCTAATAAGTTAAATACATTACTTTAGGCTGGAAATATAAAGAAAGACCACATTATTGCCAAAATCTTCAACTCCTATTTTGAATCAACTTTAGAGATATTTAATAAATGTTGATCTCTTGTTGTTACGATGATTCTACTTCTTGGACCAAACCATTTACGATCTCCAGCTAATGTTTCTAGTTGTTTCAACTCATCCACATCATCTAGAATTAGGAGAACCCTTTTAGAGTAGAGTCTATGGCTAATCACGTTGATGCCTCTGTCAAAATCACGAACATCCAAATTTTCTCCCAACATCTCATATAGAAGTTTATTTTGTAGCCGAATCAAACCTTTTTCTTGTTTTGAAATTTCTCTAATGTTTTTCAAGAAACAACTTCCTTCAAATTTATGAGAAATTCTATTATAGATATCTTTTGAAATAGTTGTCTTACCAATTCCACCAGTTCCGAATATCCCAACCATGCAGAAAATATCATTTCTTTCCATACTTAAATGCTGATAAATGTCTCGTACACGCGATTCTATTCCAACTGGATGCTTAGCAACTTTAAGAAATGTACGATTTACCACTTTTGAGTCCACCCCTTTAATGATATCCTGAATAAACTCCAATTCATTCCTATTAATATAAAAAACAAAAGAAATTTAAAGAGTTAAGACTTTTCACATAAATACACACATAAAGATGATTTAGTAACAACATCGTTTTTTCTTTTTCTCTCCATTACAAAATAACTGTAGTAGATTACCATGTCGAAGATAACTTTTCTTCTTGCTCGTGCTCTTCTCCGACTTACATTTTTCATTCTTTATATGAATTATTAAACATTTTAACTACTTTTTTGTTCCATTCTCGAAATTGTCCCTCCCTTAATTTTGAAAAGAATTCAATTTGTATTTTTTCACATTCTTTATTATGTTTCTCCTATAAACTTCATGTGAAATTAATGTGATAGTACGATATTAAATCCCACAATTAGAAAAGATTTCTAATTTTAAGTATGGTATGCATAAAACTCAAAGCCAAAAAAACTAATAAATATCAAATAGTTCTGCATGGCACCATATGATCTTCATAGATTTGCAAACTCTTCTATCTGGGATTTGTCTAAATTTTCCCCATAAACTTCTCTTTAACATCATATATAAACATATATATAAGCACAGCTCATAGAAGTACTTGTCCCCTAATTCGAGTCTGGACAAATTGGCTACTTTTTCCAAAGCTGCCTCCCACTTTGTGACATTTACTTCATCCTTCAACTTATATCTAAGTTTGGCAAATGCTTCTCCAAAACTCAATTTTTGATGTCGTACCTCTGATGGATCTACGTCGTAGAAGATGGGTAGAATAATTTGTTTTACCATTTCCTTACACTCAAGGATCTTCAATAGCTCATCTAAATACCATCGAGACTCTGCATAGTTCTTAGAGAGTACAATGATAGA
The DNA here is from genome assembly GCF_001411555.2 of Juglans regia. NCBI lineage: Eukaryota > Viridiplantae > Streptophyta > Magnoliopsida > Fagales > Juglandaceae > Juglans > Juglans regia. The sequence continues at coordinate 36,258,518 of NC_049906.1, forward strand.
AATCATTTATCCTTCAATTGCTTTGAAAAGTTCTGATGAAATTTCCTCTCATCTTTCAAGATTGTAGTCTATGTAAGTGTTGATTCCCCTTTGATGCAAAGCAAGGTATAGATGAGAAATAAAATTTTGGCGAACATCGTCACCTCTAAAACTCAAGAATATATCGTGAGTCCATCTAGGAATGGAAGAAGAAGAGAATGAGAGAGAGGAAGAAGCTCCTAATTGAAAGGCCATGGAAGAAGTGCCCATGATCCTCTGATCTGTATGCGAAATTAGTAGTCACCAAGAGGTTCAATTATAGAGTAGTTATTGCAAATAAATAATAATAGAGAAGTGGGTCAAACTTCTCGGCAACTTCTTGGCAACAACCTGCATGCAGCCAATGCGCTCAGCCTGTCATCTTTAGATATCCCAAAAGTCTAAAGTTTATATATATATATATATATATATATATATATATATATATATAATTTTACACACATAATCATATTATAAGTTGTTGTGTATAGAAATTATGAAGATTTTGATATTCGAATTAAAAAAGACAAAATTGATAAAAAGAAATTGGATAGTACTTAATACGTATTATATTATGCATAAAGTTGTATGTATGTATATATATATACACTACTTTTTTTTTTTAATTTGGATGTACCCCACTGTTTTAATTTAGCTAAGTGATGGCCAGCTGGTTTACCGACTCATGAAGCAGAATCCAGCTGGAAAATTAACAAGGAAGATTTGATCTCTGGAGTTAGGACTCGTTTGTTACACAAATGCGATGAGATGAAAATTTTATGAATAGTAATGAGATATTTTATAAATAGTAATAAAATAGTTTTAGTTAAAATATTTTATGAGATTTTAGGAAAAGAAAGAAAATGATGAATAAAAATATTATAAAGTTAAAAGAAGGTTAGAATATTTTTTTTCTTTTGTGATTTGAAAAAGTTGAAGTGTTTTTTTGTGTTTTATTTAAAATTTTAAAAAAATTATAATGATTAGATGAAAAAGTTGAAGATTTAGAATTGAAAAGTTTTTACATTTGAATGATGTTTTGATATTGAAATGAGATGGTTTGAGATATTTATGTATTCAGACGAGACCTAGTGCACTTTAATGGTAAGTATTGGCACAACATACAAAATGGTTACTATATGAGGGAGGCTGATGTTGGATGCTGAATTTATATAGAAAACAACACAAAATATAGAGACATTACAATAAATATGCATTATGCAAACCTATCAATAGATCAGTTTGCTACAAGAATAAAAGGCATTCATACAAGGATCATTGTACTGCTTGGGAATGGAAAGAACTTCATAACAAGAATAGATGGTCCCCTCCTCCAGAAATCATTTCAATTGCATTTGATGTAGCAGTTAAACCAAATGGTAGCACCTCTGCTGCCATATGCAGATCACACAATGGCAAAATTGTTTTCATAATAGCTAAGCACTCAGAGAGCTACAATCCAAATCAAGGAGAAGCTATGGCGGTGTTCATAGGAGTACAGGAAGCTCAATCCAAACACCTAAAGAATATTATAGTAGAACCTCAGAGAACCATATCAGGTTCTCTCTAAAGAACCCACAAGAAAATCAAGGGCAGCTTGTAGAATGTATCATAAGAGGCAAGATTAATGCTACAAAACTTTGGAAGATGGGAGGCAGTTAAAATACATCTATCTCAAAATCAATGTGCGCATGCCATTGCGCAATGGGCAATATACAATATTAAATTCCATCCTGCTGTAAACTTAAGTTCCCTTCACTGAGGGACATGCAGCCCCACCTTTCTATTTCCCGGCCCCCCATTCACAAGCCCGATAGAATTCCAAGCACACAGATGAGTGCTGAATTTTCTTTTTTTACAATACTAGATTGCATCTAATAGAAACTTATTGTAACACCAGTAGATAACTTCCCTCTCAGATCTGAAAACAAGGGCTTCTTTTGACATCAGCCATAGCTACTGCTACAGCATCATATTTAGTTTTTTGGGCCAATGTCCTTAAGTGCACAGATCTGCTCCTCCCCCATTGCAGACATAACGCTCAGCACCAAGTCCATTCCTTCACCAAACCCATCTTTTATCTATACACAGGAAATAAAAGACAAATATTAGTCTATACAGACACAAGAATGGAGAATCTATCCAAGGTCTGGACTCCTAAGCTTTTGATGAACGATCAATTTGCAAGGTTAATGAAAACCTTCTCAATGAGATAGATACCTGGCCGAGCAGATTGTCATCAGTGGGAAGCCTCAGATCATCCTTGGTGTCTCCATTATCCATTAAAAGACTCACCTACACAACAAGAAATCTTAATCTGGTTGACATCACTAAAATCGCTATTACCAATTGATTGTTTGTTATCACATGACAGCATTGATAAAAATTGGTAAAGTAAAGATTACTTAATAAAACTTACAAAACCATCTTCAGAGATATCAATCAACTGATAATCAGTGCGAGAAACAAACAAAACCAAAGGCGAGATTGGTTCAGGCTTATTGAACAGAGGTGAGATGATTACTTGGAATCGTTTTAAATGGAGGATAAGTACACATATTGAGTATGACAGTGGGGGCAGTTGGTTCAGGCAGGTCCAACCTTTGCAATGAGTGTCTTCCGGCTGTCTAAGAGATTGTGCAAAGAAAAAGAACATCCCTCTTGGTACAGCCTGTGGAGAATATATGTTTCTGGTAGATCCGGCGGAGAAGCTGGTACAGAATTAGTTAATATGCATTGTTCATAGTGAACCCGATTTTTTTTCAAAATGAATATACAAAACTTGAACACTCTAAAACTGTATCAAACAAACGAAAGGAGTTCACAAATACAGTAAAGATATAAAAAGCAAAGAAGTCATTTTTGTTCAGAAACAAACTGCATCAAAAATGAAGAAAAAAAAACAGATTAAATTCCAAATTCTAACCTCGAATTCAGCTCCGTCAGCCGACTGAGAAGTAGAAATCACCTGCAAAGCATTGACAGATCGACCGAAAAACTCATCTTTCCATTAACAAGTCTTCTAAAACAGAAGAGAGGCCAAAACAAGCATAACTGCACGTTGATCGTTCTTGGAGAATTGATGTGAAAAAAGAGGCAATAAGAATTCCAAACGAGACTCAAGAAACCACCAATTGAAACTATGAATTCTGCTATTATTATTTTCTACTGGTGTAACAGAACCATATTATAGTACCTAGTAATCAAAAGATGCATCTAAAATATCTGGAAATTCAGCTGGCATCTCACTGTCCTGTTCCCGAATAGCCTCCACAAATGAACACACAGATGATGAAGCTTCTGACCTGTTGCTTGTTTGAGCTCCACTTGTGGATCCAAAATCAAATGTCTCAAAACCACCCTCATGTCCAACTCAATTTAGGCCATTATAATTCCCAGTTTAACTGGGGTATTTGCTCGAGAGTTGACGGGTAATTGGTTGGCGACGAGACTCCCTTGAAGTAGAGATCTTGTTGTTCCTGAAAGCCCGGACAGGGAACAAGTTCGCTGAGGAAGTCACTTCAATCGAAGGAAGAAGATGGTGTGATTTGTGCGTGAGATGGCTGGCAAGAATACGATTGTGGCGAGCCTAACTATGTTGCATTTGAATTGCCCAAGTCTTGAGAGCGTCTCTTGTGTTGTGGGTACCCATTGAATTCCAAGTTGCTGTCTTCATCATCTCGACGTCTCTTAGAAAGCTGGATACCATTCGATGAATCTACTGAGCACTCCCCAACTGTTAAATTCTCATTCTCTTCATGCTTATAGATTATGTGAACTCCGCAACTTTTAAACATCACTTTATAAGAATCACAATAAAATCTAAACCTCAGATTGTCTTCTGTTGGGTACCGCAGCAATTGCTCGATGCAATCTGGAAACGAGTAATTTAGATATACATGATCCGAGCCTCCATATAAGTAAAACCTTGCTTCTACAAGCATGTTACCATTTATAGAAACACAAATACCGGAGAAGGGCCCCAAGGGGTAATCCGGGTCGGATCCAAGAACAGCACAAAAAACAATACCTATGATTTCTTCCAAATACAAGGGACCACTAATATCCAATTCACAAGAATCATCACCATTTGAAATCTCCTTAGTATGGCTAAACCAATCTGGAATCTTATTCCCTGGAAATATAATACCATATGAATGGTCCTGAATATGTTTCTGTAAAACATGTACCACATATTTTCATGAACACAAGGCAATCCGCAAACAAAAACACCTACAAAAAAAAAAAAAAAGCAGAGAGAAATAGAGACATACCTCAACAAATGAAGGATTTGGCACTTGACTACCTATATTTGCAACCAATTTATGGCAACCGGACAAGTCAATCCATCTTAGCTCTCGCAAGCCATAGGATGTAGAGAATTGAAATTTTGTTGATACTTCTGGGAATCGTTCCAAGGAGAAACACTCTCTGACATATAGCTCTTGTATATTTGGTGGAAGATGTAGAATTTCTTGAAGTTTCTCACAATGGCACAATCTGAGAATCCTCAATTCAACATATATTTTCATTGTCGGAGGAAGGCTGACAACAGCACCCCAAGATAGATCTAACTCTTGTAAAGTGGATGAGCTATAAAATGAGAAGTCGTCAAGATACCAATAAAGCGACGACAAGAGTTGTCGTCGTAATTCAGCACTTGATTCAAGTTCAGACCTCTTAATCCTTCTGGATATTGTTAATTTTCTATGCTTAAGACACTTGTCGTACCCAATGGATAGACCTATTTCTTCTTTTGCAAGATTTGTAAAATTTTCTAGAGAAAGACACTTTAGATGTTGCGAGTGAGAAACGCTGATTGGGAGACGCATCAGGTCCTTGCAGTCATTGGTAGAAATTAGCACCTTTAGATTTTGCAACTGATGAATGCTACTAGGGAGACGCATGAGTTTTGTGCATTGCCCCAAAAGTAACTCTTTAAGCGCAGGAGTGAGGTGTCCAATGGATGAAGGCAATTCTTTTATTGGAGTGCCCAATAATGAGATGCAACATAAATATTCCATTATACACTCAATTTCTGGAAAGGTTTGAAGTTTTGAGCAATTAAAAAGTGTAAGGACTTCTAGAGATCTCAACTTGAGACGCCTTGGAAAACTCTTCATGTTGGAGCATTGATAAAGATGCAAACGGGCAAGCTTATCCAGGAATCCAACAGAATCATGAACTTCGACTAAATTTTCACAATCCATAATATCCAATTCCTTTAAACTTGAGCAACTCGAAAGATTTGAGATTTTGGTTAAAAACGTACACTCAAAAAATCTCATTCTCGTCAAGTTCTGTTGAAAAACAACAAATATGTATATTAACCCTGAGGAAGTTTACATCACAAGTTTAAAGAAGGAAATATTGAAAGTAATAATTGTACCTTAAATTGCCCACTAATCTCCTGGATGCGGCCTCTATATAGTTTGAAATCAAAGAGCTTCTCTCCACGGAAATTGGATGGCAAAGATTGTAAAGGACAGTTTGACCAATCAAGCACTCTTAATTCATTAGAAAGATAATCAAGTGATCTTCCAGAAAAGTATGCACCATGGCTTTTAAAAATTCTGAGTCTTTTCATCTTTGCAAACGATTTGGGACTCAAGCGTATCATGTCATGATCATCACCCTCAGGCAGAATCACTTCTATCCCCTCAACATTGCTTGTTCCCTAACGAGACAATTCATAAATTTGCCAGTAATGTCAGATCGTTAAAATCTTTGTTTATAAGCACTTATTAAAATTATAATATCAAAATTATAAAATCCATTATTACCCAAAAGTATTTAAGCACCTTCAAAATTTCTCTTTTTTCAAATTTACTTTGTCATTATTAACTATTCACTCATATAAGATTAGGCAATATACTCATGATTAAAAAAACTCATTCTTGTATTTGAAAAGGGATGATTATATATATTTAAAGACGTTGGTTGAGGACAATGATTCCCCTAATTAGTTAAATACATTACTTTAGGTTGGAAATATAAAGAAAGACCACATTATTTATCGATACATATATGATATTTTATTTAATATGCACTTCTTTACCATAATTTGTTATGAAAAGAAATCAACACTTTTCATGTAAGTTTTACCAGTAAAAAGTGTTCAATTGAAAGAGCTTTTAATCTAAGAACTTACAGTATTTTCCTCTAGTACATGGCGAATATCTTCATGAAACCATAATCTACTACGTGCGCCTGGTTCTTTGGGTGATTCCTTTCGGACAATTTCTCTTCCCATGTCTAGTAGCAAGTCATGCATCCACAATGTATTGTAAGTAGTAATTGTAATGAGACATTTATCTATAAGCCTTTTGATACCATTCTCCGGAGAGAAACCACAGCTATCTAATATTTTAACGACATGATTCAGGTATTGTCCATTGTAAAAAAAGGCAATATCGAGGAAAATCTCCTTCTCATTATCATCCAATCCATCGTAACTTATACAAAGTACTTTTTGAATATTTTTGCTAGGAATTCGTTTATACTTATCCAATGTACTTCTCCAATAATTTATATTCTGGCCCCTTAAATCTGAGCCTAGCACTGTTAAAACTAGTGGAAGGCCCTCAGCATATTGCATTACATGCTTAGAGAGTTCCACATAATCTTCCATAGGTTTGTCTTCCTCAAAAGCATGCCAACTAAAGAGCTCAAGAGCTTCATTATGGTCCAATCTCTTTACTTCATATTTTGAATCAACTTTAGATATATTTAATAAATGCTGATCTCTTGTTGTTATGATGATTCTACTTCCTGAACCAAACCAATCACGAGCTCCAGCTAATGTTTCTAGTTGAACCAAGTCATCCACATCATCAAGAATTAGGAGAACTCTTTTAAAGCAAAGTCTATGCCTAATTACATTGATGCCCTTTTCAGTATCATGACATTCCAAACTTATTCCCAAAATCTCATAAAGAAGTGTCTTTTGTAGCTGGATCAAACCTCCTGCTTTTGAAGTTTCTCTAATGTTTTTCAAGAAACAACTTCCTTCAAATTGGTAAGAAATTCTGTTATAGACCTCTTTTGAAATAGTTGTCTTACCAATTCCACCGGTTCCAAATATCCCTACCATGCATATAATATCATTCCTTCCCATACTTAAATGTTGAAAAATGTCTCGTACACGGGACTCTATTCCAACTGGATACTTTGCAACCTTAAGAAATGTACGATTTACCATTATTGAATCCACCCATTTAATGATATCCTGAATAAACTTTGATTCATTCCTATAAACATAAAAAAACAAAAAAAAATTAATGAGTTAAGACTTTTCACATAAATACACACATAAAGATGATTTAGTAACAATATTTTTCTTTTTCTCTCCATTGCAAAATGACAGTAGTAGATTACCATGTCAAAGATAACCTTTCTTCTTCCTCGTGCTCTTCTCCGACTTACATTTGTCATTCTTTATATGAATTATTAAACATTTTAACTACTTTTTTGTTCCATTGAATTTGTCCCTCCCTTAATTTTGAGAAGATTTCAATTTATGTTTTTTCACGTTCTTCTATTCTATTTCTCCTATAAACTTCATGTGAAATTAATGTTGTAGTATGATATTAAATCCCTCAGTAAGAAAATATTTATAGTTTAAGTATGGTATGCATGATAAAACTCAATGTCAAAAAAACTAATAAATATCAAATAGTTTTGCATGGCACCATATGATCTTCATAGATTTACAAACTCTCAGATCCGGGATGTGTCTAAATTTTCCCCATAAACTTCTCTTTAACATCATATATAAACATATATATAAGCACAGCTCATAAGAAGTACCTGTCCCTTAATTCGAGTCCGGACAAATTGGCTACTTTTTCCAAAGCTGCCTCCCACTTGGTGACCTTTACTTCATCCTTCAACTTATATCTAAGTTTGGCGAATGCTTCTCCAAAACTCCCTTTTTGATGTCGTACCTCTGACGGATCTACATCGTAGAACAAGGGTAAAATAATTTGTTTTACCATTTCCTTACACTCGAGGATCTTCAATAGCTCATCTAAACACCATCGAGACTCTGCATAGTTCTTAGAGAGTACAATGATAGAAATCATTGATCCTTCAATTGCTTTGGAAAGTTCTGACGAAATTTCCTCTCCTCTTTTGAGATTGTTGTCTATGTAAGTGTTGATTCCCCTTTGATGCAAAGCATGGTATAGATGAGAAATAAAGTTTTGGCGAACATCCTCACCTCTAAAACTCAAGAATACATCGTGAGTCCATCTACGAATGGAAGAAGAAGAGAATGAGAGAGAGGAAGAAGCTCCAAATTGAAAGGCCATGGAAGAAGAAGTGCTCATCCTCTGATCTGTATGCGAGATTAATTAGTATTTACCAAGAGGTCCAATTATAGAGTACTTATTGCAAATAAATAATAATAGAGAAGTGGGTCAAACTTCTCGTCAACTGCTCATCTTAGGATATACCAATGCTCTCAGCCTCTCATCTTAGGATATACCAAAAATCTAAAGTCTATTGAATATTAACGGTTTTGAACTTAAGTCAACCTGCACCTATTTATACGGTTTTGACCAAAATGGCTTCAACGTAAAGCAAACGTCCAGGATACGTACCCACTTATAATTTGTCTCATTAATTTGATAAAAGTTGGGAAGGTAAGGATCAGTAAAAGTTCAAAGTTCAAAGGCAAACCAAAACTACTAGTTTACTTTTTAACCCAAATTATGGAACTTTTTAACCTAGGCAAGACTTTGATCATGCATCTACAAATCCAAACAAATAACCATTTAAAAAATCCACCCCCTAAACTTGACTTCCTATATAGTTTCTCTCATGCACCTTAATTCTTTTGAGAAAGCTGATCTTTGTCGACATGACGCAAATCAGTTTTAATTATCTTCTTCCAAGTACAAATTTAAATGAAGTTGCGTAGGAAGTTTCTTGCTAAGCCAACTTGCAATAACATTTACACGGTTTTGAATTGAATAATTAGTCCTTCCACGTAAATTAAACAAACGTCAAAATCAAACACCCATTAAGATTGTTCTATTGAATTTCTTGTATGAACTTTAGACTTTTGGGATTTCTTGACGTGGGAGCATTGAAGATTTATCACATCAAAGGAAATTAAGGACGTTGGCCCAAAAAATTAAATAACATATATGCTGGCTATGGCTGATGTGGAAAGATGCCATTGCTTTTACATCTGATCAGAGGGAAGTGATCCACTGGTGTTACAATAAGTTTCTATATGATGCAATCTAGCATTGTAAAAAAAGAAAATTCAGCACTCATCTGTGTGCTACTTAAAATCGTATCAGGCTTCACAATGGGGGAAATAGAACTGATAATCAGTGCGAGCAACATGAGGAACCTGGAAAAAGAAAGAATTAATGAAAATGACAAACAAGCAATGCACACCCGGAACAAAAGCACACTCACATGGTGAAAAAAATTAGAAATAGCTTTACATCACAGTTGTGGGATGAAGGAACGATATCCTCAAGCTTCTTCCCATTAAATATGTCAATTCCCACAAAGCAGCACTTTGCGTGTCTTTGAAGTGGAAACTTATACAACCTGGTTTCAAAAGCCCCACCATAGCAAGTAAAGTTTCATGTTATACTGGAAGCACAATGAGGTAATATCTACCAAATTTGTCTCCATTTGAAATAAAATAGATTTTTGTACAATAATAATTTCTCACATATGTTTTTACTTGCGAAAATCATTTTACTAACTAATTTATGTGATAGGAAAAAAAATGAAATCACAAGCAAATATAAGTATGTAGCACAACCAGGGAAAAAGTTATCATTCATACCACAAGGAGGAAAAAAAGAAGTGTTTGCATTTTGTTCAAGATCATCTGCAAGATATCGAAGTTGAATCTTCATTAGAATACACTACGAAAAAACCATCAGCATTAACTGCTCTAAGGAAACAACCGTAAGCTAGCTAATAATGATTAAGGAAACGATCAAATAGCAATACTTGGAAGTCCGTCTAAGAACGAATTCCAAGATTCAATTAAAGTTTATACGATCAACCGTGAGGCAATTACAGGTCCTAAACACAATCGGTGACCTCACTAAAAAAATAATAAACTCTCTCCAAACCAAACGAATCTCCAATATTAAAATATCGATATCCAACGGAAGTATTGTACAAAATCAGAGAGCTCTGACGAAAGAGCGAAGCAATATAAATAGAATTTACGGAGCAGAATAATCAAATTGCAATGACTAAAGAGAGAACGGACCTTGCTTTGTCATGGCGACGGAGTAGAAGAGAAAAAGTGGAAAACAGAGCTGCGATGGGGGTTAGGGAGTTCTGAAACAAACAAAACCAGAGGCGAGATTGGTTCAGGCTTATTGAACAGAGGTGAGATGATTACGTGGAATCGTTTTAAATGGAGGATAAGTACACATATTGAGTATGACAGTGGGGGCAGTTGGTTCAGGCAGGTCCTACCTTTGCAATGAGTGTCTTCAGGCTGTCTAAGAGATTGTGCAAAGAAAAAGAACATCCCTCTTGGTACAGCCTGTGGAGAATATATGTTTCTGGTAGATCCGGCGGAGAAGGTGGTACAGAATCAGTTAATATGCATTGTTCATAGTGAACCCGATTTTTTTTCAAAATGAATATACAAAACTTGAATACTCTAAAATAGTATCAAACAAACGAAAGGAGTTCACAAATACAGTAAAGATATAGAAAGCAAAGAAGTCATCTTTGTTCAGAAACAAACTGCATCAAAAATGAAGAAAAAAAAAAACAGATTAAATTCCAAATTCTAACCTTGAATTCAGCTCCGTCAGCCGACTGAGAAGTAGAAATCACCTGCAAAGCTTTGAGAGATCGACCTAAAAACTCATCTTTCCATTAACAATTCTTCTAAAACAGAAGAGAGGCCAAAACAAGCATAACTGCACGCTGATCGTTCTTGGAGAACTGATGCGAAGAAAGAGGCAATAAGAATTCCAAACGAGACTCGAGAAACCACCCATTGAAACTATGAATTCTGCTATTATTATTTTCTACTAGTGTAACAGAACCATATTATAGTACCTAGTAATCAAAAGATGCATCTAAAATATCTGGAAATTCTGCTGGCATCTCACTGTCCTATTCCCGAATAGCCTCCACAAATGAACTCACAGATGATGAAGCTTCTGACCTGTTGCTTGTTTGAGCTCCACTTGTGGATCCAAAATCAAATGTCTCAAAACCACCCTGATGTCAAATTCAATTTACGCCATTATAATTCCCAGTATCATAGTTTAACTGGGGTATTTGCTCGAGAGTTGAAGGGTAATTGGTTGGTGCTGAGACTCCCTTTAAGTAGAGATCTTGTTGTTCCTGAAAGCCTGGACAGGGAACAAGTTCGCGGAGGAAGTCACTCCAATCGAAGGAAGAAGATGGTGTAATTTGTGCGTGAAATGGCTGGCAAGAATACGATTGTGGCGAGCCTGACTATGTTGCATTTGAATTGCCCAAGTCTTGAGAGCATCTCTTGTGTTGTGGATACCCATTGAATTCCAAGTTGCTGTCTTCATTATCTCGACGTCTCTTAGAAAGCTGGATACCATTCGATGAATCTACTGAGCACTCCCCAACTGTTAAATTCTCATTATCTTCATGCTTATAGATTATGTGAACTCCGCAACTTTTAAACATCACTTTATAAGAATCACAATAAAATCTAAACCTCAGATTGTCTCCTGTTGGGTACCGCAGCAATTGCCTGATACATTCTGGAAACGAGTAATTTAGATATACATGATCCGAGCCTCCATATAAGTAAAACCTCGCTTCTACAAGCATGTTACCATTTATAGAAACACAAATACCGGAGAAGGGCCCCAAGGGGTAATCCGGGTCGGATCCAAGAACAGCACAAAAAACAATACCTATGATTTCTTCCAAATACAAGGGACCACTAATATCCAATTCACAAGAATCATCACCATTTGAAATCTCCTTAGTATGGCTAAACCAATCTGGAATCTTATTCCCTGGAAATATAATACCACATGAATGGTCTTGAATATGTTCCTGTTAAACATGTACCACATATTTTCATGAACACAAAGCAATTTGTAAACACAAACACCTACAAAAAAAAAAAATGCAGAGAGAAATACAGACATACCTCAACAAATGAAGGATTTGGCACTTGACTCCCTATATTTGCTACCAATTTATGGCAATCGGACAAGTCAATCCATCTTAGCTCTCGCAAGCCACAGGATGTATAGAATTGAAATTTTGTTGATACTTCTGGGAATCGTTCCAAGGAGAAACACTCTCTGACATATAGCTCTTGTATATTTGGTGGAAGATGTAGAATTTCTTGAAGTTTCTCACAATGGCACAATCTGAGAATCCTCAATTCAACATATATTTTCATTGTTGGGGGAAGGCTGACAATAGCACTCCAAGATAGATCAAACTCTTGCAAAGTGGTTGTGCTATAAATAGAGAAGTCGTCAAGATACCAATAAAGCGACGACAAGAGTTGTCGTTGTAATTCAGCACTTGATTCTGGTTCAGACCTCTTAATCGTTCTGGATAATGTTATTTGTGAATCGTTAAGACACGTGGAGTACCCAATGGATAGACCTATTTCTTCTTTTGCAAGATTTGTAAAATTTTCTAGAGAAAGACACTTTAGATGTTGCGAGTGAGAAACGCTGATTGGGAGACGCATCAGGTCCTTGCAGCATCCATGAATACAGTCACTGAGACAACTTAGCACCTTTAGATTTTGCAACTGATGAATGCTACTAGGGAGACGCATAAGTTTTGTGCATTGCCCCAAAAATAACTCTTTAAGCGCAGGAGTGAGGTATCCAATGGATGAAGGCAATTCTTTTATTGGAGTGCCCCATAATGAGATGAAACATAAATATTCCATTATACACTCAATTTCTGGAAAGGTTTGAAGTTTTGAGCAATTAAAAAGTGTAAGGACTTCTAGAGATCTCAACTTGAGACGCCTTGGAAAACTCTTCATGTTGGAGCATTGATAAAGACGCAAACGGGCAAGCTTATCCAGGAATCCAACAGAATCATGAACTTCGACTAAATTTTCACAATCCATAATATCCAATTCCTTTAAACTTGAGCAACTCGAAAGATTTGAGATTTTGGTTAAAAACGTACACTCAAAAAATCTCATTCTCGTCAAGTTCTGTTGAAAAACAACACATATGTATATTAACCCAGAGGAAGTTTACATCACCAGTTTAAAGAAGGAAATATTGAAAGTAATAATTGTACCTTAAATTGCCCACTAATCTTTTGGATGCGGCCTCTATATAGCTTGAAATCAAAGAGCTTCTCTCCACGGAAATTAGATGGCAAAGATTGTAAAGGACAGTTTGACCAATCAAGCACTCTTAATTCATTAGAAAGATAATCAAGTGAACTTCCAGAAAAGTATGCACCATGGCTTTTAAAAAATCTGAGTCTTTTCATCTTTGCAAATGATTTGGGACTCAAGCGTATCATGTCATGATCATTGCCCTCAGGCAGAATCACTTCTATCCCCTCAACATTGTTTGTTCCCTAATAAGACAATTCATAAATTTGCCGGAAATGTCAGATCGTTAAAATCTTTATTTATAAGCACTTGTTAAAATTATAATATCAAAACTATAATATCCATTATTATCCAAAAGTATTTAATCACCTTCAAAATTTATCTTTTTTCAAATTTACTTGACATTATTAACTATTCACTCATATAAGATTAGGCAATATTCTCATGATTAAAAAAAATAAACTCATTCTTGTATTTGAAAAGGGATGATTATATATATTTAAAGACGTTGGTTGAGGGACAATGATTCCCCTAATTAGTTAAATACATTACTTTAGGTTGGAAATATAAAGAAAGACCACATTATTTATCGATACATATATGATATTTTTATTTAATATGCACTTCTTTACCATAATTTGTTATGAAAAGAAATCAACATTTTTCATGTAAGTTTTACCAGTAAAAAGTGTTCAATTGAAAGAGCTTTTAATCTAAGAACTTACAGTATTTTCCTCTAGTACATGGCGAATATCTTCATGAAAGCATAATCTACTACGTGCGCCTGGTTCTTTGGGTGATTCCTTTCGGACAATTTCTCTTCCCATGTCTAGTAGCAAGTCATGTATCCACAATGTATTGTAAGTAGTAATTGTAATGAGACATTTATCTATAAGCCTTTTGAAACCATTCTCCGGAGAGAAACCACAGCTATCTAGTATTTTAACGACATGATCCAGGTATTGTCCATTGTAAAAAAAGGCAATATCAAGGAAAATCTCCTTCTCATTATCATCCAATCCATCGTAACTTATACAAAGCACTTTTTGAATATTTTTGCTAGGAATTCGTTTATACTTATCCAATGTACTTCTCCAATAATTTATATTCTGACCCCTTAAATCTGAGCCTAGCACTGTTAAAACTAGTGGAAGGCCCTCAGCATATTGCATTACTTGCTTAGAGAGTTCCACATAATCTTCAATAGGTTTGTCTTCCTCAAAAGCATGCCAACTAAAGAGCTCAAGATCTTCATTATGGTCCAATCTCTTTACTTCATATTTTGAATCAACTTTAGATATATTTAATAAATGTTGATCTCTTGTTGTTATGATGATTCTACTTCCTGAACCAAACCAATCACGAGCTCCAGCCAATGTTTCTAGTTGAACCAAGTCATCCACATCATCAAGAATTAGGAGAACTCTTTTAAAGCAAAGTCTATGCCTAATTACATTGATGCATTTTTCAGTATCATGACATTCCAAACTTATTCCCAATGTCTCATAAAGAAGTGTCTTTTGTAGCTGGATCAGACCTCCTACTTTTGAAGTTTCTCTAATGTTTTTCAAGAAACAACTTCCTTCAAATTGGTAAGAAATCCTGTTATAGACCTCTTTTGAAATAGTTGTCTTACCAATTCCACCGGTTCCAAATATCCCTATCGTGCATATAATATCATTCCTTCCCATATTTAAATGTTGAAAAATGTCTCGTACGCGGGACTCTATTCCAACTGGATGCTTAGCAACCTTAAGAAATGTATGATTTACCATTATTGAATCCACCCATGCAATGATATCTTGAATAAACTCTGATTCATTCCTATCAATATATAAAACAAAAGAAATTTAAAGAGTTAAGACTTGTCACATAAATACACACATAAAGATGATTTAGTAACAATATCATTTTTTCTTTCTCTCCATTACAAAATGACAGTAGTAGATTACCATGTCAAAGATAACCTTTCTTCTTCCTCGTGCTCTTCTCCGACTTACATTTTTCATTCTTCATATGAATTATTAAACATTTTAACTACTTTTTTGTTCTGTTCTCGAATTTAACCCTCCCTTAATTTTGAGAAGATTTCAATTTGTATTATTTCACTTCTTTTATTGTGTTTCTTGTATAAACATCATGCGAAATTATTGTGGGTGTATGATATTAAATCCCTCAGTAAGAAAATATTTCTATTTTAAGTATGATATGCATAAAGCTCAATGACGAAAAAACTAATAAATATCAAATAGTTTGGATGGCACCATTTCATCTTCATAGATTTGCAAACTCCCAGATCTGGGATTTGTCGAAATTTTCCCCATAAACTTCTCTTGAGCATCATATATAAACATATATATATATATATATATATATATATATATATATATATAAAAGCACAGCTCATAAGAAGTACCTGTCCCCTAATTCGAGTCCGGACAAATTGGCTACTTTTTCCAAAGCTGCCTCCCACTTTGTGACCTTTACTTCATCCTTCAACTTATATCTAAGTTTGGCGAATGCTTCTCCAAAACTCCCTTCTTGATGTCGTACCTCTGACGGATCTACATCGTAGAACAAGGGTAAAATAATTTGTTTTACCATTTCCTTACACTTGAGGATCTTCAATAGCTCATCTAAACACCATCGTGACTCTGCATAGTTCTTAGAGAGTACAATGATAGAAATCATTGATCCTTCAATTGCTTTGGAAAGTTCTGACGAAATTTCCTCTCCTCTTTCGAGATTGTTGTCTATGTAAGTGTTGATTCCCCTTTGATGCAAAGCATGGTATAGATGAGAAATAAAGTTTTGGCGAACATCCTCACCTCTAAAACTCAAGAATACATCGTGAGTCCATCTACGAATGGAAGAAGAAGAGAATGAGAGAGAGGAAGAAGCTCCTAATTGAAAGGCCATGGAAGAAGAAGTGCTCATCCTCAGATCTATATGCGAGATTAATTAGTATTCACCAAGAGGTCCAATTATAGAGTACTTGTCGGCAACTTCTTGGCGCGGAGTTGGCAACAACCTGCATGCCAATGCTCTCAGCCTTTCATCTTAGGATGTACCAAAAGTCTAAAGTCTATTGAATATTAACGGTTTTGAACTTAAATCAACTTGCACCCATTTATACGGTTTTGACCAAAATGCCTTCAATCTAAAGCAAACATCCGGGATACGTACCCACTTATAATTTGTCTCATTAATTTGTCTTAGAAGCAAACCACAACTACTAGTTTACTTTTTAACCCAAATTATGGAACTTTTTATTCTTAGGCAAGACTTTGATCATGCATCTACAAATCCAAACAAATAACCATTTAACTAGTTTTTTGCCTCCCTTTTTTTTTATAATAATTTTTACAAATCCACCCCCTAAACTTGACTTCCTATATAGTTTCTCTCATGCACCTTAATTCTTTTGAGAAAGCTGATCTTTGTCGACATGACGCAAATTTGTTATGTGCAGTCATGGAGTGCGTATGACTGCTTAATGCTTAGGAATAATGGGGGAAACAGAAAGGAG
Source organism: Juglans regia (assembly GCF_001411555.2). Classification (NCBI taxonomy): domain Eukaryota; kingdom Viridiplantae; phylum Streptophyta; class Magnoliopsida; order Fagales; family Juglandaceae; genus Juglans; species Juglans regia. Next base: position 36,275,383 of record NC_049906.1, read on the forward strand.
GGGCTGCTTAATGATTATGAATAATGTTATGTGCAGTCATGGAGTGCGTAAGCGTCATGCAGTTGTTTTGAAAAGAGTAGAATCTACTATTAAAAAATTATTATTTTTTCCTGTAGACCCAATATTTATTCATTTTTTCAAAGTGGTCGCGCAGTGCTTGTGCACTCACGACTGCAACTATCATTTCTCAATGCTTATTCTTCAGTGAAAGGAACTTGAGTTTACAGCAAGATGGAATTTATATAAATATAAGTATTCTGCCATATTCTTGTTTTTGTTTTTTTTTTCCCCCCGAAAAATGCTATTTATTTTTAAAACTTTATGTGCATAAATATAATCATATATGTTGCCGTGTAGCTATAAAAATTATGAAGATTTTGAAATTCGAATTAATTTTTTTTTTTATAAAATAGATGTAGATATTCAATACGTATAATATTGTATATAAAGTTTTACGTATATATAGCACTATTGTTTTTCTTAATCTGAAAATACTACAATGTTATTAGCTTAGTACGGCCATACTACAATGCACTAGTGATCTGATGTGGATTCCATTGAATTTCGAATCATGGATCTCAACTAAACTTTTACACATCATGGATCTCAACCAAATATTCCCTACGGACACTTATATATGTTAGATGAGATTAGAGATGAAGTTGTTCAAGTATTTCTCTTGTCCTATTGTACTAAGCCATATGGCCGGGTAGATAATTAAGGTAATGGTTGATGACACACGATCATTTTCTTTAGTTTCAAGCCTCTTATTTCAAAATATTTTTTGTTTTGTGTTCTTTCCAAAGGACACGTAAGGATGGAGTATTATTCTTATCTTATTATATGTGTGTTTGTCATGATATTGAGGATTTGTTTGGATTCTGAGATGAAATGAGATAGTTTAAGATGAAAGATGAAAGTTAAAAAAAATATTGTTAGAATATTATTATTGTTTTGAGATTTGAAAAAATTGAATTATTTATTATATTTTATGTGAAAATTTAATAAAGTTGTAATACTGAGATGTGATAAGATAAGATAAGATAAGATAAGATATCTTGTATGTTGCTAACGAATTTGTACAACTTGGTAGGCAGTTGCTACAGTTCCTTTACAACCCATACAAGGCATCTTGTATGGTGCTCTTGTATGTTGCTAACGAATCTGTACAACTTGGTAGGCAGTTGCTACAGTTCCTTTACAACCCATACAAGGCATCTTGAATGGTGCTCTAATTTAACTTTGTTCCCATATAGTGTTTGCGAGATGGTTGATAAAAAGCGGCACCAAGTGTACCCCAATCAACTTTACATATGCACCAATTGTACGGTACTAATCATAGAATAACAAAACAAGTCAAACTTTCCCTCAACTTTTTTCTAAGTTTCATCGTAATTTAATAAGAAAACAACACGCTACAATCAATGGGAAAGATAAGCATGTGGTTCTAATGAGCATAAGGATAAAGGAAATGAGAGGCAACCAAAAACCATCTGCAACTCAAGTCCAAGTTCCATCTTCCTGGCTTTAGTGATTCTTTGGGTGGACATAAATATTTGCGTGGACATGTGCAGCATAGGATCCTGTTTTGAAGATGAGATGTTTAGACACGCAAATAGGTGGGAAAGTCGTGGATGGTATGGTACTGGTCTTCGACTTTAAGCATGATGTGGCCCAAAAGAACGTAGAAATTACGGCATTAATTTAGGACACAGAAAACGGGTTGGAAAGTCATTGATGGTATGATCACTTCAAACATCATATGGCCCAGAAGGACAGACATTACAAGGATGAACCATCTAGCAACCTTCAATACACCTTATAGCGTCAGTAGTAATCTAGTGACAGTTCGGTCAAAATTTGATTAAAAAATTTATTTTTATAAATTTAACAATATCAAATAATAAAATCTCTAAATATATTATTATTCTATTAAAATATTAATTTTAACTTTTTAATTTATTTTAATTTTAACTATAATTTAAATATTCATTCGTTATTAAAAAATTCACGTTAATTTTTTTTTTAAAAGGAAAATGGCACTTTCATTCATAGAAGCTAAGTGCGTGCCACTATGTTACAGGTCCTGTTAATATGTTGGACAGACCAATGAACAATAATTGTAAAAGAACTTTGGCATGACTAACAAAAAGGCCTGCTTCTGACCATGACTCATCTTCTTTTTAAATAGCTTTGACCACTTGAAGTGAATCACCTTCCAATATATAATACTATTGAGACCCAGTTGTAGACCAAATTTGACTACCTCAATTGCACCAGCAGCTTCTGCCAGTAAAGGGTCCGAAAACAAAGCCAATTTGTAGCTCATTGTAGCAGCACCAGTCCTTGATCATCCCTCACTATGATGCCAATCCCCACATGACTATTTGCTTTATCCACGGCTGCATCCTAGATGATCTTGAAAGAATCCTGAGGAGGAGGTAACCACCTGTCACCTGTTGTGCTGCAATTGTTATGTTATTATTGCAATGAAAAATGGAACCATACTCCCTTATGTAAAAGCCCTAAAGTGTATTTGCTACAAGGGGTTGAGGATATTGAAGAAGAAAAGCATGAGGAAGTCTATTTTGATTCTAAATAAACTGAGGAAGGTGGGATTCATACAATGGTTGAACGGGAACCATAAATATCCATCGCTTGTGACGCCCCCGACCCCCATATGAGGAAAATACGGGAATCGAGATGTCGGGATGATGACAACACGGTCACACATCCCAACGAAAGTGCCAAGTGTGTGTATATGCGACAGTGTACAATAACAACGCAGCGGATAATTAAGTCTACTAAGTACCAGAATTTAAATACAAGTAAACATCAGTGAAGTTTAAAAAGTAGTTATACAGTCATCCAAAATAAAGTTTAACACATGTCCCAAAATACAAATAAGTAAAATAAAATAACAAAGCCAGTGATCCCAGATCACTCCTCGGGCAGAGCCGTCTCCTCAGGCTCGCCCTCCTCCTCTTCATCTGCATCAAAATCTGCGTTACCACAGTATGGTACCGCAGGTAAGTATAAGCCAAATAATCCTCAGGAATAAAAATGCATTAATGCAACCAACATGTATGCATATAAAAAAATATGCATTTTTCCTCAAAACATCATTTTCCTCGAAAATGATTATTTTCCAACACACGCCAAAATCCCAATTGGCCCAAAAATAATCCGTAAAACATTTTTTCAGAAAATGGTTTACACAAAATCCAACACACGCTATTTTCCCAGAAAACAGTCCATTTTTAATGTATGCACCATGATCTCCCCTATGGGTCATCCGCACACCCTGGCTTCGTAGCGATGCCCACTTCCGCGCCCAACGCGTACGTGGGAAAACATCCACTACACAACGAGCGATGCCCAGTTCTGCGCCCAGCGCGTACTTAGCCAAGCATCCTCTAGTCCCCGCCAGCAGAAGGACCACGGAGTCGGCACGAATCTCTCGTCCGATCCCATTGTCGCCCAGCGACAATCCAGGGGACGTTACTCAGTATATTCCGCTCCCGAGTAACCAGAGGAGCTCCACCGAGATAATACCCCATCTCGGCTTGGGGTTCTTGATACACACGCACCCAAAAATCCTTTCACATGAAAACTCAGTTTTCAATAAACACATGAACATAAATGCAATACACGAAAACACAGTTTCCTTTACAAACATGATCATGCATGAAATTACGAAATGTACATGTACCAACTCTAATCCACAACCATCAATAACCAATCCAATCAAATCCAACCAAACAACTCCAATCACCAATCCATCCAACCCCCGTACTCTTCGGACTCAGTCCGGCAAAACCAATCAATAGTTCAAATACAGTGTAATGTGTTAGTGCAAAAATACGTTAAATTCACAAGAATTCTTTGGAAAATACTTACAGTGCAATATAGCAATTTTCGAAGGATCACGAAGTTAAAAAAGGCGACATCTAAGCAATACCACAGTGTAAAATACACTGTGGCCGTGGGTCACAGATACCCACTTTTCAACGAAGACAAACGAAGACCCAAAATTGATAGAGTATGGCCTAGGGAGGTCGGTGAAGTTAGTGGTGGTGAAGGTTGGCCGTGGGTGGCGGCACAATGGGCGGTAAAAGACCAAATACCCAAATCGAAAATGTGGATGGTGGAGCTTCACTGGTGACGGATCAGAGGTGGGGTTGGGTCCATTGGGTTGCCAAGAGGTCGAGGATGAAGTGGTGTGAAGATGGTGGCCAATGGTGGTGCGACGGCGGCGCTGGAGCGAAAGTGACGCCGCGGCTTTGAAGGGCTACTGGTGGTTAACGGCGGCGCGAATGGAGGTGAGGTTGGTGGGGTAAGGTCGCCGGCGGCTGGGGAACCAAATGGGGTGGGCGGTGACGGTGACGGTCACGGCGGCACGACGGCGGCGGGTTGGGTATGGGCGACGGACGCACGGGAGAGAGGGAGAGCGGGCTGGGTCGCGCGGGAGATGGCCGAAGGAGAAATAAGGGGGAAAGAGAAAAGAAAGAGAAAAGAAATGGAGGAAAAGAAAAATAGAGAGAAAAGAAATGAGGTCCAATCCTCATAACTTGGGTCACAAAAATGATCCAACGGAAACGATTTCAAAACCTCAAGTTAAATAAAATAATTTAAACGTAATGGTAAAGTCAAATTGAAATAATTAAATCACACAGTAATTAATTAAATATGAAAAGCAATTTAAATGCACAACAATAAATAAATATTAAGAAAGCACATAAAAATTTAATTTTCACCAAATTAAAAATCCTAAAAATAACCCAATTAAAAATTCAATAATTTTAAAATAAGAGAATAAATTTTGAATAAAATAAAAATAATCCTTCAATAAAAATACACTAAAATACGGGGTGTTACACATGCCATGGCTGAAACACTCACTCCGAATACTATGAGGTTTTTGTGCATAATCAAGGGTGGATTGGTGGTGTTGAACGTTTAGAGTTAAAGCAGTAGAGAAATGATAGTTGGAGTCGTGAGTACGCAAGCGCCATGTCACTTTGAGAAAAATGAATAAATACGGGACCCACATGAAAAAAAAATTAAATTTTTAATAGTGGACTACACTCGTGCATTCCATGACTGTACATAGCATTACTCATAGTTAAAAGAGGTTGAACTCGTAAAATGTCGAGTCAAGGGATTCAACGTAAACAAGAAGTTTTTTAGGCCCAAAACCAATGACCCAAGCCATCTATCATAAATTAGATGAAATAAACCCAAGAACTGCCTCTAATATCATGGATCTAAATCATAATTCCCATATAATTCTCATATATTTATTTGGATGGAAGAAGTTGAAGAGGACAAGAGCATGGAAGAAGCTCCTTGTATGGCCAAGGAAGAAGTGATCATCATATTTACTTTTGTAGAGTTGTAAGAGAGATCTGAAAAACAAAAGGCTCCGTATTTTTGGGATTCCTGTTTTGGCTTTTTGTGCATTTTTGTGTCTAGGGTTTTTCATGGCAGCTTCTGCCGCCCCCTGGTGGGTCCTACACCAGTGGGGTCTCTTTCTGAGGGTGTTGTTGGTCCAAAAACGTTTGCCCATGCATTACGTGCGGTATCTTCTTCTTCTTCGTATAAACTTCCTATGTTGTATGCTGTTGATGTGGATGGGGAAGTTGGGTTCATTTTTTCTGAGATAGAGATGAATAAAGCGGCAGAGGATTTTCGATATGCGTTGGTTATGAAGTTTCTACGTTCCAGGCCCTCCATTGACGTGATCAGATTGTCGATTATCAAGGCGTGGGGTTTGTCGGAGATACCAACTATTAGTTTCATGGATGACTTCCATGTGTTGATTCTAATGAGGAGCAAGAGAGATTTTCTACATGGATGGGCCCGAGAAGGCAGGGTTTTGGCTGGGAGTTCTTTTCATATCTTCCACTGGACGAAGGATTTTAATATGAACAAGGAGCCATCTCTGGCCCCTCAATGGATTTTTCGTCCAGGTCTTCCGATGCATATGTATAGATCTAACTGCTTATAGATTCTAGCTACGAGGTTTGGGCGGTATCTAAGAACAGACAATGCTATGATAAATCAAACTCGGGCTACAGGTGCAAGGCTGTGTGTCGAGGTGGATCTATTGGCAGACCAGGTGGAGCGGTTCCCGATTGTTGTCTCTGCAAGCCACAAAATCTAGAAGGAAGTAAGGTATGAAAAACAAGGCTTTTATTGTGATAAATGCCATAGACAAGGGCATTCAAAGGTGGTATGTCGACCGGGGAGAAGAAAAGAAAAGCAAGTGTTATTGGAAATCATAAGGAACGAATGGTCCTCTGCAAGAAGTTTGGTGGATGAAAAAAACAAACCAAGTAGAGGTGGTTGTTAGGGAGAATGATAAGGAGGATCATGGAAATTCAAAGGATTTATGTAAACATGATAATGCGGAACAAAGCAGTCTTGTTGGAAAACAAAATGGTGAAGGTGATATTGATTTGGCTGTTGTGGCTGTCAACATGACTGATCCTTAGAGGGAAGTGGAAGAAGGGGAAATAGTGCATGAGGAGGGTAATGATCTTGTGGGATCAGGGGCTGTGCTTGAGGAGCATCAAGGGGACAAGCATGTGGAAGAACCTGCTGTTGAAATTGTGCAGGTTGATAATATCAGTGTTGGTCAATGTTTGGCTGTACAGGAGGCCGATTTGTTGCTAGTAGAAGGATATGAGATGGTGCGAGATCTACCATCGTAGCTTCATGATGTGGTTTCAGAAATATTGGAAGAAGAATGTCGGTTTCCAAACTCGCATGTGCTTCATGAGTGTGAATCTGATCGGGAAAATGAGGTAAGTGCGCTAGAGAAATTAGCTTTGGAAAAAGGCTCTAGTTCGGATAAGGAGTTGCAGGTTCACTTCACAAAACCGAATGCTAATGGGCAAAGCGTGAAGAAATCTCATCGGATGGTCACCCATCCAAATAAACTCAATTTATGATTAATACAATTTTAGTTTGGAACATGAGGGGGTTGGGTTCATCAAGAAGTTGGTTAAAGAAGCTTGTGAGAGAATTGGCACCTTCTATTGTGGTTCTTTCTAAACCATTCGCTGAGGAGAATATAATGCTTAAATGGGTGAGTTTTTTGAGTTTTCCAAACTATTGTGCCAATGATTCTGTGGGGGGGAAGATTTGGATTGTTTGGAGTGAGGAAGTGAAGTTTGAGGTGTTCCATATGTCTGATCAACTCTTTTCTGGGTTTTTTAGATTTGATGAAGAGAAGATTGTTTTGATGTCTTTTGTCTATGCAAAATGCCGCCAACCTTATCACTGAGAGCTCTGGAGGGATCTGGTGCTGGCTAAGAGGGAGGATATTCCGTGGTTAGTAGCGGGTGACTTTAACATTATATGGGATGATACTGAATGCATGGGTGGTAATCCGAGGCCTTTATTGGCTATGGAGGAGTTCAACTCTTGTCTGGACAGTTGTGGTCTCCTGGATATTGGATTGAGTGGAAGGAACATGTCTTGGCGTAATGGACATGAAGGCTCATTTAGAAGCTGGGCAAAGCTGGATCGAGCTCTATCAAATGCGGCTCTTTTGTAGAATTTTCCAGATACTTTTTTTAAGTATGGCAAACGAAAGTCTTCGGATCATAACCCTGTGATAATTTGGTTTCAAAGGGAGGTCTAATATGGACCTTCACCTTTTAGATTCCAAAATATGTGGTGCACTCATTCTGATTTTTGAAAATGTGTTGAGGATGCCTGGAGGGATGATGTTCAGGGCACAGGTTTAGTTCGTTTAGCGGCAAAGCTCAAAAGAGCTAAGTTGGCCATCTGAATCTGGAACCGGCAGATCTTTGGGCGTGTTGATCACATCATTAAGAGACTAGAGGAATGCATGGAATGATTGGAGGTCCAACTTCAGGGAGGGCACTCATCAGAATTAGAGGAAGAATTTTTTTCTCATGAAATTAGAGCTGGAAGCCTGGGAAAAGAGAGAGGAAATTCGTATAGCTCAGCAGGCCAAAAAGAAATGGTTAGTGGAAGGGGATAATAATTCTAGATTTTTTCATGCTTTTGTGAATCAAAGGAGGAAAAAGTCCTTTATTACCTCTTTGTCATAGACGGATGGGGAAGTTCCTGAGTCTCTTGAAGTTGTACATGAGGGTGTTGTGCGTTACTTCCATGCCTTTTTAACTGGAGTTGGGCCTAGTGGAAGAGCAAAAATAGGTGATATTGTTTTTCCTGTAATTTGTGAGGAAGAAAATCTGGTCTTATGTAGTGCGCCTATGGAGGTGGAGGTAAGAAATGATATTCTTTCTATCCCTAGATAGAATAGCCCAGGTCTGGATGAATTTGGTTTGGAATTTTTGCATGATTATTGGGACATTGTCAAAGAGGAGGTTATTGAGGCAGCCAGGGGTTTTTTTAATGGTTCTCCTTTGCCAAGATTTTACTCTGCATCTTATATTGTGCTCATTCCAAAGGTTCCAAATCCATAAAGCTTTGATAAATTCAGGCCCATTAGCCTTTGCAGTGCTATTCATAAAATTTTTTCTAAGATTCTTGTTGCGTGCATGACGGGCTTATTATCTAGAATGATATCTCCAGAACAAGGAGCTTTCATTCCAGGTATAAGCATTTTTTAGAATATCACTTTAGCATAGGAAATGGTTCAATCGTTGCACAAGAATTCTAATAGTGGAAATATGATGTTGAAGGTTGATATAACTAAGGCCTATGATAAGGTGGATTGGGCCTTTTTAAACTCGGTTTTGAAGGGATTTGGTTTTTCCATGCATGTTTCTCGGTTGGTGGCGGAATGTGTTTCTTTCCCTTGGTTTTCCATACTGATGAACGAAACTTACAAAGGTTTTTTCAAACCTACCCGTGGCCTTCACCAAGGGGATCCCTTATCTCCTTATCTCTTTATTATTGTACAGGAAGTTCTCTCTCATCTTATTAAGAAGGATTTTGCGGAGGGCAAAATAGGGGCTTTCCATCATCCTCGAGGGGCGCCATTGGTGTCTCATCTTCTCTATGCAGATGATATTTTAATTTTTACAAATGGGAAAAAGAGGTCTATTCAAATGCACATCAAAATGCTGAAGTAGTATGAGGACTGGTCGGGGCAATTGATTAGCAAAGAGAAATCAAGTATTTTTTTTGTCAAGGCGTATTGCTTATGCTAGGAGGCACAATTTATTACGGATGACAGGCTTTGTTGAAGGAGTTTTCCCTGCTACTTATCTTGGTGTTCCTCTTGTCTCGAGACGACTAACTGCTCGAACATTAGAGCCGCTAGTGTCAAAAGTTCGAAATAAGGTGGCTGGATGGAAATTAAAGCTTTTATCTCAAGGAGGCGGGCTCACTTTGATCAAACATGTTCTATCATCGATGCCGATTCATCAACTGGTAGTTGGATATTTCCAAAGTACTTTTCACTAAGATAAACTCTATGCTTGCTACTTTTTTCTAGGGTGGAAATAATAGCAGAGGGAAGAGGAAATGGTGTTCCTGGTCTAAATGTTGCAAGCCTATTTATGAGAGAGGATTGGGAATTAGAGATCTTGTTGAAGTGGAAAAATCTCTGCATATGAAGTTTGTGTGGCGCATGTTGACAGTTGATAACTTGTGGACTAAATTCTTTAAGACTAGGTATTTGAAAAATGGCCAACATTTATGGGAGGTAAATCCAAATAAGGGCTCTCGGTTTTGGCGTTCTATTATTCGAGTTATGCTCGAAGTTCTAGAACATGTTAGGTGTCGAATTGAGGAAGGAAAATCCTCCTTTTGGTTTGATCGTTGGCTAGCCTCGAGTCAGCTATGTGCACAGGTTCAAGAAGTGACAAATAACAAGCTACAGGTTTGGGAGTGCTGGGATAGAGATGGGTGGAACGTTAACATGTTAAAGGATTTGTTGGGAGAAGAACAGGCTAATGTAGTGATAAGCTCAGCTTTATCTTGCAAGAAGGGGTTGGATATTCCCATCTGGGAGCCGTCGATAGATGGTAAATTTACTAAGGCAAGTGCTTGGGAGGTTGTTCATGATCGTAGAGAGGAGGATCTGAGGTTAAAATGGTTTTGGCATCCTCTGCTCCGAAGCGTGTTTGTATTTGCATGTGGAAAGCTTGGTTCGCTTGTCATCCGGTTGATATGCGCATACAAGCAGTGGGAATTCAATTGGCCTCTAGGTGTAATTGTTGTCAAAATGGAAAAGTTGAATCTCTAGACCATGTTCTTTGCTTGGGATCAATTGCTCAGGAGGTTTGGAAAAAAGTAGGGGTGGCTTTGGGTATTAACTGTATGGCAATGAGTACATGGAAAGCCCGAACTATCTTATGGCTGAATTGTGCACGTCGAGCATCACAATATGGGATGTTGGTTAGTCTGCTTCCGAGCCTGATCACTTGGAAGTTATAGGGGCGTAGATGTAAGGCTCGGATAGAGTCTATTTATGAATCGGCGAATGGAGTATGGCTTGAAGTGAAATATTGGCTGCGAGCAATTTCGAAAAATATGAATGGAGGTGCTCTTCCATCCCGAACGGATATTCAGGTTCTTCATGCTTTGGATATTCCAACTAGATTTTGTATTAAGCGATCTCCATGTACAGTTAGATGGCATAAACCTGGGACAAGATGGGTTAAACTTAGTGTGGATGGAAGTTGTCGGGAGAATCCGGGGAATTGTGGGGGTGGCGGTGTTATAAGGGATGATAAAGGAGCATTTAAGGAGGCTTTTTCGTCGGTGCTTGGGCATGGAACAAATAATATGACAGAGCTGAGAGCCCTCATTGCTGGGATAGAGCTATGCAAGGATCTTGGGTTTTATCAAATGGAGATTGAATGTGATTCTTCTTTGGTGGTCCATTGGCTTTCAAGGGGAAGTTGCTCAGCATGGTACCTCTGGGATTACTGGGACGAGCTTGTAGCAGCTTTGAGGGGAATTAACTTCTCGATTTCACATGTTTCTAGAGAGGCCAATCAAGTCGCGGACTTCTTTGCTAGACAAGGTGAAGCTAGTCTTTCTTGAAGGTATGGAGTTCAGGACGCTCTACCGCAGCAAGTAAGGGGCATGCTTAGGCTGGATGCATCAGGTCTCCCTTCCTTACATCTTTGAAGTTTTCAATTTTGAGGATAGATGCATCTCTAGTGCGCATACGCTAGTTGAGGTTTTTTCGTTTATTGGTTTGGTTATAAATAGGCTTGTTTAATAAATAAAAAAAACTGTATTGTTGTTACCTCGATATTCCTCCTCCATAAGTGAGAGTTTTTTAATAAACTTGGGACAAGACCACTATGTGTGTGGCTACCGGCTCTTTATTTAAAAAGAGAGAGAGAGAGAGAAGTGATCATCTCCTCTGTACTTGTGATAAATGTTCTCAAGAGAGGTGCAATTATAGAGAAGTGGGTCAAAGAAAGGAGAGAAGTGGGGATGTTCCTTTTTGTTTGTAAAATTGTAATTGTCACTATTTACAAGCGACGTTCCTGATCAAGTTGGTCCTTAACTTGATGAATTTGGTCTAAAGGATTGAGAAAATATGGAAAATGTGTTCCCCAATGAAACATTTTTGTGACTTTCCATGCGCTTTAACATGATTGATTCTATCTGAAAGCAGATCGAGTACTAGAAGTTGATAATAAACCTACTAGTTTAATTTTCTGTTATTCTTGCTAATGGTAATAAACAACTATTCTTGCTAAATCCCAGTACTGATTGTAAAAGAAAGGAATTAGCTAAAGGAGAAAGAAAAATAATTAGTTGGGCAAAGAGAATCCTAGTTGTGAATGTAAAACATGACAGGATGGGGCATGGCAGATGTGTATACAATATTAGGGAGGCCCAATCTTCACCTTCCTATATCTTGAGATAACAAGGAAGTCCATTATAAATTAGAAACTCAATAAGAAACTTATATTCAATGTGAGTCTCAACAATATAAAAAACAGGTGCCTGCGTTTGGAAACATAATTGTTCTTTGATATTTTCAAACTTTTTCTTTATTATTCAATATTATTCTCATACTATTTTATTATTATTCACAAACTATTTCGTTACTATTCATAGATATTCTGAAATATTATAGCAACCAAACGGAATATTGGATATAGACTAGACCAGTCATTATTTGGTTTTTTGGTTCTCTTCAGTCATTTTTTATGGGCTTAGTTAACTTTTCGAAAAGAGAGTTGGGGTAGACTGAGTGCTACCCAAAAGATGTTGGCAATCATGCAGAATGCATTGGCTTGGTTTTGGGTTTTCTCTGAGTAGTTGAAAATATGGAACCCATACTTAAAAACCAGCACAATATTTTGTTTCTAAACTAGATAACTGAAAAAATAGATATCTGGTTAATGGGTTGGAGTCATGATTTAGAAATCACACCTATACATCTAAGAAAGAATTGGAATCATGGTTAAAAACTGACATCCAAATAAAAAGAAGTATGAACTGCCCCAGGGGAAAAACATATAGTAGGTGAAATGACCTTTATAATGATTACAAGGAACTCCAATTGTAATCTTGATCAGTCAATTTAGAGTATCTATCGACTAATCATTTTGAAGTATATGCCACGTGACTTGAGCCTTTCTAGAGTCGCTACAACCAAAGTATACAAATAAAATCAAGTAAAATATTTTAGGATTGCACTTGGTGCTCATCTAGCTCTGGTGTTTGCTTTCAAGTAAATACAGAGGATGAACTTGGAGACAGTTTAAAAGAGTTTTAAAGCAAGACAAAAAAGGGAAACAAAAAGAGAAGCATAAGCCAGCTAAAATGGGAGACTGGCTTTGTGTGACCACATAAATATCAAAAGAAAACTCTCCTGCACAAGACAATGCAGGTGCTTGAAAAATCCGGAATTTCTTTCAGAGAATTTCCAATGAGTGAAAGCCATAATCCTCAAATTCTGTAAAAGGAAAAAGAAACGAACCACAGCCCCCAAGAAGGGCAAAGCTAAAACAGGAACAAGAAAATGGCAGAATAGTTACATTTATATAAATTCCATCCTGCTGTAAACTTAAGTTCCCTTCACTGAGGGATTTGCAGCCCCACCTTTCTATTTCCCGGCCCCCATTCACAAGCCTGATGGAATTCTAAGCACACAGATGAGTGCTGAATTTTGTTTTTTTACAATACTAGATTGCATCTAATAGAAACTTATTGCAACATCAGTAGATAACTTCCCTCTCAGATCTAAAAACAAGGGCTTCTTTTGACATCAGCCATAGCTACTGCTACAGCATCATATTTAGCTTTTTGGGCCAATGTCCTTAAGGGCACAGATCTGCTCCTCCCCCATTGCAGACATAACGCTCAGCACCAGGTCCTTTCCTTCACCAAACCCATCTTTTATCTATACACAGGAAATAAAAGACAAATATTAGTCTATACAGACACAAGAATAGAGAATCTATCCAAGGTCTGGACTCCTAAGCTTTTGATGAACAATCAATTTGCAAGGTTAATGAAAACCTTCTCAATGAGATAGATACCTGGCCGAGCAGATTGTCGTCAGTAGGAAGCCTCAGATCATCCTTGGTGTCTCCATTATCCATTAAAAGACTCACCTACACAACAAGAAGTCTTAATTTCGTTGACATCACTAAAATCGCTAGTACCAATTGATTGTTTGTTATCACATGACAGCATTGCCAAAAATTGGTACGTAAAGATTACTAAATAAAACTTACAAAACCGTCTTCAGAGATATCAATCAACTGATAATCAGTGCGAGAAACATGAGGAACCTGCAAAAAGAAAGAATTAATGAAAATGATAAACAAGCAATGTACACCCGGAACAAAAGCACACTCACATGGTGAAAAAAATTAGAAATAGCTTTACATCACAGTTGTGGGATGAAGGAACAATATCCTCAAGCTTCTTCCCATTAAATATGTCAATTCCCACAAAGTGGCACTTTGCATGTCCATGCTTGCCTGTCTTTGAAGTGGAAACTTCTACAACCTGGTTTCGAAAGCCCCACCATAGAAGAACAGCTCATGAGTTGAAAAGGCAACAAAAGTATGACAGCTTAAAATACACCTACATACTCCAGCCTCTTTCGTGCACAGATAGATAAAATGTGAAAGAATAAAACATGAAAGACGCTAGACAATATACAAAATTCATAGGTATATGAGGTACAACTATACTTGTATCTCAAATGAGTTTTACTATCAGTATTTTCAGATTCGTTGTTAATTTTTTTTCTCAATGGATGGCAACCGAATGCTTAAATAGTTAAATGCAATGCAAAGCACCAACATTGAAGTTCTGACAAGTTAAGGCTCATTACTGCCATCCAGATTTTAGCAAAATGTTGACCGCAAAACACACTCAATGGCAATTACTTCATGTAATTTTAATGCATGTGTCTTTCGGAAAGACTCGAACCATCAAACTTGTTCAACATGCAAAGCTCACACCTTCAAGACTCCATTCACAATTACCAAATTTGATATGAAGTAGACTTAGGGATCTCCATTAAGCCTCGAATATCATCACTAACGACGCAAAGACCCATGTACAAATCTGCTCAGATACGCATTTACCAAATTTTGACATAAAAATCCATAATTTAAGAAAAAGATTCTGTAAACGAGCCCACATGATCACTTCATTCAAACCAAAAGCCCACAAATTTATTAACTAACCAGAAATTACATGAAATCTATTCTTAGATCAAGAGATAATCTCCACACAATTTCTCCCCGTAAAAAAAAACCTAAAAAGAGTACCCAACAACTGATAAAGCACTAAATATCGTTAGACTAGAACAAACCCATCAAAGATCAGGTAGAACAACACAAGCCCAGATAAGAATTCCTCAAAGTAAACAAAGAAAAAAAAAAATAGAGAGAACCTTGCAAGGCCTGTTCTTGATGACGATATAGCCATTCTTACGAATGGTACCAGCTTGCTGGGGGTAGGTCTTTGACGCTCCTGCGTCGCCCTTAGACTCAAAATGGTGCTCTTCCGAGTCCGACATTTTTCCGAACTCTCTCTCTCTCTCTCTTTGCCCTGTCCTTTACGAGAATGGGGAGGATGACTTTAGGAGGAGGAGGAGGCCGGTTCTCTATACAAGGACTGTGAGGTCCAGATTCATATTCTTAACCCCGGTTAACTTAGGATGAGATCCTGGCCATTGAATTATTGGGCTATAGAGTTTAGCTCTAGCCTAGGAGAATCAATAGATCCTCTCCATCCTGCAAAATTTGCACGTGTATGGATTGGCGGAGCACGGACCCTTTTTCTTTCTTTTATTATTTTTTTTTTTTTTTTAAGCATGAGATATTAAAAAATGAGCCTAACTAGTTATAAACGGTTTAACGAACCTAATGATATTGATAT